>NC_141536.1:105457043-105763179 GCF_021556685.1 Rattus norvegicus
AACCGGTAGGATCCTGTTCTATAGAATCTTGTCCTTGTCTGGTAACCCAAGTGTTGGGAGGAAGAACCGACTGAGAAAGTAATGAGAGTTCTAAAATAGTTAAATGTGAGCTTTGTCTCAAGATGTTAACACAATTGTCTCCTCAAAGACGCTGGATGTGGTTTAAGCCAGAGCCTGTGGCTAGCAACACGGACAGCCTAGGACCGTCAGCTCCCCAGGCTCCTCCCTAACAAAGCAGCCGTGGCAGAGAGCAAGAAGAACTAACTACCTACCCCAGACTCATGCTTGCTCTCCCCCTCTCTACTTCTCAGACACAGCCAGGAGCCAAAGCCGAAACATGGGTTATGCTTCTGCTGTGTGTGCCCTTTTGCTTCCCCACCGGTCTTTCATTCGGCCCCTCAGGCCCAGGCAGGTTTCTGGAAACATCCTCTATCCCTGAGGATAAACACTCCTTGAAGGCAGAATTGCCTCTTTTTTTTCCTGACCTTATCTTTAGTTCCTTAGCTAGGGTATTTTCCCTTTGCAGTCCTTTGGGGGACTTTTATGGTTGTAATTTGTATTGTCCCCCTCTCTAGTCAGGTAGTCTTGACTCTGCTCCCAGGCTAGCCCCTTGCCTGATTAGAGCTTGCTGTCTTCCCCAGGTAAGGAACGGCTCTCCCAGAAGAGTCCAGGTCATCTGTTCCAGCCCACACATGGCCAGCCTTCGTTGTTGGTCTGTACTCCCTGTTCTCCTCCAGAGATATGCAAATGCTGGTATCTTCCCAACCCCAGTTATACTGCGGTGTCACTGACAAATGGAAGTTGTCTGTATAGCAGGGTGGTAGTGCACGCCTATGACCTTGGCAGTTTGGAGGCAGAGGCAAGAAGAAGATCAGGATTTGGAAAACTTGCTACAAATCGAGATACTGCCTCAAAAAACCATATGTTCCCGTGTATATGTATGTGTAGCATGACATGATGGTTTGATCTACAGATGCCTGAACTATATATACACTATTACTACAATCAAACTAATTAATATATTCACCATCTCATATACCTTTGTGTGTGTGTGTGTGTGTGTGTTTGTGTGTGTGTGGTAAGAACACAAGATCTACTTTCAAACATAGAATATATGGACGTTATCCTTGTTGATAACGGCAGTTACCATGCTGTATGCCAGAGCCTGGGGTCTTTCGTAAGCTGAAGGAAGAGCTCACAAGTGGGGTGATGCAAGCAAGCACCAGATGTCTGATTATAGATAAGGCACCAACTAACCCTCAGATCAGAATACCCTCTCTGACAGCCACATGCTGTCGGGAGCAGAACATTTTAAGTATGTCCAAAGTGAAGTTTTAGGTTTTGTTTTGTTTTAAGACAAGGTCCCATTATGTAGTGTTGGCTGCCCTAGAATTTGATATGTAGATCAGGTTGGCCTCAAATCCACAGAGATCCACCTGCCTCTGCCTTTGAGCTGTGATTAAAGTTGTTTTTAAGGAAACACCAGTGCTCTTGCTCTTGTTGGGGTGTCTCTACCGATTGTGATATACTTACCCTTAATAGCACTCAGGAGACAGAGGTAGGTGGATCTCTGCAAGCCTGAGGCCTTGGCCTGGCCTACAGAGTGAGCTCTAGGACAACCAGGGCTACACAGAGAAACACTGTCTGGGGAAAACAAAACAAAACAAAACAAGACAAAACAAAACAAAACAAAAAAAGGAACCTTTCAGACAGCCTTTATCCTCTCAACAATTGTATCAACTTATTAGGATCTGATTTTTATCTGATTTTGTGTGTGTGTGTGTGTGTGTGTGTGTGTGTGTGTGTGTGTGTGTGTTTGGTTTGTTTGTTTCATTTAGCCCAGGCTGCCCTCCAACCACTAGGTAGCTGAGGATGAACTTGAATTTCTTAGCCTCCTGACTCCATAAATATGAACACCAGTATGATATTCTGTGGTACTGGGGATCAAAACAGCATGCCACAGATAGAGCCCAGAACTTCAGGCATGCTAGGTAAGCACTCTACCAAGCTACAGCCCAGGCCCCCAGAATGAAGGTTTTAGACCTCAAACATTAGGGTTAAATTTGGACATATATACACAGATCAGAAAAAAAATGTGTTGGTTTCTGTTTCATGCCAAGTGAATGACATCTGTGTCTCCAAATGGGTCAAAATGTCTGAGGTTAGAGATCTATTAAGACTAACAACATAGCCTGCTCTGGCAAAGGACGTCAAAGCCATGACGTTAGTGTGTGTTCCAACCCCCTAAGTCACCTCCCTCCCTCATAGTTCTTAGGTTGAGCATCACGTGCCTGTGCCTCCAGAGCAGACTCTGCCTCTTGGCTTTCTGGTGGCCTCAGCACAGTTTGAAGTGTCACAGGCAGTGTTAGGAGCCCTAGGTGCTGATGCATGCTGTGAGTCACAAGTTCTGATGCAGGCATCCATCACGGTGATTAGTCTCCTTTCCTACCACTTCCTCCTAGTAGATCAGCAGGCTAAAACAAGCCCCGGCTCAGTAAATGTCTCCCAAACCATCTGCACACACAGATCATGCTGTTTAGGTTCATAGGTGCATACCCAAAACGAAGAACATTTGTCTTGTTGCCTCCTTGATATACATACACAGCAGTCCTCCCAGAATCGGAGCTCCTTGGCTCTTTCTGGGAGGGGCAGCAATTCTGGCTTTTCATTGACAAACGATGGCTCTCCTCCCATTGAAATATGACACTTGCTTCAGTGGATTATAGTGAGGAGGTTTTAGCATCTCAGTCGCATGCTCTGATAACCAAGCTTCTGAAAGGAGTGGCTTTACACTCAGTGTCCCCATTTCTTAACTCTTATTCAGCCTTTGGCTCCAGCCTCCCAGCCAAACATCTATTCCCTGGGTCGCCAATGATCTCTGACTCACTCCATCCACTGGGTACCTGTAGGCTTCATGTTTGACCTCTCTGTTGGCCACATTCTGTTGAAATCCCTGTGCTTGGGAGTAGGGCTATGGCTACATTGGGTTAAAACCACACCCTGCCTCTCTGATCACACCTCTGAGGTGTCTCAGTGCTATTTCCAGGAGGAAGCGGTGGCTTTGTCCCTAAGCCTTAGTGGGTAAAGATGCTTTCTGTACAAACCTGTTGACCCAGGATCAATCCCTGGATGGAGGGGAAAAGCTAGAGAACTGGCTCCTAGAAGTTATCTTTCACACTTGTAACACACACATACACATACACACACACACACACACACACACACATGCACACACACACACACAACCCCCCCCATACCACACATACAAGTCACACCCAAAGTACATATTTGACATACATGCCACACACACACGCCACACCACACGCACACACACACACAGCCCCCCATACCACACATACAAGTCACACACAAAATATACACACATACTTCACACACATGATACACACACACACACACACACACACACACACACAGAGCCCTGAATACACATACCATATATACAAGCCACACACAAAATACACACATGCACACAAGCTAATAATTAACAAAATAAAACCATGTTGTGGTGGTACACACTTTTAATCCCGGTACTCTGGGAGGCAGAGGCAGATATATCTCTGAGTTCAAGGACAGCCTGGCCTACAGAGTGAGTTCCAGGACTGCCAGGGCAATACAGAGAAACCTTGTCTTGGGGAGAAAAATGTTGTCATTTGCCAACTAATTCAGGACCCAAGATAACTGACTTGATCCTCCTTTCGATATCATTCCCCTACCCCTCTGGCCACCGCACCACAGGTGTTGTGTCCCTCAGCTGCTCGCAGGGTTTTCAGAACAGCCTTCCTCCTCTCTCCCGCAGATCAGACATCTGTACTGTGTACCCCATCATGGAGCTCCTCTCCTCTGTAGCTCTAACTGCAGCTTGTAGTTCTATGTATGATGGCTAACTACAATCCCCCCAGAGGATAAGAACAAGGAAAGCAGCAATTCCGTCCTTCTCCTTTGGCCCAAACTCTTCCTAACCCTGGGCTGTGGATCAGCAGGTCTCACATCTGGGTTCAGCAGACGTTTGTCGAATGTGCCACTGAAACTATAATTGATTCACTATGATAACCCATTTATCATCCGAAGGTACATAGGATAAAATACTTTGAGGGACAGGACAGTTACTACAGAAAGGAGTGCCCAAATTTTTCTACTTGAGGGTTTGATACTCCCGCTACATATTTTATTAAAGTATTTCTTTCAGGGTGGTAAACACACTCTGTTACTGGCTTGTGGGCATTCAGCCTGGCACCGGGGGAAGGGGTCATGTTACCAGCAGTACAGAGAAGTGAGGATACTGGTGGCAGGCAGGGAGGAGGCTGCAAGGACACCCAGCTCCTGCTTGGGGACATTCTGCATGCTCTGCCTCAGAAGGTTTCAGAGGCACAGAGGGATAGCCAACCCATCACCAAGTGACATTCCTCTGCCCCATGAGGCAGATTTGAGAGGGGTCTCAGAATGGGACTGTGTAGTCTGACTTCAAACATTTCCAGGCTTGCTTTGTGGTTGGTCACGTCTCACACTCTGGTGTTGGGAGATAACAATGGTGTGTAGGAGGGACAAGACTGGCCTGGGAGCCAGGTCGCTGGTTTTTCTGTAAAAAGTCACACATCAACAATAAACCTTGTTACCGTGGGGGGGGGGAGCTCCTGGCAAGCTGTGTGGAAGATGGAGCGAGCTTGGGCTGGTTGTCACGGTAATAACCATCACGTTCTGAGGAGCACTTGCCGGGATGGGTACTTGCTGAGCACTTTGCATGCAGTACCTCATGTAATCCTGCAATAATCTACCAGGGTTCTTATTATCACCATTTTTCATGCGGTGGAACCAAGTGTCAGTGTGACAACGTGTGTTCCAAGTAAGCCAGCTGGCAGATGTCGTAAACAGGATTCTAAACCAGTTCTGTTTGACTCCATACCTGGACCCTGGCCTGGGCTGGGGAACACTGGTAGGAGAGTTGGGTTCCAGCCCGGCTCTTCCTTTACGGCCGTGTGTCTTAGGGTTACCTCTGTGGAAAAAATGTTATCTGTAAAATATGAGTGATAACCCCATGGCCGAGTGTTGTGAAGGTCGAAAGAGAAACACAGAGAAAGTCTTTAAGACCATTTTGATGTAGCAGAAACTGGTCATAGCTGATGAGTTTGGACTATGACCATCAGAACCCAGCGAGAGGTACAAAAGGTGTAAATATGAAAATAGAATGCAAAAAGGATGTAAAACATCTCAAATTTTCACACTAGATACATAGAAATAGTCTTTTTGTTAAAGTAAAATACATTGCTGAAATTAATCTCACCTTTTCTTTTTCCTCTTTTTTTTTTTAACACGATGACTAGAAGTGTAAAATCTTGTGTGACTAATTACATCCTTGCTACAGTGCAGTGAGGTGTCCTCCTGAGGCCTATAGGGGTGAATTATTATTATTAGGGTGATTTCACTCAGAGCAAAATACCATTTGTCACTGAGGTAAGCACCTAGAGTCAGGCACAGAGTGAGGACCTGTTTGCTTATCAATATGAGGGAATTTTTTATCTTTGTTTTTTTCTCCAAACAGGGTTTTTCTGTGTAGCCCTGGCTATCCAGGAACTCACTATGTAGACCAGGCTGTCCTTGAACTCACAGAGATTCGCCTGCCTCTGCCTCCTGAGTGCTGAGATTAAAGGATTGCACCACCACTGCCTGGTGTCGATGTTAGTTTTGTTTTTTGTTTTTTGTTTTTCTTTTCTTTTTTTTAGGAGCTGGGGACCGAACCCAGGGCCTTGTGCTTGCTAGGCAAGTGCTCTACCAGTGAGCTAAATCCCCAACCCCGTCGATGTTAGTTTTAATGTGGAAAATAGTACAGGTGTTCGAACTTTGAATCTATTATTTCTGATCCCTGCCCTTTCGCTCTGGTTCTTTTGAGAAAGAATCACATTTATCTCAAGCTGGTTTCCAATTTACTACGTAGCTGGGGGATCATCTTGAATTCTGATTCTCCTGCATCCACCTCTTGATGCTGGGATTACAGGCAGGGACCACAATGCCATTTTTAATGTTGCTTTTCAAATACATAGAATCTTCCAAACGAAGGGAAATTATCTATGTCTGGAGAAATCACTAGATTCAGAGAATACACAAGATGGTCTAAAACACTGTTACATGTTCTTGTTTTTTTGTTTTCCTGTTGACACGGGGTCTCATTATGTTCCTTAAGCTGGTCTCAGGCTCAAGGCATCTTTCTGACACAGCTTCCTGGGGCATTAACCACCAAACCCGTAGCCTCACCTATACCATGCTGCTCTAATGCTCTAATGTGGAGCACCATCCCAGCTTGGGAAGCTGTAGTCACGTGGTCAGGGAGTGAACAATCACAGCCCCTTTTCTCTAACATGTAGCAAGAAAAACCCCCTTTTCCCTCCATTAAGTATCAACTGCTGCATATCTCAATTAATAATAAGAGCTCCATCCATTACAGTGGTTTCAACCAATCTTCAGGAGAGCATTTCTTAGTGTCTGTCTACCCTGCGTATACTAGGTTGGCCTAGAACTCACGGAGATCCGCTTGCTCTGCCTACAGAGTGCTGGGGCTAGAGGCATGTGCCACCACACCCAGCTGCCCATATCATTTCCATGCATTCCTAAGTTTCATCTCGCTGCTCTTGTGCCATCAGACCAATTGTGTACCTTTGGATCTTGATTTTCTCGTTGTGTACCGCGCTATTCCGTTCAGCTTTGGGTTCTTCTGCAAGTTGCACCGTGGACTCTGTTGTTCATTCAGGTTACAGAATACTAAAATAAAACTTGCCTAAAAACAGAACAGTCAACTAAATTATGCCTCTGTAAGGACAGAAGATCAAATTTGCATAGCTGACCTTGAAGATTGATCTGTGTTCTGCATTAGTTACATCCCAGAAAAGGACAAGCCGGGAGAGGAGTTTTACTTCAGGGTAACACTAGCTGCTGTAACACAGAAGCTCCAACATTTCAGAGGTTCTATGTAATTGAAGGCTATTTCTCTCGTAACAGTTTGGAGCCAATATTCCTGGGCAGTGGGGTTTTCCTCTTTCTGAGGCTCAGGCAATTCTTTCACGTGACTGCCAGTCTCTAAGAGCAGCTCGTTCTCTGCAGCCAATCAGCATAGAGAAGGCATGCCTGTTTCTAACTGGGCCTGAAAGTGGAGCAGGATTGCCTCGCTTCCACGCCATTGATACGAATTTATCACACAGGCTCCCTGGAATATAAGGGAGCTGGAATACAGCTCTCAGGTGGGAAGTCGCTCGCTAACAACAGTATTATGCAAGAGGAGCACGCAGGCTGGTAAACAGCTCTCCACTTCGGCTTCAATTTCTAAATGGAAATTATTCCCATAAGGATGAATGCAAAATGTTGAGATGCGTTTCCACACTTTACCATCAATACTATCTATCCATTATCACGGCCCCAAACTATTAAAAAGCACTAACAAGCTAAGAATATGGCTTAGTGGTAGAGTGTGTGCCTAGCCCACATAAGGCCTTGGTTCAATCCCAGCACCAAAACAATAGCATGCGCGTGCGCGCGCGCGCACACACACACACACACACACAAAATTATATATATAATATTATATTATTATAATTTTATAATATAGCAAAAGACAGGAAGTTGGGTGAATCCTTTAGTCAATAAAGTACTTGCCTTAAAAGTATGGAAACTGGGGGCTGGGGATTTAGCTCAGTGGTAGAGCGCTTACCTAGGAAGCGCAAGGCCCTGGGTTCGGTCCCCAGCTCCGAAAAAAAGAACCAAAAAAAAAAAAGTATGGAAACTGGAGATGGCCAGATGGCTCAATGGTTAAGAGCACTGACTGCTCTTCCAGAGGTCCTGAGTTTAAATCTCAGCAACCACATGGTGGCTCATGACCAACTGGAATAGAATCTGACTTCCTCTTCTGGTGTGTCTGAAGACAGTGCCAGTGTACTTACATAATATAAATAAATAAATCTTTAAAAAGAAGTATGGAAATCTGACTCTGGATCCTCAGAACTCATGTGGAAAGTCTGATATGCATGGTGACACAGGCTTGTTATCCCAAAATGGACAAGATTGGAGAAGAAGGCAGGAGACACTGGAGCACGTTGACCAGCTAGCATAGCCTAGTTGGCAAAGTGTCAGACCAATGAGACATCCTGTCTTAAACTAAGGTGGAAGGTACCTGGGGATTTGAGAGTAATACCCACCACCCCCAGTCTCTGGCATTTGGATGCTTGGTTCCCAGTTGAAAGCCATGTTTTGGGACCCTTAGGATGTGAGGCTTTCTTTGTTAGAGGATTTATTCCTGGAGGTGGGCCTTGTGAGTCTAAACACTCTTGACGTTTCTACTTTGCTCTCTCTGCTTCCTACTTGCCTTTCATCTCTCTCTCTCTCTCTCTCTCTCTCTCTCTCTCTCTCTCTCTCTCACACACACACACACACACACACACACACAAACACAAACACTCACACACACACAAACACACTCACACCACACACACATCACTCACACACACACACATACCACACATACCGCACACACACATCACACACACATACCGCACGCACACACACACACCACACACACACACACACACACACACACACACACCTTTGCTTGCTTGTGATATTTATCTATGTCTATTTTTGAGACACAGTCTCCCAGGTTGGCCCTGATCACTTACTTTTTCAAGACAGAATTTCTCTGTATAGCCCTGACTGTCCTGCAACTCACTTTGTAGACCAGGCTGCCCTCAAACTCACAGAGATCCACCTGCCTCCGCCCGCCTCCCAAGTGCTGGCATTAAAGTGGTACACAACCTCTGCCTAACTTTTTTTTTTTTGAGACACTTTGTCATTTATGTAGTCATAGCTCTCCTAGAACTTGCCAAGTAGACAAGATTGACTGGAATTCAGAGAGAAGAGAGATGCCCTTTAACTCTTGATGTAGCCAAGGATAACTTTGAACGGATCCTCCTGGAATTATAAGCATGCATTTAGTTTTTGCAGTGCTGGGGAGCAAACCTAGATTTTGCTGAACACAAGATAAACACTCTACCAGACACTCACACCTGTGAGCTGCATCCCAGCCCGATTGTTCACTGTTTTTAGCGATTATGTAGCCTAGGTTGGCCTTGAAACTCATAATCCTTTTGCTTTAGACTCCCTCATTCTGGGATTACAGGCCTGGGTCACCATTGTGACATATCACACTACAGGCAACGATAAGAAAACTCTGCCATCAAGAGGGCATGTGCTAAGAATGTTAAAGATGTGTTGAGGGGGATGATACGATGACCACATTAAAGGGATAAACGCAGAAAGAAGGCAAGATGTCTTAGTAAGAGCCAGGCTGTAGTCTCATCTCCTTATTGTACCTTCAGTCCTAGCGCTAGAGGGACCAGAGGCTTGGCAAGTCTTTGTGAGTTCCAGGACAGCCTACACAGCAAGTTCTAGGCAAGCAGGGGTTATTAGTGACACCCTGTCTCAAAATAAATATTGAGAAAAGTCAAGATGAAGAACAGTGTACACAGTACTACATCCTATTTAACCAAAAGAGAAGCTCACACACGGAAGAGACTGTGGTCGTGGGCCGTGGACTTGCAGTGGTGGAGAGCCGGTGGAGCAGTTCTGAGAGGCGCTTTAGGAGGGACGGCTTGTTGAAAATGTTGCTGATATTTTCTGCTGTTTCTTGTTGTGTATTGTCTGTTTGAAAAGTAACACTAACCATAGTGGTGCAGGCTTTTAATCCCAACACGAGGAGGCAGGGGCAGGGGCAGGGGCAGGGGCAGGGGCAGAGGCAGGGGCAGGGGCAGGGGCAGGGGCAGGGGCAGGGGCAGGCAGATTGTGTTGGTTCAAGGCCAGCCTGGTCTACAGAGCAAGTTCTAGGACAGCCAGGGCTACTCAAAGAAAACAAAGTAGACAAACAAAATTGAAATTTGGGTAGAGGATGTAGCTCTGCAAGGGTGACAAGGACAGGGCCCTAGATTTGATCCCCAGCACGAGCATGAGCATGCACAAACACCACACACCACACCACACACACCACACACACACACTCACACACACACACTCACACACACCACACACCACACACACACATGCACACACACACTCATACCACACACACACACATGCACACACCACACACTCATACCACACACACACACACCACACACACACACATGCACACACACACTCATACCACACACACACATGCACACACCACACACACACACGCACACACCACACACCACACACAACATGCACACACACACACTCATACCACACACACCACACACACACACTCACACACACATCACATACCACACACATACACACACACACACGTACACACCACACACACCACACACACACACTCACACACACACACTCACACACACCACATATACCACACACACACATGCACACACACACACTCATACCACACACACACACATGCACACACCACACACACCACACACACACACACCACACACCACACACAACATGCACACACACACACTCATACCACACACACCACACACACACACACTCACACACACACCACACACCACACACATACATACACACACCACACACACCACACACACACACACGCGCACACACACACACGCACGCATGCATGCACACACCCTGCCAGTCAGTCAGGACTAGAGATGACTAGGCAGTTATAAGTACTTGCTGTTCTTGTAGAGCCTCAGGGTTTGGTTCTCAGCACTTGCGTCAGGTGGCTCACAACTCTCTGTAACTCCAGTTCTGGGACGCTCACAGCCCTCTTCTGGCTTCCTCAGGCACCAGGCACTCATGCTGTACATACAGACACATGCAGTCAAAATACACATACACATAAAAACGGGGCAGCAGTGAGTCATGCCTTTAATCCTCCCAGGATATGGGAGGCAGAGGCAGGTGGATCTCTGAGTTGAAGGCCAGCCTAGTCTACAGAGTGAGATTCAGGACATCCAAGACTCCACAACAGAAAATCTGTGTGGAAAAACAAAACAAACAAACAAATAAACAAACAAACGACAACAACAACAACAAAAACAAACCAGGAAAACACTGACCAATTTACTGGTCTGTGTGGTATACACTTGAAATCCCAGTACTCAGCCCATGAAGGGGAAGATGAGAGCCAGTCTCAGCTATTTAATAAGTTCAAAGTCAGCTTGAGTGAAGATTCCCCTGCCTCAGCCTCCTGAGTGCTAGGATTACAGGTGCTCAGCAGGGCATCCATCTGGAACTATTGAAACAGCTGTGATAGGATGATGACAGTCTTTGGGAAGTGTGAATTTTCACCAATAGTGCCATTATGCATTTTGTGACATTGCACTTTGTAGGGCTCACTAACCTGCTTCTTGACCCTCAGTCTTGTTTCCCCACTGACTTACCAGCTCCCACTTACCACAGCTGGTGTGGTGACAAGGCCTCTTGGGTGTTCGTTTCCTCTCATAATGACTACTTAAGATTTCCCCTTCTTCCCTTCAAGTAAACCAAAATATTAGAGCAAAGGACGAGCGAAACTGGACCTCCTAAGAGCAAATCTTTTAGATTTTTTTTAAAAGGTAGTTTCCATTTTATTGATGAAAATGTGTTTGTTTCCTACTCAAGTCAGTTACCTATTGTGTATCGGATGGCATTTTCTGGTTCAAATGGCTGTCTGTGCAAAATACCAACATTTCAAAATCTGTTTTCCTCCACTTCTGTTTCAATGTTGACATCTCTATTAGAATCTGCAAGTCGGTGCTTTTCCAGCTGAAGGACAGTTCAATCGAGTTGTTTGATTTTACTGTACAAACGTGATTCTGCGTCTCTGTAAGAGCAGCTTCCTTTAAAATAAATAAATAAAGCGCTCAGAGGACAAAAGAGAAAAAGAATAGTTGAACGCGTGCTGGGCTGACTGCTGGGACAAGAGGCTGCGCGCAGGCTTCTGAAATACTCCCGCCAAAAGCCAGGGTGGGCTCAGGCCTCCCCTCGGAGATGCAAAGCAGCCCCTGACCGGCCTCTGCAGGCGGGCGTGGCTCCCCCTGCAGGACAGATGGAGAACTGCGCTGAGGAACGTTCCAGCCTCGTGCGTCCCGGAGTCCCGGCTTTATAGGGCTGCTGGCTGCTGCGCCTGCCTGCTCGCCGCTTCCGGGCTGACAGTGTGGGCTGCAGGCAGCGGCCGGCCCAGGACGCTGAGAAGATGACAAGGAGTGGCTGAACCCCAGGGCTCAGCCTGGACAGTCGACCACTGACTGCACGGGAGACGCCCTCGCCCAGGACAGAGTTCAAAGGTGGCTTCCCTTGGGTTTTGAATCCTCCTACCACCTCACTGTCTTCTCTTCTCCCGACCTCGGCTTTTCTTTTCAAAACAATATTCTTAAGCTGAGAAACTCTAGAACGCTATGCTTGTGCACGTTATTCTTAGATAAGTAATTTAAACCTGTCCGGGGCTCAGTTTTTCTTTTTATTCAGATAATACTAAAATTACAACTCTCAAAAAAAAAAAAAAACAAAAAAAAACAAACAACAAACAAAAAAACAGTTGACTTCCACTCAGCAGTAACCTATGATATTATATATCAGAATGCTGGGCTCTATGAGTAGTGTAGACAGAAAGGAACCTCTGAAGCGATGCGTGTCTTGACTGATCATGGTAATGGCTGTGTGAGTTCGTAAACTACGTGAAGACTTGTACATTTCAATGCATGTACATTAAACTTCAATTTTAAAATATCTTTGTTTTGGGGACAGGGTCTTGCCATGTAGCGTAGGCTGTCCTTGAACACTTCCTGCGTTTCCCTCCGCAGGGCTGAGGAACAGAAGCACACATAAAGTCTCCAGAACTCAAGTTTTAAAGTGAGTGCTTGCAATCTCACTGCTGGGGACACAGAGACAGGGAACCCCTGGGGTTCACTGGCTGTCCAGCCTAGTCTACATATCAAAACCCAGTGAGAGACCCTGTCTTCAAACAATATGGAGGACTGCTGAGGTTGCCCTCCCCCACATGTGCACACATGTGCCCGCACACAGAATTGTAAGAGGATATAATGTGTGGAACCTAGATGCCGCCCTACAAATCCTGCTTATATGTATGCGGTATTTATATAGCACTTATATATAATATTAATAGCCAGCCCAGAATCTGAGAGACTTTGAGAAAGACATAGTTTAAAGTGCTACGTGTCAGAAGTTTCTGTGAGAGAAATTCGAAGTGGGAATGGAAGGATCAACCTACCACCGTCTTAACCTCAAACGGCGTTGAGAGGGTCAAAGGGGGCCACATCCTTACATTCATATTTGATCAAATTTAAGGAATATGAATGTGTATACATTATTCAACTTGACTTTCTGATATAATTATTCATTATGTTGTTGATTTTTAGTTTTTAGACAGGGTCTCATCATATAGCCTAGGCTGGCCTCAAGTTCACAATTCTCCTGTTTCTGTCTCTGATGCTTGATATCATGCCTGACCTGATAGAATTCCATATCTGTGAAACATTGAGTCCAAATGCCAGAGAGTCACAGAATTTAGCAAGGGACAGTGCTGTGGACATTCTTCTGCTGTGAAAACCACACATTCACTGATGGCTGCTCACTGACACACCCAGGACATTGCACTGGCTATGGCTTTTCAATCTGACCCCCTCCTAAATTCCTTGTGTCTTGTAGAAGGGGGACACTCTGAATGCCTGAGTGGACAGGCTAGCTCTGTCACTTATTACCTGTGAGACTGAGGAAGTTACTAAATCTCCCTAACACTTATCTGCAAAGCAGGAATAACTCCTACCACACAGGGCTTTCTAGGCTAGTGAGATGGGGAAAGGTATGTGTGGGTTTGGGGTTTGGGACAAGGGTTTGGGGTAGGGAGTGGGGCATCAAAGCTGAGGAGAGAGTCAGCAGGTAAAGTATTTGCTGGGCCAGCATGAGGACCAGAATTCAGATCTCCTGTACTCACTGATGGTCCCTGTAATCCCAGCTCCGGGCAGATTCCCCAGATTTCCTGGCCAACCAGTCTAGTTAAAATGGTAAAGTTCAGGTTCAGGAAGAGACCCCATCTCAGAAAGAAGGCGAGGGCTGGTGAGATGTCCCAATGGGTACAGGTTATTGCCACCAAGCTTGAGAGCCCAAGTTTGATCCACAGGATCTATATGTTAGGAGACAGCTGACAAACTGACTCCCACAAGTTGTCCTCTGGCTTCTTCAGCAAGTGTGAGTTTGTGCAGACATGCAGAGACGCAAACAAATAAAATCGTTTGCAAAAAAATGCAAATTGAAAAAAATCAAGTTGGAGAGCTGTAAATGAAGACACCTGCATTGGCTTCTTTCTGGCCTATGCATGCACTGGACTGGGGATGCCCATTCATCCCCACCTACAGAAAGAAAGAGAAAGAAGGAGAAGGTGGGGTGTTGTTGACTAACTGTAGGGAATGCTGAGCAGACTGCTTAGTACAGAGCAGACTGCCTGGAGTGAGCCAGTGTGCGTGCCCGTGAGCAATTTAGGAGATGCAAGCCTCTCTGCATCAACGGCGGAAGGTGTGGTGAAGCCTGGTGGAAGGTCTTGGGGTTGTGGCTAATGGTAGGCAAGATTCAGACTCTGCTCAAATAAAGGGGCCTTAAGAAACAGTCAAAAAAGGCAAAAAAGGAAGAACGTTCTGGAAGGACGAAGTGTTGTGCCCTCTGCCCTGTGTGTACATGTCCTTTCTTTGCGTTCCTCTAGAAACCTTCCATAAAATCCACGTGATCTATAAAAGTGCTTGTGTAAGTGGATTTCTAGGGAGGAGTGGGAGAATTACCAAACCCTGCCTTGAAGGGTACAGTCAGGAAAGTCAGGTTACAAACACCCATCCAAACTGCCTTATCCTGAATGTGTCTGGCACAGTCCTAGGTTCGGGTTTTGTGTTTAATGAGTGACAGACTTTTTAGGTGGCGCTTCGTGTGTACTTGTTCTGGCAAAGGAACTTGCTTGGCCCCTGCACAAGTGTTTGTGTAATGACAAAGGGGTCTTGGCTTTTGTGTGGTGGGGATGCGGTTATAGTGGGCTCCCCGGCACGTGTTCGTATAATGACAACGGGATTTTGCGTCTTTTAGTGGGCGCTTGTGTGGTGGGATGCGGTTATAATGGGCTCCAATTCTTCGTTCCTACAGACAGGAGAATCACCCTCGTTTGGATGCAAATTATTCTCTGCCGCTCTCCACTCAGCTTCACGCGAGGTGGAAGGCGCCCAGCGAGCAGCGATTAAGCCGTTCCGCCCCTCGGGGAACCTCACCACTCCCTGCGGTGGCTTCTGGCTCAAGCCGCGCCTCTAAGGATCTACCCTAGTGGGCCGGTGGTTCTGCGAGTGACAGGACCTACGCTTTCCGCCCCACCCGGCAGTGACCCGGGGCATCCCGTGAGCGCCCCCTGCCCGTGACTCCGGCACTTGCTGCAGTTCGCAGCCTCTACGAGCCCGGGAGCGCCCGGCCGCGCGACACCGACCGGGTCAGGATCAAGGTCTTGGTCCGGCTGCCGTGCCACTCCCTGGGGCTGGGACCCAGGGAACATGCGGGTCGCGCAAGCGTGAACTTGGGCAGCCTGTGCGGGTGCCGCCGCCGACGCCGGGGAGGAGACTGAGCGCAACCCGGTGCTGGTACTATGCAGGCCGCAGTTGTGCGGCCCCGGGTCTCCGCAGCGCCAGCCATGTGGGAGCTCACCTCATTTAGCTCAGCGTTTTAGACTGAGTTTTCGAATGGCTCTTTGGAGGCCGCGAGCCTTAGCACCAGAGTGTAGGGAAGCAGGTTCGCTCTGGTATGTGCTGCCGCGGTGGAGGAATTTCTGACCTCTGCGTTAACAACCTCGCCTGTTCCCCATATTTTGAGGACAAACATGACAAGCTGTGACATCCCCCAAATGCTTTGGATTTATCTACACAGAGCTGACATTGTCATACCTATTCTTGTTCCGACCTTCTGGTGCTTTCTGTTTATTTTGAGATAGGGTCTCAAACTCTGGATCCTACGCCTTCGGCCTGAGCTCTAGCATTACAGGCATGGCACCACCCAGCTCCCTGATTCTAGCCACTTGCTCCTTCTCTCCCTTCTCCTCCTCTTCCTTCTCCTCCTCTTCCTGCCGCCATTGTCTTCCTCCAGGCTCCCACTGTTCCCCAGACCCTCCATCAGTCTCACTACTGACCCCTTGGCAATTTACGTTTCAGGCTAACACAACTCTATTTAGCTCTGACCCAAGTATTCAACTCTCATTTCTGTTCTCATTGGGTTCCCAGGTCTTCCCATTCTAGGCTATTTCTGGCTACCCTCTCACTAATTCCTATCCTGTCGGTGCCCCAAATGCCGCCCTCCCCCATCCTCACTGTGCCTGACATCAGACCCAACCAAGATCTAGATTTACCGTCTCAGTTCAGAGCAGCACGGTTTTCAGACGGGGCCTGATGAAGTTTGTGTAGTAGCCGGCTCGGGCTCTCAGGACCAGCCCTGGAATCTCTGAGCTTGGAAGGATCCTCTCCCTGCCCAGCAGGCCCCCAGGACAAATTGGTTTTTAGTCTTCTGCCCAAGAGATTTGAGCTCTGTTTCTCAATCTCTTTTGCCTAAGAAGGTCCTGTACCCTCCTAGGGATGGGTCATACAGCCTTTATGGTGAGGGAGGAGGACTCTTACTTGGTCTTCCTGTTGGTATATCCAGAGATTCTGCTAGGTTATTCACACCAAGAACTGGTAAAGGAAGCTGGGCGGTGGTGTCACCCTCCTTTAATGCTAGTAAGGGGTTGGGGGTGCAGATCTGAGTTGGAGTCCAGCCTGCTCTACAAGCTGCTTCCACGACAAGAATTGATAAAGGTATCAGGGCCAACCTGCCTCGGGTCCAGACTGTCTCCCTTTCCTTAAGTTGCTGGTGAGCACACACACTGAGTGCCTGCTGAGTGGCCTAGGACCATTGTCCTGTCTCCCGACCCAGCTGATTTCTACCCCTTGTATCAAGGCTGGAGCCTAGCTCTACTGAGGGCTTAATTAGAGCCTGCCTTTATCACTTACTGTAGTTTTCACACCCTGTCAGCAATGTTTCCAGAAAGAGACAGTGATGTCACCTCTGTTCCTCTGGTCACCTACACACCTTAGTCAAAAACAGCCACTCACATGCTGGGGCAAGGGGGAGCTGGGCTTCCTCTCACAGAGCCCTCAGAATGTGTGTTTATAGGTCTTTGCTGCCCCTGGAGGCCTCCACAGAGCTGTTCCTGGCCCACCTCTGAGGACACACCGTGCCTCACCTTGTGTGTTCATCCTTTCACACAGGAAATAACACTTCCTGAGTTTTAGAGTTTTTTGCACCAGGAAGGCATCAGGGGAGGGGCTGTACAGTGAGGACAGCTGTATTTTTAGTAAGTTCATTGAAAATACTATCATTTATTAGTATCATCCTTTTATTTATAAACACATTTCTTAATTCTAAAAGAAATACAAGAATGACAGCATTTCCAGATTAGTAACAAGTTTTTGCTTTAGAATCTTGTGTGGGTCTAAAGTAACCTTGAACTCTTGATTCTCCTGTCTCCACCTCCTGATTACTGGGACTGGACGTGTACATCAGCACACTCAGCCACAAATCTCCGAAGTCAAATAAAATGTTCTCCTAAAAAAATTGGAGTGCCTGGCATGGTGCCCTTTAATTCCAGCTCTGGGGAGCCAGAAATAGGAGAATCTTTGTGAGTTAGAGGCCAGCCTGCTCTACACAGCGAGTTCGAGGACAGCCAGGACTATAAAGAGGGACCCCGTCTTAAAAAGAAGATTCACTTTGGGGCTGGGGAGATGGTTTAGTAGGTATTTACTACTCAAGTTTGAGAAACTAGACTTGGGATCCCTGACAACCATATAGAATCCACTGTGCCTCATGGGAGGCAGAGACAGAGCCAAGTCAGAGAACCTTGTTAGGGGGTTCAAGTGAGGAAATCTGCTTCAATATATGAAGTGGAGAACAGTCCAGGAAGATAACCTATGTCAATCTCTGATCTCCACATATGTGTGCATACATGTGTATACGTGTGTCCACAGAGATACACATGCATACATGCAAAGTAAACTAATTCAATAATAAAAATTTGTCTGGCAGTGGTGGTAAATACCTTTAATCCCAACACTCAGGAGGCAGAGGCAGGCGAATCTCTGAGTTTGAGGCCAGCCTGGTCTACAGAGTGAGTCCCAGGACAGTCAGGGCTACACAGAGAAACCCTGTCTTGAACACAATAACAAAAAATTTCTGCATCATGGCACCCACGTCTTCATTTTTTTCTCTTTTTTAGTGAAAAGGGATTCAAGATCATTGATGTGTCAGGAACTAGATTCTGCACAAGGTCACAAATTACCCATCCAGGAGACAAGTTGCTTGAGTACCATGCGTAACAAGCACTCGCTGTTCCATGCTCACTCTTTCCATCCAACCGCTACATCTGGATGGACTGGCCTAGGCTTAGTTCCCCCAAAGGCATGTCTTAGCTGCTTGAGGCTGGATTACATTTGGAGTAGATCTGATGCTACAACCTAGAAGCTACAAAGGGCCCTCTCTTCCAGTCCTCCAGTGGCATAAATAACACTCACGTGTGAATGACTTTTAATTAGCTTATCAGACATTATGTCTCCAAAAGACAGACCAAGGGTTCGTTTGTTTACATTGTGCATCAGATAGGGTCCTTGGTGTCTCCAGTCTGCATTATCACCTCCATTCTCAGATCAGTCAGAAGACACAGTCTATGTCTGGAATCTGCCTACCTCATGGCAGAGGGAAAAAGAAAGCAGAGAAAACCTCCATCTTTCTTAAGGCACCATCTTCAGAGAATGGCAAGGTCACATCCCTCACATTTCAGTGATTAAAGCACAAAATCACATGGTCCTTTAATAGGTCAATGAAGACTGTTCTCCCTACAAAGCAGAAGGCTGCAAGTCACATTGATTGCAAAGGAAGAGAATGTATAGACATCTAATAGGACGGGACTACATAGGAAGACCTTGTTTGAGGAAAAAAAGAAAGAACCCAGGATACTATGGGATCAGCCCTGTGTTAATAGTGAACACTAGGGCTGGAGCAGTGACTCAGAGGTTAAGAACACTGGCTGCTCTTCCAGAGGACATGGGTTTGATTCCCAGCATTCAAAGGATGCTTACAACAGTCTCTAATCGATTCAGTTCCAGGGGATCTGACATCTGTGGCTGCCAGTCTCCTGCACTGGCGTAGAGCACATGATACTCACGCAGTATCATGACTGACACACACACTCACGTGAATTAAAAAAAAAAGTTAAAAAAAAAACAACAGAGGCAGGAGAAGTGGTTCAGTACTTAAGGGCATGTACTTAAGAAAAGTACAACTTCTCTCACCGAGGACCTGAGTTTGGTTCCCAGCACCTGTGTGGTCTGGCCCACAACAGCCTGTAAGTCCAGCCTAAGGAGATCCAATGCATCAGGCACCTATGGGCACCTGCACCCACGTGCACATACCCATACACACTTCTTGCAATCCTATTTTTGCTGAGAGAAAGAAGAGAAAGAACTAGAAAAAAGCCTGGAAGAATATATACCCAAGTGCCTTCCCTGGTTATCTCTAAAACTTACAGGTAATTTTATAATTTTTTATTTACAATTTCCTTGAGTTTTATGAAATACTTTTATATATAAGCAACAAGAATAGGGTTTGAAGGAGTGCCTTGAGCTAAAGGTTTCCTTCGGAAGAATTGCCAAGCCACCCTGAGGAGGCCTCTGGGGCGTTACACAAGGCAGGCGCATGCCCAGCCACAGGGCAGCAGTGCAGCCTACAGAGGCTGCTCGCCTTGGGTCTGGTATCTCTGTCATACCCTTACACGTGTCCTTTGACCCGACCTTTCTGTCCCAGTACATGGTGGCACCTTGAAAGGAGAGACAGTCTGTACAGCAAATGGCTGAGGAGCCGAAGAAAGTGTATATAGTGTCAAGTACAAAGTGAATGCGTTTTCCTTTTTCTTTTCCTTTTATTCTTGCAGGTGGTGTGGAAGGTCAAGACAGGGTTTCTCTGTGTAGCCCTGGCTGTCTTGGAACTCACAGAGACCACCTGCTTCTGCCTCCCAAGTGCTGAGACTAAAGGCCTCACTGTCTGACTAAGAACACATTCATTTTTTTGTTTTTTTAAAGATTTGTTTATTTTTGTGAGTACACTGTTGCTGTCTTCAGACACACCAGAAGGGGGCATCAGATCTCATTATAGATGGTTGTGAGATAACTTGTGGTTGCTGGGAATTGAACTCAGGACCTCTGGAAAAGCAGTCAGTGCTCTTAACTGCTGAGCCACCTCTCCAGCTCAAGAACACATTCTTAAAGGCACACTTAAAAAAAAAAAGATTTATTTATTATATATGAGTACACTGTAGCTGTCTTCAGACACACCAGAAGAGAGCATCGGATCTCATTATAGATGGTTGCGGACCACCATGTGGTTGCTGGGATTTGAACTCAGGACCTCTGGAAGAGCAGTCAGTGTTCTTAACCACCGAGCCATCTCTCCAGTCCTTAAAGGCACACTTTTACCCACATGTGTATGTATGCACATACCTGATCTGGCAGCTGACACCACATACAAAGACAGTGGTTGTTGGGAGAAGCCTTTCTGTGTGCTCTGTAGAAAGGGACAGGTTTCGAGTTGCCATCACCACCCTCTCCCTCCCCCATTTGTTTAGCTCACTTTAGGAGCTGGGAGGTAAGCAGATTAGGGAACAGATACATATTACACTGTGTGTGTGTGTGTGTGTGTGTGTGTGTGTGTGTGTGTGTAACACACTATTACCAGGCTGGTATTTGGAATTAAAGGCATGAGCCATCACACTCCTGCCCCCTCTTTTTATTAATGATGATTGGTGACCAGCTAACTGTGGGCAGTGCCACCCCTGGGCAGATGGTCTTGGATGGTGTCTTAGGGTTTCTATGGCTGCAACAATGATTGTGGTGGTTTGAAAAATGTTTCCCAGGGTTGGAGAAATGGCTCAGCAGTTAAGAGCCCTGACTGCTCTTTCAGAGGTCCTGAGTTCAATTCCCAGCAACCACAGTTCCAAGTTCAATTCCCAGCAACCACATGGCAGCTCACAATCATGTGTAATGGGATCTGATGCCCTTTTCTGGTGTGTTTGAAAGCAACTATAGTGTACTTATGTAATTTATAAAATTTATAAAATAAATAATTTTAAAAAGAAAAGAAAAATTGCTTCCATAGGCGCATAGGGAGTGGCACTATTAGGAGATGTGGCCTTGTTGGAGGAAGTGGGCCACTGGGGTTGGGCTTTGAGGTTTCAGATGCTCAAGCCAGGCCCAGTGTTTCACTGTCTCTTTTTGCCACCTGTGGATTAGATGTAGAACTCTCAGCTCCTCTCCAACACCATGTCTGCCTGCTTGCCACCATGTTTCTCACCATGATAATAATGGACTAAACCTCTGAACTTTAAGCAAATTCCAATTAAATCTTTTCCTTTGTAAGAGTTGCCATGATGGGGCTGGAGAGATGGCTCAGTGGTTAAGAGCACCGACTGTTCTTCCCAAGGTCCTGAGTTCAAATCCCAGCAACCACATGGTGGCTCACAACCATCTGAAATGAGTCTGATGCCCTCTTCTGGTGTGTCTGAAGATAGCGACAGTGTAATCATAATATATAATAAATAAATAAAATGTTTAAAAAGAGTTGCCATGATGATGGTGTCTCTTCACAGAAACCCTAAGACAGTGACCAAAGCAGCTTGGAGAGGGAAGGGTTTGTTTGGCTCGCACTTCCACAGCACTGTTCATTGTCAAAGGAAGTCAGGACAAGAACTCAAAAAGGGCAGGAACCTGGAAGCAGAAGCTGATGCAGTAGTCATGGAGAGGTGCTACTTACTAGCTTGTTCTTGGCTTCCTCAGTCTGCTGTCTGAGGACCCAGGTGCCGACAGGTGCCTCGCCCACAATGAGGTGGGCTCCCCCCAGGAATCACTAATTTAAAAATGTCCTACAAGCTTACCTACAGTCTGACCTTATGGTGCCATATTCTCAGTTGTGTCTCCTCCTTTGATAACTCTAGATTGTATCAAGTGGACATAAAACTGGGCAGCACAGGGTGTCTAAGAAGGCAGGCTGAGAAGGCTGGAGGTGAGGGGGGAGTAAGCCAGTTAGCAAGTTCCTACTCCCAGGTTCCTGGCCTGAGTTCTGCTGTTTCCCTTCATGATGGACTGCGAGCTGTAAGCTGGCATAAATCTTTTGTTCCCAAGTTGCTTTAGGTCATGGCGTTTGTCACAGCAACAGAAAGCAAACTAGGACACATTCCAAGAGAAACTATCCATTATTAGGTGTCCCTATTGTCCCCTAAACACTAGACCTAAGTCAGCACAAATCTTTACCCACTTGCCCATTTTAGACATTCCATGTGAAGGAAAATTTTACATTTTCCCTTTTTAAATTGAGGAGGAAAAGTCACTTTCTCTTTAAAAAAAGAAAAGATTAAAAAATGTTATGTGTATTTGCCTGCATGTGTGCCTGTATACCACTTTCCTGCCTAGTGCCTAAGGAGGCCGGAAGGAGGAGACGGATCCCCTAGACTTCGAGTTACATGTGGTTGGAGCTGCCATGCAGATGTTAGAGAACAAACCTGGCTGGGTTCTCTGGAAGAGCAACCCTAACCATGGAGCCATCTCTCTGGCCCCAAAATTTGCATTTTGTGATCTTTTGTGATCAACTTCCTTTACTTGGCAATATGTTTTCAAGATTTAACCATGTTGTGGTATGTGTGCATATTTCAAGGAATAGTATATGGAGAATATTTCATTGAGTATATTTTGGCAAATATTTGAGTTGGTTCCACTTTGGGCTATTTATCTATTTATGTTGAGGCAGGGTCTCTCATAAACCCACCCTGCCCTTGAACTCACTCTGTAGCTGAGAATTGCCGTGATCTCTTGATTTGGTTTGGTTTTTGTTTTTTTGAGACAGGGTTTGTCTGTGTAGTCCTGGGTGCCCTGGAATTTGCTCTGTAGATCAGATGTGGTGGTTTGAATATGATTGGCCCAAGGAGTGGCAGTAATAGGAGGTGTGTCCCTGTTGGAGTAGGTGTGTCCTTGTTGGAGTGGGTGTGTCCTTGTTAGAATGGGTGTGTCCTTGTTGGAGTGGGTGTGTCCTTGTTGCAGGAAGTGTGTCACTGTTGAGACCCTTCTCCTAGCTGTTTGGAGACAGTCTGCCCCTGGCTTTCTTTGGATGAATATGTAGAACTCAGTTCCTCCAACTCCTTGCTTGCCTGGATGCTGCCAGAAGGATTGAAGGACCTCAGAGGTTCTTCTCTGTGTTTCTGATTCATGAGATGAGCCATAAATGATGATACTGGACTGAACCTCAGAACCTGTGAGCCAGCCCCAATTAAATGTCCTTATAAGCGTTGCCTTGGTCATGCTGTCTCTTCACAGCAGTGGAAACCCTAGACACCAGGCTAGCCTCAAAATCAGAGATATGCCTGCTGGATTAAAGGCATGTGCCATCACACATGCCTAGCTTGAATTCTTTTTTTTTTTTTTTTGGTTCTTTTTTTCGGAGCTGGGGACCGAACCCAGGGCCTTGCGCTTCCTAGGTAAGCGCTCTACCACTGAGCTAAATCCCCAGGCCCCTAGCTTGAATTCTTGATCTGCCTGCCTCCACCTCCTAAGTGCTGGGATGGCAGGCATGCACCGCCACACCTGGTGCTCAGTTTGGGATGTGATGAGCAGCTCAGCAATGACCGTTCATGTGTAAGTTTTGTGGGGGTGTCCTTTTATTTCTCTGTGATGCTAAGGTTTGGGTGTTGGATGGTTCCCTGAGATCCTTGTTAAAGACCTCCAGGTGGCACCTGTGAGAAATGCCCCAGGCCTTTAGAAGGATTTAAGGGCCTCAGCAGGACTTCTCTGTGTTCTGATTCATGAGAGAGATGAGCCATGCATGCCTGTCATGCCATGCTGTGCTGTCTTGCCAAAGACCTAGCAATGACGTCACTCGATACTGAACTGAAACCTCCAAAACCATGAGCCAAAATAAATCTTTTCTCTATACAAGCTGACTGCCTCAGGCCTTTCTTTATAGGGATGCAAAGCTGACTTAGTCATTGAGTATCCCATGAGGAGGCAACTTGCTGAGTCCCACAGGTCAGCCTTTGCAGGAGCTGCCATGTTGTTTTCTTAAGTGGCATGCCATTGACATTGTCATTGGCAATGAAGGAGGGTTCCAAAAGGAAACACACTGCCAATATTGGTGGTTAACTTTCTACTGGTCGTAGTCATCCTAGTAGAAGTGAAGTGACATTGGAGTATACTTTAGAATTGCTGTTCCCTAATGGCTAAGGCTCGTGTTCATGTTGCCTTAGATTCTATTCAGATATGTCCTATTTGGTTAATGTCTTTCTATTATTGAGGTGTAGAAATGCTTTACTATTTTGTTTTTTTAAAATATTTGTTTACATATTATTTATTATTTATGTGTGTACATGAGTGCAAGTGGAGATAGGGCAACTTTTGGAAGTGGTTGTTCTCCTTTCTACCATGCGCTCACCAGGCTTAACAGTAAGCACCTTCTCTCTCTCTCTCTCTCTCTCTCTCTCTCTCTCTCTCTCTCTCTCTGTCCCCTTCCCTCTCTTTCACCCTTTCTCCTCTCCTCTCCTCTCCCCTCCTTCTTTCCCCTTCTCTCCCTACTCTCCAAGAATGATTCAGTCTCATTCTATAGCCCAGGATGCTCTAGAATTCACTATGCAGTTCAAGCTGACCTTGAGCTCACGCTGATCCTTTTGCCAGAGCTGTTCAAGGGCTGAAACCGATAGACATGAACCACCACATCCAAGGATTCTTTGTAGGTTCTAGGTAGAATTCTCATGTACTGATTTATAAGTATTTAATGCCATCCTATGTGTTATCTATCCATTTTTCCAATATTATTTGAAGAACAAAGGTTACATATCTAGTTGACCAAAACAAACCAAATAAAGTGGTGGTAATAAAAAATTAATAGATGCCCCAGTTGTCTTAGTATTGTATTATGTGAAGAGACACCATGACCAAGGCAATTTTTAGGCAAACATTTAATTGGGGATGGCATACAGGTTTAGAGGTTTACTCCAGTATCTTCATGACAGGAAGCATGGCAACATGCAGGCGGACATGGTGCTGGAAGAGCCAAGAGTTCTACATCTTGATCAGGAGGTGGCCAGGAGGAGACTGTCTCCTGAAGGTAGCTAGCAGGAGGCTCTGATTCCACACCCGGCAGAGCTGGAGCATAGAGACCTCAAAGCCCACCCTCACAGAGACACACTTCCTCCCACAAGGCTACACCACTCCAACAAGGCCACACTTCCTAATATCACCACTCCCCATGGACCAAGCATTCAAACACATGAGTCTACGGGGGACTAGCCTATTCAAATCACCACACTTGTCAAGACTGTTGTAAAGCCAAACACGATGTCATCTGTTCATTTACCCCTCTAAAGGACTTTAACAAGGAAGTCTTGCCAGCTAAGTTCAAGATCTTCCAGTCTTCCCTGTTGTCCAATCTTCCTGTGATCCTGACCTAGCCTCCAGATCTGCCAGTCTGGATCTTCCCTGACAACCTCTTGGTTTGCCACACTCACCTCTAGGAATCATTCTGAAGATCCTTGAAGAAGGGAGAGACTGCTTAGGTCACTTCTGCAAGCCGGGTGAGGGTTGGCTGTGACCTTTGCTTCTCAAGGAATGCTCTTTGCTTTGCTTGCCCAGAGAGGCTGTAAGCTATCTTGACTGGATATGCTGCAGTCACTCAGACTTTGTCCTGGTGAACTGGAGAATCTTGTTGTAAAAATATATAAAATAAAACGGTAATGTTGGTCTTTTACCCCGCTGGGTCTACACCTCGGTGCCCAAGATATCTGCTAGATATCTTGGCGGAAACACAGCCCAGCCGCACACTTTCTTACACTCAAACCCTCACATAAAAGAACACACAACACAATAATCTTAGATCCAATTGGTAAGATATAATTGCCCACTTAAACAGACAAAGCCCGGTACCATCCATCCCTTGAGAACATTAATAACAACCTGTGAATACACAGAGCAGAATCTTAGCATCACCTGCCATGGCTTCTCCCCTCTCTCCGTCCCCCATCTCTCTTCTAGTCTCCTCCTCTTCCTTCAAACTTCTCTCCAGCTCATCCTTCCTTCTCCTCCAATGACAGGCCTCCTTCTATCCTGTACCTGCCCCTCACCTGTACTTTACAAATTCAATGGAGAGGTGGTTCTGGTGAAGTCACCTGAGTCCTGAGTATATGACTAGGTAGCTCTCCTTGGGGCAGTGGAATTAGCATCAAAATACAGTAACTTCAGGGCAAACCACAACAGAGAAGGACAAAGTTTGAGGCCTGTTCCCCTCAAACTCCAGTATGCCTTTTATATTTTGCTGCTGTTATTCTAAGTTACACCTGGTCATGCTTACCAGAACAGGCCACAGGGCATCATAAAGTCCTCAGAGATGACCCTGCCTGACTTGCTTTCTTTCCTTCAGCTTTTAACACAGGGACCCAGGGCTTTCACTGGATCATGGCCCTTAGGAAACACCAAGTGACTTCTGCCTGATTTCTCTAAGTCCGAGAAGCCACCCACTCACCCAACCACCACAGCATCTGACCTGCCCAGGTCTTGTTTCCTCTTAATTATAAATCAGTTCTTGTAAAAAAAGTAGGCACAAAGTCCCCACCCCTAATTAAAAAGCTATTCACAGTTGACTGATGTCATGAGAGGGCGAATCCATTTTCCTCAATGGAGTGACAGTAAGTATATCAACACACACCAGAGCAGGCCCTGTGCTCTGGCAACACAAACTGGACTCTATGTTTTTTTGTTTGTTTCTTTGTTTTGAGATAGGGTCTTACCATGTAATTCTGGATGCCCTGGAACTCACTATGTGGACCAGGCTGGCTTCAAATTCACAGAGCTCCTCCAGCCTCTGACTCTCCAGTGTTAGGATTAAGGGGATAGACCACTGTGCCAGGTGACCCTGTATTTTGTGATTATTTTTTATCTATCTATCTATCTATCTATCTATCTATCTATCTATCTATCTATCTATCTGACTATCTGACTATCTATCTATCTATCTTTCTATCTATCTTCCTATCTAACTATCTTCTATCTATCTATCTATCTATCTATCTATCTATCTATCTATCCATCCATCTATCTATTTATCTTGCTTCCCCCACCACCACTGAAAGCTTTGCCTGGTCACAGAAGATGGCTAGTTCAGGCTCATCCCCCCATATTTATTTATTTTTAAGAGAGAGACAGAAACATGAGGTTGGGTGGGTAGGAAACTGGGGGAGGATCTGGTAGGATTTGGGGGGTGAGGAAAGAATATTATTAAAATATATTTTATGAAATGCTCAAAGAATAAATTTTTAAAAACTGCCCGCAGGGATGGCTCAGTGGTGAAGCTGTGTTCAGTTCCCAGCACCCACATGGTGATTCACACTTGCCTGTAACTCCAATTCCTCTTCTGACCTCCTTTGGGACTAGGCACTCACACATGGTGAGCAGACATTCATGCTGGCAAAACATTCATGCAGTAAAAATAAATGAAGGTATTTAAAAAGAAACAACACTGCCTTTATATGCAGCCAGTGTTCTTAACCACTGAGCCATTCACCCAGCCCCTTCCTTCCTCCCTTCCTTCCTTCCTTCCTCCCTTCCTTCCTTCCTTCTTCCTTCCTTCTTCCTTCCTTCCTTCCTTCCTTTCTCTCTTTCTTTCTTTCTTCCTTTCGTTCTTTCTTTTTTTGACCCAGGGTCTCTCTACAGAGTCCTCACTGTCCAGGAACTCGCTATGTAGACCAGGCTGGCCTCTGAGTCACAGAGATTCACCTGCCTTTGCCTCTGGAGTACTGCAAATAATGAATCCCTGGAACATTTTCAATAAATCCCTGAATACTAGTCTTAGGAGCATGCTCCTTTTAATGTGATTCAGGTTTAAAAAAAAGTCTCATGCTGGGACACAAGATTTTGTTAAGCTGGCTGTGTGGTTAAAATGGCCCTCACACGCTCATATGTTTGAACCTGTGGTCCTTGGTTGGTGGAACTGTGTGGGAAGAACTGCGTAGCCTTCTTAAACGAGGTGAGTCATTGGAAGCAGGCTTTGAGGTTTTGAAGGGCTCACGCTAATCCCAGTGTCTCTTTCTCTGCCTCATGCTTGTTAGTCAGGATGTAAGGTCTCAGTGACTTCTCCAGTGTCATGCCTGCCTGTCCCCTGCCATGCTCCTCACCGTGGTGGTCATAGACCCTAACCCTCTGAAACCGTAAGCCCAAATAAATTACTTCTTCTATAAGTTGCCTTGGTCATGTGTCTCATCACAGCAATAGAACCATAACTAAGACACTAGACAACCCCAGCAGCCCCAAAGACTCTGGGTTGTATATCTTATATCACTAATATGGAAAGTCCACTCCTTCATATACTGCACTTCTGATATTTGTTGAGCAAATTCCAAATTGAACTAGCAGAATTAATATACTCATGACATTTTCAAAAAATTAGAGACTGGGGAGATGAATCAGTTAGCAAAATGCTTGTAAAGTATGAAGAGCTGAGCTTCCCCAGAATTCACATAAAAAGCCCAATCCTGGGGGTTGGGGATTTAGCTCAGTGGTAGAGCGCTTGCCTAGCAAGTGCAAGGCCCTGGGTTCGGTCCTCAGCTCTGAAAAAAAAGAAAGAAAGAAAAAAAGAAAAAGCCCAGCCCTGGGGAGATATGGGGGGGAGAGGGCCAAGCCTTGCAGGACAGCCCAGGTGACTGAATCTGTACTGTGGTTTTGTTTGTTTGGTTTGGTTGTCTTTTTTTGTGTGTGTTTTATTTTGTTTTAAAGACAGAATGCCACTGTGTAGCTCTAGCTGTCCTGGAACACACTGTATAGACCAGGGTGGTTTTGAACTCACTTAGTCCTACCTGCTTCTGCTTCCTGAATGCTAGGATCAAAGGCGTGTGCCACCATGACTGGCCTGAATCTGTAAATTCTAGGTTCAGTGAGAGAGCATGCCATGAAAGCGTAGTGGAGAGTGACTGAGGAAGGTCCTCAACCTCAGCCTCTGACCTCCAGGTGTATAATACACACCCACGGATACAAGAGTTAGAAACAGATCTACAGGCCCAGGCCTAGGAAACTCAGCAGTTGGGAGGTGTAAGCAGAAGGAGTTTGAGCCCAGCCTGGGCTACATAGAAAAATCCTGTCTAAAAGCAAAAACAAAGATAAACAAATAACAATTGTATAAGAAACTTTTTAAAGGTGAGAGACTTTTTATGTGTGTGTGTGTATGTGTGTGTGAAAGAGTCTGTGTGTGTATGTGAAAGAGTGTGTGCTAAAGAGAGAGAGAGAGAGAGTGTGTGTGTGTGTGTGTGTGTGTGTGTGTGTGTGTGTAAGAGAGAGAATGTGTGTGTATGAAAGAGTGTATGTGCCTGTGTGCATATGAATGGGTAGGCAACTTTCTGGAGTTGGTCCTCTCCTTCTACCTTATTGAGGAAGAGCCTTAGTTCCTCCACCTTGCTAGCTGGCCTTCAAACCTCCAGTCAGTCCTCTCTCTGCCTCCCACCTTCCTTAGGATTAAAGATGCACTCTACCACATCCAACTTTTTTCTTTTTAAAAAGATGTATTTTTATTTTGTGTATGCGACTGTTTATCAGCACCTGTGTATATGTGCCACATCCTGGATGGGACCAGAAGAAGACTCCAGGTTGCCTGGAACTGGAGTTGCACATGGTTCTGAGTCACCATGCGGGTTCTGGGAACTGAACTCTGGTCCTCTGGAAGAGTGGTCAGTGCTCATACATACTGGGCCATCTCTCCAGCCCCCTCTTCTTTCTTTCTTGTTTTTTAAACAAATGTTCTGTTGATCAATCTCGGATCATTAGGTTTGCATGGCAAACATTTTTAGACGCTAGGCAGCCCCAAAAGAAACTTTTAAAACATTCATTCACCCTTTCTCACCAGGCCAGTATACATCACTTTGACTGAAGCATAGTCTTTAACAACTGGCTCACTTAATAAATCGTTTCCAAGTTAAATGGCCTTTTCTCTCATGGACGGTTTCTGTCATAAATATATAAACATCATTTCAGTGAACTGAATGACAGTGGAGACGTGTGAAAGCAGCTTAACAAAATATTCTAGGGAAACAAAGATTCCCTGTGTGACGTAAGTATTTCTTTGTTGTAGACGTGAATTGGAATTTTGTTCCTTGGGTTTGCTCAGAGTGGGACACACCTGCATGGCACGACAGCTAATGGAAACAGTCTCCAAGATAACAAAGAGTGCGTCAGATATAGGATATGCGTTGTTTCTCTCAGAAGCACATATAGAGGTGCTCAGAGGTCTGCAACATCCCTGGGAAGCTTCACTGGGAATTAATAACATGTTCTGTCACCGGGGAGGGAAACAAAGTGCTTGAGACGTAGAGAATATGGGAGACATTTTTATTTCTACATGTACACTTTCAGCTTTCATTGTGTTATTTAGTCAGATATCAAAACTGTAGGGCGAAGGCTGCGGATATAGCTCGGTGACAGAGCACGTGCGTGGCATGTGTGAGGTTTTGTGTTTGATCTCTGGTATTGCCAAGATTCAAAAAAGAAGTAGGAAGAAAAAATACTTTAATGCTATGTAAGAAAATAAGCATCAATATTTCACTGCATAGCTGGAAAATTCCCTCTGCCGGTACCCAGTCCTGTGCTAAGGCATGCTGGCAGGATCGGGGAAGTGTTTGTTATCTGATGCTAGGATTTGTCTGCCCATTCTCCCTTTAAGGATAGACTAGTATTTGAAAGAGTTACCTTTCCTTGCTCTCACTTTTCCTTTTCTCTTTTCTTTTCTTTCTCTTCTTTCTTTCTTTTTTAAAAAGACAGTCTCAGTATGTAGCTCTGACTGTCCTAGAACTCACTAGCTGGCCCCAGACTCACAGAGGTCTGCCCACCTATGCCTCCTGAGTGCTGAGATTAAAGGCCTACGGCTACTGCTGCCTCACTCTCCTTAAAGTTTCATTTTATTATATTTTGAGTCCTAGGGATTGAGACTGGGGCTTAATGTATGCTAGGTAGGCGCTCTACCACTAAGCACTCTCTCAAGTGACGTCAGCCTTCAGAAGATTTACTGTCAAGACTTAAAATAGTTATTTATGTATCTCTATGTGGATATGTACATGCTGGTACCCACCCAGGCCAGGAGACAGGATCCGATCCCCTAGAACTGGAGTTATCGGTAGTTGTACTTCATCTGATGTCCACGCTGGGAACTGAACTCAGATGCCCTGCAAGAGCGGCAAGCCATTTCTCCAGTCTCCAGGATTTACTTGAGATCGAACTTGTATAGACGATCTTATCTGTAACTTCCCTTCAGTCAGTTCTTCAAGACTGCCTTTTCATCTCTGAAATCAAAGCTTCTACGTGTAAGGAATGTAGTGATAAAGCTATACATCACAAAAGACAAAAGACAAAGAGTACACTAACACATGAAAAATACTCCACCTCAGGGCTGGAGACAGTAGCTCAGTGGCAAAGCATTTCCCTGTCATCCTCAGAGACCTGGTTTAATCCCCAGCACCACAACAATAAAAATAAAAAATAATAAAGAAAATGCCTCACCTCGACAGTCGAAGAAATGAAAAGAAAACCCTTATTCAATTAGCAATTCACTCGAAGCTGACTGCCAGCAGGGCAGAGTCTCATGAAGTTTGCATGTATTTATATTCCTGGCTAAAATGGAAATCAGTCTTTTTGTGAAGCATTGTGGCATTTTATCCAGCCATTAAAAATATTAATGCTGAGGCTGTGTGTGCAGCTGAGTGCATTGTCTAGCGAGTCTGAGGTTCCCAGTATGGTAAGAAAAAAAAAAAAATGCTACTTTAGATCAAGTAATCCCATGCCCGGCAACTGGTCCTCAGGAAATTTCCCGAGGAAAAAGAAAAAGTCTTTGTGGGAAGATCTTTGCGGCAGCTCTATCCATTTGTTTTAGTCGGTCCCGGCTGTTATTACAAAATGCCATAAACTGGAGGCTTAAGCAATTACATTTATTCCTTCTGGTCGTGGAGGCTAAAAGTCTGAGATTAGTGTAGGGCAGAGGCAGACTCTGGGAAGGCAGCCTTCTGGGCTTCGGATTGTTATTTTCTCATTCTATCCTCTCACGGTAAAGAGAGAGATAGCTGGGCCTCAGGCCTGCTCTTATAGGGCACTCACTAATCCCATTCATAACACCGGCTCCAGACTCACCACTAATTACTTCCCTGAAGTAAATTACTTTGGAACTCCGTTAGCATTCAACATATGACTTTCAGTGAGACGTAAATGCGGACTTTTACAATATCAAAGTTAGAAGGTGACATGGCAGAAAGAAGGATGGGCTCAGAATCAGGCACCTGGGTGTGAGGGCTTGGTTTCATCATCTGCCACTGGGTGTCTGTGTGGCATTGGGTAAGTGACTTGATCTTCCATCTGCCGTGATGAAAGAAATGAGGTGGAGGAAGTCCTGAGGGCCAGATCAAGAAGGCTCTGGGCTGCTAAGCCAAGTACTCCCGGCTCTGTGCAGTCAGCAAGAGAAACCTTACAGGCCATGATCACAGCCGTGCATCAGGAAGACTTACCAGGCGGTGCCATGGAAGATGAATGGAGCAAGAGAGAAGGCAGAGGTGGGGAGACCACTTAGACTGCTCCTGCAGTAGTCTACATGTGAGGCAATGACTAATTAAACGAAACTGCTCCAATTGTGTGAGTACCTTGTGGGTGATGAACCATTATCATAAATCTTCAGGCTCCCCGCAGCATCTGTCTCACAGTCAGCACCGAGCAGAAATATTACAGAATAACATCTTCCGTTTCTAGAGCCCTTTGCAGTTCAGAGTGCTTTCAATCACATTATCTCGTTTGGTCTTCGAGGGTGTTTACAAGTTGCTCTCTCTCTCTGTGAATGATGTGTGCTAGATATTGAAGTTGGACCTATGGGTTTATAATTTCCGGGGTCTATCCTTCTCCCTTCCTCCATTTAGTTTCCTTTTGCTCAGTCATTTCATTACACAATAGAAAAAAATAAGTAAAGGCATACTGAATGAACCAGTCTCCATGCTTATGTCCCTCGGAGGCAGGTAAAGCCATCAGTTCTGGCTTCCAGTGCTTTTGGTTTATTTAATCATTTGTTCATCTCTTTCTGATCGCAGTGGAGTTTCACCATATGCTGTCCCTGAAATTCTCAGCATGCTTGAGTGAGAGCTCAAGAGGTGGGCCAAGCCTCCTCTCCCCTCCCTCCAGCCCCCATCCAGGCCCCAAGTCATGTAGAACTGAGTCTCTAGATATGGTGCTAGTGGGGCTCAGGGGCTGGGGGCCATGGTCTTTGCAAAGCTGGGAGCTTCCTGACTCGGGGCTTCTTGGCTTCCAGAGGCACTAATGAGTAGGGCTGAGCGGTAATTAAGACTGCGCTCAGTTCCACATCACGCAGCACAGCTGCAGCCAGGGGAGAGGAGGGGAGGGAGGAAGGACAGTAAGGATGCCCTCTGCCTTCTCTCTCTACTCAGAGCCTGCTCTCTAGGGCTTCCTGGTACAGCATGGTAAAGGCATGGGGTGAAAAGACAACTCAGAAGACAGCTGCCTAGTTGTGTGCCAGCCTGGCACTTGCTGCCCTCATCTCAGGCAGGATGTCAACAGTTTTATCAGTGGTGAGGACTCTCCTGCCCTGCAACCTGCCTGGCACTGGATTAGAGTGTAGGAAAAAGCTGTGATCTGGGAAGAGCCAGGATTCACCATGCAGACACCCGATCCTCACAGTCATGCAGGCATGCCTGGTGTTTCTGAGAAGTTTAGGCCATTCTGGATCACACCTTAGACCCTGGGGTCTCTCTTATCAGGGCCAATGTCATTAACATGTCAGTGAGTGACCCTCAGCAGGGCCCTGGAGAACTACAGGTCCACTTGACTCAGTGTCTCCTACCGAGTGCTCCCTCCAATAGAGCGGCAGGTGTGAAAGAAGCTATGGCTGCCAAGACAGCCACAAGGGCATAGTTCCACAGGGTCACTGAGTTGCCAAGGCAACTCAGTGGTAGCATCAAGTTGAGGCTTAAAGAGAGATGTCTGGGGCAAAGGGAATAGAATAAGCAGAGACATTGAACAAGAAGCAGAAGGCGGCTTGTCTTAGGCCAGTGAGCAGCCAGCACGTGTGACAGACTTGGGCTGAAGCAGGCACGGGAAAGAGTCAGGGAGTTTCTAATGAAGTCATCAGAGGCCACAGGCTGGCGGGAACAATGCTAGGATGACCCACATTCTCTGCTTACTCCTGTCAGGTACAGCAGATGCCCCTCGATCTTATTGCTGTAACCTCTGAGAAGCAATTCCAGCCTAGGATGCTGAGCTGGAAGGAGAGATCAGAGATGAGTCGAGGGCTAGGCAGAAAAGGCAGGGCTGGAGGAAGGACATGAGGTAGATCTGAACAGAAGAGATCAGGTATGGCTCAGGGTCACATTCTGTCACCTGTGGGGAAGCAGGCACATTAGGAGATGAAGAAGACTGTACGTGTGTCCCAAAGCTGAGGCCTTACTGAGGGGCGTTTGAGTCCCCACACCCTCCCATCTTCTGCAAACAGCTCTGGAGAGCACAATGGGAAGAGGAAGGAGGATTTAGGGCCAGTTCTCAAAGGGCAAAACTAGGAATGAACTCTCAGAAATTCATGGCTCACAACCTGAGAGTCAGAGAAAGAGAGGCTGGAGTCTCAGTAAGGCTGGGCCTTGGGTAATTCCAGGGCCACCTCAGCTCTGCATCATCTGCTCTCCTTTCAGATGACTCCCACCCCCACCCCTCAGGCAGGGTTTCTCTAGGTAGCCATGGCTGTCCTGGAACTCACTCTATAGCTCTAGAGACCAGACTGGCCTTGAACTAGAGATCTCCCTGCCTCCGCTTCCTAAGTGCTGGCCTGTGCCACCACTGCCCCTGCTTCTGATGGCTTTTTGAAGTGTGCTGACTTCAGGTTGTAGGCTGTGCTGTCCCTTCTTCTTCCCTCCCAATGATTATCTGACCCAGGATGGCAAGAAGACAGTAAGTGCTCCAATGGAAGTCTGTTATTCTGCTGGGTAAAATACCCAGTGAGAGCTGGTCCTGTGTTCCTGAAAGCTCGTGACTTAACAGCCCAGATCCTCAGGGCTGTTCTCCATGGAACATACCGAAAGATGCCTTGTGTCCTTTTTGGCGCCTTCTTCAGGGGCTGCAGGGCATCTTAGGCATCCCCTTATGTAGCCTAAATGCACCAATAAGAGAAAGGAAAATCCTCCACTGGTAGAGATGGAGGAGAACCTGGGAGTCCAAGTCCCCTTCACACTCACCATGCAACCAGTTAGACTTCCTGTCTCTTGTCAGAGAACTTGGCATTTATCCCTCTATCTTAACCTGGTGGACATGAAAAACCACCCTGAGAGACGGGTGTGTGTGTGTGTGTGTGTGTGTGTGTGTGTGTGCAGCTGGGAGAGGAAAGGCATGCATGTATTCTGGGATATTTGATTATTGGACATAGAAAACCTAATTGTTAGCAAAAATAAAATCTCGCATCGATATTGCATTTGTCAGGTGCAGTTAGGTGTGTCCTGTAGAGGTGTAGTTTAGGTGTGCTTCTAAATGCCTCCGTAGATAAGAATGTTAAGAACGGAAAGTTCCTACCTATTTTAAGACAAGCTGCTTGGGAGAGGTCTTGTGGTCTTTGCTTTTGACCTGAGGCAAAGTCAGCTGGGTGGCCTCGAGCTACTCCACTGTAAAGGAGAAACAGTTTTGCCCCTACTGACTTGGCTTGGAGCCCCCTGCCACCATGCCAGTGTGGGGAGGACCTAGAGACTTCTTTTATAAACAATCGGACCTTTGATAGAGGCACTCTTCTCTCCTTTTTCTCTTTTGGCTTTGGAAGAGCCTTGGTGGAAGGGATCATCTGTCTCTTTGGGCTTACAGGAACAACAGAGAAGCAGCAGGCAGGACACAGGTAAAAGAGTCCTCTAGGAAAGAGAGCTAAGGGGCCCTCTTGAGTTTGGAGGGGCTTAAGAGAAATGTAGACTAGCTCAGTAGGATGACACAGATAGAAAGAGACTTCTAAAGAGCTAGCACTTTAGTTGTAACACCAGGCCTGTACATAGGCATTGAGATATAATTAAAATAAAGCTACCTTGCTCAGCCAGCAGGGTTTGTTTTTTTTACCTCAGTTTACACCTCCCGTGTCTTTATTGGTGTAAATATTAGATAATTTAAATGGTTACAGCCATACCCTTCACTTTGAAAAATCTTTGGACTTTTGCATTTATAAATCTATTTTTAAAAAATCATTTGGGTCTTTTAATTTTAGCATATTTTCCTCAGAGCCATAAAGGCTTTTGCAATATGGAAAAAGTGACAGTTGATCTGGAAAAGTCTAGGAGTCTCTGTGTGTGGAGCATTGACCTTAAATACCCACTCACAGAGCTACTTGGGGTGGTAGCATGAGAGCTGAGCCTCCAGGAATGCTTGCCCTCCAAGGGTCAATTCCCAAACAGGAGTTGTTGGTGAGACCTGGGGAGCATGGGCATTCCAGCATGTGTGCAGGCCCCTCCCTCCCATGTTTCCCTCGGCAGCAGCTAGGGCAATACCTCTTCACTCTCTTGCCAGCTGTCCTAGGCATCACTTGCTCCCTTTACCCTCCTCCCGAGAAGCCCCAAGGGCTGGGCTACAGGGAACCCTTGTTGGTATTTTTGCTTCAGTTAGCTCCCACTCAAACCTGACACCCACAGAAAGGTCAAGCCCATGTGGTCGTACATCCCCTGCCTGGCCCCCCCTAGCTGTTACCATGACGACTGCTGGATTAGAAATGTCCGTAGCCATTTCTACTGACACACTGGGTGGCTACCCCAAGGACTATTCTCAGAAAAGCCCTCTCATTGAAAACTGGGGTTTCAGACCATTGGGAAGACCGATAGAAAGACAAAAAATACAGATCTAGTCAGAGATCTACTCAGCAGAAAAAACAGATGAGTGTAGTTAGAGGCACAAAGAATATGAAGAAGCAAGAAAGCAAGAGCCAGCCACTCAGGACTTTGGGCAGAATAAACAAATGATCTGAAGTGGTGCAAAAAAAAGAAGCCTGGGCTGGAGAGATGGCTCAGTGGATTAGAGCACTGTCTGTTCTTCCAGAGGACCCAGGCTCAATTCTAAGCACCCAGTTAGCAGCTCACAACTTGTCTGTAACTACAGTTTCAGGGGATCCAATACCCTCACACAGACATGAGTGTAGACAATCACCAATGCACATTTAATAAATAAATTTCTAAAAAGAAAATACAAAGAAACAATTAAAGGCAGAGAGAACACGGACAACTAGGGGAGATAATCACAGACTGAAAGAATAAGGAAGAGGACTTCGAGGGAGGACATGAGGGGAGAGAGAGAGAGAGGGAGAGAGAGAGAAAACACCACACACACACACACACACACACACACACACACACACGAAGTCCCTTTATTCTATTTCTGCTCAAGTTCATCCTAACTATTCTCCTTTCCCAGAAGGTAAAATAGGAGAGCACTGAGCAAGAATGGTTAAATACGGGGGCTGGAGAGATGGCTCAGTGGCTCAGAGCACTGACTGCTCTTCCAGAGGTCCTGAGTTCAAATCCCAGCAACCACATGGTGGCTCACAACCATCTGTAATGGGATTCAGTGCCCTCTTCTGGTGTGTCTGAGGACAGTGTACTCACATACATAAAATAATAAATAAATAAATCTTAAAAAAAAAGAATGGTTAAATATAAATAAATAAGGTTTTTATTCCTGACCCAGTAGTTTATCTTGTCTGCCAGGTGTCTCTTTGTCTTGTCCTCTCTGATGTCTCTGGACCTGTGATGGCTGGCTGGCCCATCTATGCCTCCAGTTGGGTAATTACCACCTTAAGAGGGAACTTCTCCTAAGGCAACAATAGTAAAGTAGGAGCTCATCCCATTACATATATCTCCTGGAGTCTCTTTCACTCCCAACTCACCATAAGCACCTACCCTTGTCCTCTCCTCCCAGGAGATGAAGTTTGAGAGTGTTGGGCAGGAATAGGAAGAATAAAGAAGAAAAGATGGCCATCATGATGGTTCAATGGGTAAGAGCACTTACCACCAGGGCATGATCAAACACACACACTATACACACACTGTACACACACACACACACACACACACACACACACATCCATACCCCACTCCCGCACACACAGAAGCACACACCCACACATTAACAAAAACAATCAAATAAAACTCAAAGTTATCAGTCCCCAGCTCCGAAAAAAAGAAAAAAAAAAAAACCTCAAAGTTAAAATAAGATGGATGAAAAAGCTTTTCTAAAAAGCTTTTTCCGGGCTGAGGATGTAGCTCAGTGGTCCAGCACTTGCCTATCATGAGTGAACACTTAGAGTCAATCCACAGTACTAAAGACCTCAGGGGCTACCTGGTCTAGCTGGTCATCTATTGTAGGAATCCCCCTTTTAGCCATTCTGTATGGATGTACAGACTCCTCCAAGGACAGACAACCTATTGCCCATTGTTGGAAGCCACTAGAAAGCTCTCCTGAGCACCAAGTAGTGATTAGTCTCCCTAAAACTCTCATCAATTGGTTCTAGTTTTGTCTCTTCTGTTTCAGTGTCTCAGCTTTGTACCCAAATGCCTCTAAATACTCTGAAGTCAGCAGTTTCTCAGTTACAATGATAGTTCCTCTGTTCCAGGCAAAATAGTCTTTAATTTTTTAAAAACATATTTTCATGTGTATTAGTTATGTATATATGTATGTGTGTATATATGTGCATATATATATATACACACACACATATGTATTATGTTATGTATTTCTCAAACGCATGTCTGCCCTTGAAAGTCAGAAGGTGTCTGTTATGAGACACCCTGTATGTGCTGGGAACGGAACTTTGGTCCATTGGAAGAGCAGCAAGCGTTCTTAAATGCTGAACCATCTCTCTTGTCTCACAATCTTTTTTCTTTTCTTTTCTTTTCTTTTCTTTTTAAGAAATGGTCTCACAGACTGGAGAGATGGCACAGTAGTTTAGAGTACTTCCTCATAACCACCTATAACTCCAGTTCAGGAAACACAAGTCCCTTTTCTGACCACCATGGGCACCTGAGCACACCTGGCACATACACAGGCACACACACATACACACACACATACACATAAATAAAAATCTAACAAAGGAGAGAAAGGGTTTCTTTCACGTATCCTAGGCTGCTTTGAACTTGTTATATAGTCAACAGTGACCTTGAACTTCTTGCTCTTCCTGTCTCCACCGCCCCCATCCCTCCATCCTCATGGTAGATTCAGGCATTTACCACCATGCCCAGTTCATATGGTGCCGTGGCTTGAACCCAAGGCCATATGCATCCTAGGCAAGCACTCTACCAACTGTGCTACATCCCCCGCCTTAGACAAAATAATCTTTACTTTTTTGTCTTTTCTTTGAATGACCTGATCCTCTGAACCTCTCCTGGAGAAGACATTTCACTTACTAAGGATCCTTTTACGGTGTAGGTCCCACATGGTGTGATGTGATTACAATGGGGTCCCACAGAGTGATATAATCAGTGTTAGTCAGTTAGTGCATCACTGTGATTCAAGTACCTGAACTGGTTGTGATTAAATTACCTGAAGTAGCCTAGGGTCCAGGCATATGTCTTTATTCCCAGAACTCAAGGAGCAAAGGTATCTGGGCAGTGGTGCCGCTTGCTTTTAATCCCAGCTCTTGGGATGCAGAGGCAGGTATATCTCTGAGTTCAAGGCAAGCTTGGTCTACAGAGTGAGTTCCAGGACCACCAGGACTACATAGAGAAATCCTGTCTGGAAGGAAACAAACAGAAAATCTAAACCTAAAAAAATAAACAAAGGTAGGCAGTTCTCAGTGAATTGGAACAGCCTGGTCTACATAGTTTCAGGTCATCCAAGACTACATAGTAAGACCTTGACTCAAAACAACACCCCCACCCCACTTGCTCCTTACCATTCGTGGTGGGCAGGAGAGCTAGATCCAAGGTCATGAGAGCTGGCCCTATCTCTTGCCAGCTGCAGCGGCTGGGAGAACCCTGGGAGAGGGAGGAATTTACCTCCCTGGACAGCACAATAGCACTGGCCCTGGTGAAGAAGGCACAGGTGAGTTAGAGAGCTGGTCCAGGCCCTTGCCAGCTTTAGCATTGGGTGACCTAGCCAGGCAGTGTGGGAGACTGGTCCCAGTGGTAGAGGTGCAAGAGAGCTGGCAGGCTGACCAACGCAGGCCCAGATCCTGGGCTATGAGTTGGCCTACCCCAACATCTACCCTATCAATGAACTGCTCATGAAGGGGCTGGTCTTGCAGATGCAAAGCTGCAGAGTCTCCATGACACAGGGTAACAACAGACCCTGAGAAGAGTCTCACTGAGAATCTAGTACTGATAGTGTAGCAGAAGCCAGAGACCTTGAACCAGACCAATGACTCATTGCAATGAACATTTGCAAGTAAAGATGTGTGGACAAGAGGGTATAATGTGGAACACACACACTGTGACACACTACAGCTTGCTCGATGAGATATTTTTGGTTTGGTTTGGTTTTGTTTATTTTATTCTTTTTTTTTCCTTTTGGGAAGAGATTTCAAGGGTGAGAGCGTTGCAAAGGGATGGGGAGATGGATGGGATTAAGGTAGGTGATGTGAAATTCACATAGAATCAATAAAGGGTAAACAAACAAACAAACAAACAAAAGAAAACCAATCCAAAAATACTTAAGCTAAGTAACTTAAAGGAGAAACGAAGATTTTAGATCTTAGCATCAAAGGTTTTCCTTCCAGGTGGGCTGACTTCACAGCTCTGGACATGAGTTACTATTGTGGCAGGTTGCAGCAGGAGGGAGGGAAGAGGACAGGCAGGAGAGGTGGCTGGTCACTCATCAATGTCTGGAAAGGGAGAGAGAAGGGGCTGGGGACAAGATACACCCTTCAAAGGCAGGCATGAGGGGTTGGGGATTTAGCTCAGCAGTAGAGTGTTTGCCTAGCACACGCAAGACCCTGGGTTTGGTCCCCAGCTCCGGAAAAAAAAGAAAAAACAAAAAACAAAGAAAAACAAACAAACAAAAAAAAACAAACAAAGGCAGGCATGAAGTAGCCTACTTCCCTCCAACAGGTCCCACCTCCTAGTAGCCCATCCCATAAGAACTCATCAGTAATTCCATCCACTGATGGGATTACATCCTCTTGATCCAATAATACTTTATTAAAAATTTTAGAAATTTTATTTTCTATTTATTATTCATTGGTTGGTTGTTTCTTGGAGGGGTTTTGTGTCATGGCATATGTGTGGAGGTCTAAGGACAAGTTGTAGAAGTTGGTTCTCTCCACTGTGTACATTAGAGGTTCAAACTCAGGCCATCAGGTTTGACACCGAGAAACCTTTAAATACATTTAGAGTGTATGTGTGTGTGTGTGTGTATGTGTGTGTGTGTGTGTGTGTGTGTGTGTGTAACCGATCATGTGTGGAAGTCTGAGGACAGTGGTCAGGAGTTAATTCTCTCCTTCTACCTTGTAGGTCCCAGGGCTCAAGCTCAGGTTGTCAGGGGCTAAACTCAGGTTGTCAGGCTTGGCAGCAAAAACCTTTATACACTGTACCATCTCAACAGCCCCAGTCACATTTAATAATGAGTCCTACCTTAAGTACACATTTTACATCAGAACTGTACCAGGCCTTAAATACAGTCCACTAACTGTAATTTATCTACCTGTTTTATTGTGGGCTTGTTTTGTTTTCTGAGATAAGTTTTCATTCTATAGCCCTGTCTGACCTGGAACTTGTTTTGTAGACGAGGCTGTGTGAACTCTCAGAAACCCACCTGCCCCTCAGCCTGAGTGCTGGGACCAAACAGATGTGCCACCATTTTGCCTTAGAACTGTAATTACATTTTTTTCTTTTAGATTTGTTTTATGTGTATGTGGGTTTTGCCTGCATGTATATATAGGTACTGTGTGCAAGCCTGATGCCCTCAGAAGCCAGAAGAGGGTGCTGGATCTTCTGGAACTGGAGTTTGGAGTTGGTTATAAAACAACTGTTTGAGTGCTAGGAGCCAAACCCAGGTTCTCTGCAAGCCTGAGTGTGCTTAAGTGCTTCACCGGCTCGAGCTCCAGAACGGTATTTTTTTTTTAACCTAACACTGCTGACTGGGTTGGATTGTTACAACAAAGTTCTGTTGTTTTGGCTTCTGAGCCTCCCTTCCGACAGCAACAGTTCTTCACGTCTCACTCTGTGTGCTTCTGGTGGCATGGTGGCCACACTACCCTCTACCGTAGCCACACGTCTTCCCTGGGCTGTAATCACTATTCAGCTGATGGCCATGTGATCCAGACTCATCAAAGCCCTTCCCCGAGAGAGCAATTGGAGAGCAAGATCTTTCTGTCCTTTCATCTGTTCTTTGAAAATGGTTGGTGAGGGGGTTAGGGGCTTGCTACACAGGCTGACAGCTTTCATGTCGCTAAAGCTAGTCCTGAAATCAAAATCCTCTTGACTCATCCTCCTGAGTGCTCTTCCAGGATGACGATTGTGAGGATGTTGTTGTTGGTGTTGATGAAGATGACGATGATGATGATGACGATGATGATGATTACAAACCCAGAGCTGCCTGTGCTACACTGAGCAGAGAAAAAAAAATCAAGAATGAAAAGGAGACAAGAATGAAGGTACAGTTAGGACCCTCAGATTCTGATGGTCCTAAGGCTCCCTCTACTTTTGTCTTTTCTAGTCTTTGTGATTTGGCCAAGCTGAGCCTAACTTTTGTTACTATAAAAAACTGATAAACATAGTTTTGACTGGGTATGGTGGCTCAAACCTATAATCTTAGCATTCAGGAAGCTGAAGCAGGAGGATGACTGTATCAAACTACACAAAGTACACAGCTCTTCTTGGCCATCCACATAGAGTTTGGATCACCCTTCCCCTATCACCCTGACCAGAAAAAAATGGTGGAATTCTCATCTTAATTTATTATATAATCCATGACTTTTTGGTAGAGTGTTTACAATTTATTTCTCCAAATCATTTATCTCAGTGTTGAACTGCACAGAGTAAAACCAGACAGACAGACAGACAGGCAGGCAGGCAGGCAGGCAGGCAGGCAGGCAGGCAGACATCTCACTTGTAATTCCAGCATTTGAGAGGCTGATGTAGGAGGACTGGTAAGGTTTTTTAAGACCAGTGTGGCTTATTTACAGTGAGTTGTTTCAGGTCAGCCTGAACTAGAGGGAGATCTATAAAGAAAAGAAAATGGCTGGGCTGGAGAGATGGCTCAGTGGTTAAAAACACTGACTGTTCTTCCAGAGGTCCTGAGTTCAAATCCCGGCAACCACATGGTGGCTCACAGCCATCTGTAATGAGATCTTGGTGACCTCTTCTGGTGTGTCTGAAGACAGCTACAGTGTACTTATAAATAAATAAGTCTTTAAAAGAAGAAAAGAAAATTGCTGGCTAGTTGGCTCAGCTGTTAAGAGCACTTCTTGTTTTTGCAGAGGATCTGGGTTTGATTCCCAGACCCACAGGGCGGCTTGCAACCATCTGTAACTCCAGTCCAAGCTGATCTGATGCCGTCTTCTGACCTGTGTGGGTACCAGGCACGTATGGGGTACACAGACATACATGCAGGCAAAACATACACATAAGATAAATCTAAAAAGAAAAAGAAGGAACTGGGGAGCCGGCTTAGGTATTAAAAGTACGTGTTGCTCTTGTTTTAGATCAGCACCCCTGTCAGATGGCTCGAAGTCACTGGTAACTCTAACTCCAGGGGATCTGACATCCTCTCTTGGCCTCTGAGAGCACCTGTAGGCACATGCGCACACACACATACACAGAAATAAATCTTTTTTTGTTGTTGTTGTTCTTTTTTTCGGAGCTGGGGACCGAACCCAGGGCCTTGTGCTTCCTAGGTAAGCGCTCTACCACTGAGCTAAATCCCCAGCCCTGAAATAAATCTTTTTTAATTAAAAAAACTGTTTATTGATTCTTTGTGTTTCATATCATGCACTCCAGTCTCCCCACCCCCTTATAGCTACCCTTTACTCTCCCAAAATAACACACACACACACACATACACACCACCACCACCAACAACAACAACAACAAAACAACAACAAAAAACCCCAAAGCATAGAAAAACATCTCACCGTGAAAGCTGTAGTATGTCCCAGTGTCCCAGAGCATATCCCTGCGTCCGCACATCTTTTCTTGCAGATGGGCATTGCAGTTGGTCTGGTTTGAGGTCTCTGCCTTCTGTGACTCCATCAGTATTGGATCCTCACCAGGACCCCTCCTGGTTCTCCTGTTATTGCCCTGTGTCAGTTGTCATGGAGGCGAGCAGGTGTCTACTGCCCACCTGTAAGGAGCACAGGAGGGCAGGCCTGTGGATGGCACGGTGGTCCAGAGGTCTTTGTCTGTCTTCCTCCTCCCTTGCTGCAGAGCTCTGTGTATCTATGGCCCGTCTGTGCCATGGGGCAGAGGGCAGGTCTGGGGCACCTTTCCCTGCCTGCAGCACCTGACATGGCAGACACAGGTCTCTGTTTGTCTTCCTCCTTCCTCAGTGCACTGCTTGGATTTGATGGATCTGATTTGAGATTTTTATGTGTCCTAGACATAAAATCGTTTTTGGCCACCAAGCTAGGATGAGCAAAGGCCTGCCATCTGCTCTGCCCCAGACTGAACACCACCACCACCAAGGTGTCTCTGCCCGTTGTGGTGGTGGGAGATGTGACACGGATGACAAATAATCTTGTAAAAGAAGAAATAATTGCACGTCACTTTATCTGTGCACATGAACACTTTTGGGACGCTCCTGTAAAATCTTGTCAGTCTACCATGCTTCTTTCCAATCCTTTTCTTCCATTTTCCTCCGTCCTATGACTCCATCGGACAGCAGGACAGACAGAGGCTGCCGTGCTCCCCTCCTGCCCGTCTGCCCTCATTGTCTCTTGTCAGCCTCAGTGCCACATCCGCACTCACTTTCTCTTCAGATATCTCCTGTGTCTCACTCTTCATCCTCTGGGGCTCCTGCTAAGCATAGCTTAGATGCTGCCGTTCCTCGGAACAGCTCTAGGTGCCTTGGTTGTTTGCGTTCCCCCACTCTTCCCATTTTCTCTTGGTGTTTCAGTTCAGACGGTTTTTAATTTACCTGTGTTCAAGTTCAGTGGTCCTTTCCTCCGCCCTGCCTCACTACTGAGAACCCGGCTGGAGCTTTTCACCGCAGACAGCATGTTTTTGTTTGTAGCGTTTCCAATTGACTTATACTTTGTATGTCTCTGCAGGATTCCCCATCTGTTCACGCAAGTTGCTCACTTCTTTCCACTAGACCTTTTAACAAATTAATTATAATTATTTTAAAGCCCTCGTCTGATAATTCAGCATCTGTGTCATATGTGACTCTGGGTCTATTGACTTCTTTATAAACAACAGATCTGAGTGGAGATTTTTTTCTTTTGTGCCTTTTCGTGTGTTGTGGGTGGGGGTTTTTCTTGGCGGGGAGGGGTCATTTCCTTTATGGTTTTTCTTTTTCTTTTTTTTTTTTTTTTTTTTGGTTCTTTTTTTCGGAGCTGGGGACCGAACCCAAGGCCTTGCGCTTCCCAGGTAAGCACTCTACCACTGAGCTAAATCCCCAGCCCCCGTGGTTTTTCTTTAACTGAATGCCCATGGTATATAAAACAGCAGAGGTTGAGGTCAATGATAAATAGCAGTTACGCCTGAAAGTGGGCATGCCCCTGCCTGCAGCCTGTTGGTGTAGGAGGGTTAAGTGAATCTGGTTGAAAGTCAGGCTATTTGGGTCTCATTGTTCTCATTATTTCCCCATGCAACCCAGGGTCCAAACTCCCCTGCGTGGCTGTGGAGAGTGGGCAAACTTCAGGAAACATGTTCTTGAGCTAGCCTTCAAGCCTTTTCAACTGTCCCACTTGCTGCCCCTCCAGCAGCCTGAGCCGCTTGCCACTTGTTTATTTGATGTTTAGCCTCATGCCGGATAGGGTTTGACTCCCTGCTATCCCAGCTTGGCTTCTGCCTTAACAATTAAAAATGAATTGTGAGTGTGTGCCTGAGTGTCTGTTTGTGTGTGTGTGTATGTGTATGTGTGTGTGTGTGTGTGTGTAGGTGCCTGAGTGTGTGTAGGTTCTTGTGTAGTTTGTGGAGGTCAGACGTGGGCACTGGATCCCCTGGAACTGGACTTACTAGTTGTCAACCACCATGTGGGTGCTGGCAGCTGAACTTGAGTTTTCTGCAAGAGCAGTGAGTTATTCTTTTTTTTTTTTTTTTTTTTTTTTTTGGAGCTGGGGACCGAACCCAGGGCCTTGCGCTTGCTAGGCAAGTGCTCTACCACTGAGCTAAATCCCAACCCCTCAGTGAGTTATTCTTAACTGCTGAGCTAACTCTCCAGACCCAACCTCAACAATGTTTAAAATTATGTTTATTTGTGTGTGATCTCAAATATATGTGCTCCACATGTGGAGGTCTTGCACAAAACACAGCATGACTTGCAAGCGTTGTTTTTCTCCTATACACACACACACACACACACACACACACACACACACACACACACACTTTTTGAGACAGGGCTTCTCTGTGTAACCTTGACTCTCCAGTCTGGCCTGGAACTCAGAGACCTGCCTGCCTCTGCCTCCTGAGTACTGGGATTAAATGTATGTGCCTGGCTTAAAAAAATAATAAACAGGGTGGGTGGATAGGATAGGGGGTTTCCAGAGGGGAAACCAGGAAGGGGGATAACATTTGAAATGTAGATAAAGAAAATATCCAATAAAAAAATGAAAAAAAGTAAGCAATGATTTATGCAAAAATAATTTGTATTCTCCTTCTCTAATTGTCATTTCTGAGGCTTACTGCCTCAGTCTGCTAACCTAGGCTTAGTCCTGGAAGCTTCCAACCTCCATAGAATCTTATCTAGGCCTAGAATGTTCTCAGCCTCTGAGACTTGCTGATGACTAAGTTCAACCTTTCTTGTTCTTTCTGAACTCTGGCTGGCTGGTTCAACTCAGCTGTTCAACTCCCGTCCAGGCTGACTGATTTAATCTGGCTTCTTTCTTTCCGTCTTTCTTAACCTCAAACTAACTTTGGCGATCTGTTCCATCCTTCTGGCGCCTTCTCAATCTCTGTCTCGTTCTGTCTTCACCTGTGTCTAGCTTATTCTCTCTCTGCGACCTGTCTCTGTAAAACTGTCCTGGTAAAACTGCCTCCTACCTCTCTGTCACTGTCTCTCTCGCTGTCTCTCTCTCTCTGTGACTCTCTCCTCCTTCACTACTCTTTTCTCATGAGAGTTGGGCATAGCCTATTCTATCAAATCTTTCTCTGATTCATCATCTTGCCTACCACTCAAGGTTCACATGGGATCAAATACTCTGCAACAGAGTTAGAGCTTTCTCAGTTTGTGCTCCTCTCCTCGTGGCAGCCAAACTCTACCTACAGCTGACTTTAGATGGCTACAAATGACTGTCATCCTCCCCGAAACACAGCAGATCTTTGCTGATTCTTCAACCTACAGTTTCTTGCTCCTGACCATGGGGCAAACAGAGCTTCTCTTACCACTGTTTTTCCTTCTCACTGTCCTCCTCTCAGGGTCTAAGAACTCACTCTGTAGTTCCCGCTCTCCACCCCATCCTCCCCAGTGTTGAGATTTTAGGTGTAAGCACCAACCATTCTCACCCTACACAGACAAACCAGCTCATTGGGGTTTCTTTTCATTTGGTTTCTATCTCTTCCCAAAAGTAATGATCTTTGACTATGTGTAGTGAGTTTGTACTTGCTAAAAACAGATGAGTCTTGCTTTCCTCCTCTTCCTGAAGCAAGGAGCTATTGTCTCTTTTCCCAGTGACTTAAGGCTTTTATTTACAGGAGATGATTGTGAAAATGATTGAGGAATTTTTATTTCCCCTGCAGCCACCACGTGGACAAGTCTGTTGGCTGTGTCTCCAAGGAGGAAGCTCTCTCCTGTCTCCTACTCTGTTCTCACTCTGTTCAGGTCCCCAGGAGACAGGCCTCTTGAAACAAGGCTGCTTGTGACTATAGATTTCTTGTGTCTGAAATGGTGTCTCTCTCTTTTTTTTTTCCTTTCCAGTGCTGAGTATCCCACCCAGTGTCTTGTGCATGCTACCTGAGAGCTTTACCTCTGAGGTACATCCCAAGCCAGTCTAAAGGGATATGACCATCTACAGACAGCCTTCACACAGCTACTAACATTTTTGTAGACTTCTTACCTACTGTATGGTGGCCACATCTTTGCCAGAGTTGTGGTAGTCTGTGTGTATACCTAGGGCTTATGGGAGGGGCTTTGCTTTATTGCCTTGACCTCCAATTTCTTATCAGTTTAAGAAAACCTATGATTGAGGCTGGACATATAGCTCCTTGGTAGAGCACTTGCTGAACAGGAGGAAGTCTCTGGGTTCAGTCTTCAGCACCATACACAAAGAAACCAAAACATCTTTGCCGGAGAGGTGGTGGCATGCACCTTTAATCCCAGCACTCAGGAGGCATCGGAGTTCCTAGGTAGCTGAGTTACACAGAGTCCTAAAATATAGTCGACTGTTGGCTGTGGCTGAGTAACATATCCAGCCCAAACTCAGCGGTGTAATCCATGACACTTGGCTTGCCCATGGACTTTTCAAGGTTTAGCAGACTCCTTGTCTTAATTCCACTTAGTGTTAAGTTGGCCTGATTAAAGGCCAGGAATGAAAATGAGTGAAGGGTGGGGGAGGGAGAGAGGAAGGATGGGAGCAAAGGAGGGAGGGAGGAGGGAAGAAAGGGAAGGGAGGAAGGGAAGGCGGGAAGAAAGGGAGGGGAGGAAGGGAGGAAGGGAGAATGGGAGGAGGGAAGAAAGGGAGGGGAGGAAGGGAAGAAGGGAAGAAGGGAGGATGGGAGGAGGGAAGAAAGGGAGGATGGGAGGGTGGGAGGAGAGAAGGGAGGAAGTGAGAAGGGGAAGAAGGGAGGAAGAGAGGAAGGATGGAGGGGAAGAGGGGAAAAGGGGAGGAAGGGAGGAAGTGAGGAGGGAAGGAAGAAAGGGGAGGAAGGGAGGAGGGAAAAGGGAAGATGGGAGGAATGGAGGAAGGGAGAAGGGAAAGAAGGGGAGGGAGGGAGGAGGGAAGAAAGGGAGGATGGGAGGAAGGGAAGAAATGGGGAGGGGAGGAAGGGAGGAAGTGAGGAGGGGAGGAAGTGAGGAGGGGAGGAAGGGAGGGAGAAGCACACAGAAAACTTCACGACTTAGCCTCAGAACTTAGCATTCCTTGTGTTGTACTCTGTTAGCAAAGCAGTGACATAAAGGTCTGCCAAGTTCAAAGGGAGGGGGTATTGACCCGACATCTCAATGTACACATCACCCCGAAACGTGAACATGTGAGATATGAGACACTGGACCAGCCATCACTGGAAAATAGAATTCGTCGCACATAAATCTACTTGTTGTGTAACAGGAGGAAAATAACTTAAATCAAGTTAGAAAAAAACCCCACAAGCCCGGGACTTATAGAGATATATTTATCACTGCTGAATGTGAATAATTTGTACATCTCCTATCACTGTAACCAGGCCATGCCCAGAGTAGCATAGCCATCTTTCTAGATGCAAATCTGATGTTGTCACTGCCCTTCTTTAAACGGCCATTAGCTCCTCTTCCCTGACCCTAAATCCCTAGCTCCTTACTGTGGTTCTGAAGCCCTCCACACATGGCCTTGCTTTATTAACATCTCGTTCTGATGTTTTCTTTGTTCTGTTCTCTACGCTCCAGCCCCGCTGAACAACTTTCTCAAGATCCTTCAAACACCTTTTTTGCCTTAGGCCTTTGTACACAATTAAGTCCCCCATACTCTTAACTCTCTGTTTCTTCCTGCTCCTACTGGTTCTTCTGGACCAGCTTCCCTAAGTGGCCTCTCTCCCACACCTGCCACCCGCTGGCCTGGGGCTCTGTCTCTCCTCTGCAGGTGCTCAGAAGTGTCCTACACTTCCTTCTGTTGGGGTTCGACTTTAGTTACCACCACACCCAGTGCCTGGAGCAGGGCAGAGGCTCAGCACGTGATGGCTGGATGAATGGATCTCTGCCTTAAATAGTCCACTGCTAGGCTCAAGTGAACAGTGCTCCTACGAACTATGATTACGATGGTAGTGACCTGTCTCGACTCTTGTAACTGAAATAGAGCCAGTGTGTATGGGATCGTCTGAAGAAAATGTTAGCAGTTTTCTGTGGCTTGGGGAGGCAGGATGGAAGGTGTGGCTCAGGGCATCTTTCCTCTTCCAGCAGTCATCCTGTCAGGCAGGCCTGCCTAGAGGGGACACACCTTGGCAACAGTTGGTGGGATAGCTGTTTATGCTGTGTGAACGTCCGGAGCCTATTTCTGGAGCAGGTACTGGATGGAAGCCTGTGTCATTCCAGCACTGACCTTGCCAAGCCCTGGGTGATGAGTACATGTGCCAGAAAAAATAGTGCCAGTCACTTAGCTTACTTCCCTGGCTCCCATCCAACCTTCCCTGGGTATACCAGATCATTAATGCCTTATCCCTGGCTGGTAATTACCTCCAATGGCTGTGAGGTTGAACATTATCACTGCGTTTGCTCTACCTTTTGATCTGTTTCAGTAAGGACCCGAGGAAGGAAGCTGGGGTGTCGAGGCTCTCCCAACACACGCTTCGCCGATTTAAGGAAGTTCTGCCCAGAGTTTCAGGGTGAATGGAGACAGGTCAGCACTTTAGGCCAATCTTATTTTTCCTATGGTTAGACTAATTACTGAAAGGGAACTGGAACACAAAGAGGTCATTTGACTTATTTATGACCACACAGTAAGCCACAGGACTAAGATAGCACCCCAGATGCCTGGTTTCAAATTCAGTGCCCCTTCAAGAGCTTAAGACAAATCTATATGAATACTGAGCTGGCTTCGGATCTAATGTCACATTCGGTTTAGGTTAATGGGGTTTCACCTATTAAAATAGTAATTACTTAAGCTGTCACCTCTGAAACAGTTAAGAGACCATAGCTAAAACTTGCTGAATTCTTAATCAAGATGGGAGATCTGAGACCTTCCTTTCACACCTCCACCAGGGTTTCCTCAGAATCAGTCATCTGCTTTCTCAGACCAAAATGTCCATGGCTTGTTGTTCTTTTTTCAACCTTTATTTTTTTTTTGGGTGGGGGGAGGTGCCCCCAGAAGTTGTAAGTGGGTGTTGGACCCCCTGGAGTCGGAATTACTAACCGTGGTGAGCTGTCTGGTGCGGGTGCTGAGAACTGAGCACAGGGCCTCTGCAAGAGCAGCCAGCCCCATAGCAGCCATAACTGCTGAGCCATCTCTCCAGCTCCCAAATGTCTGTTTCTGAGGTAGAAAAATAGGAGGTAGAGAAAAGAAAAGGCTAAGGCTTTGCCTTAATTATAGAACCACTACTTTTGGCTATAAAAGAATACTGTCTTACCATCCTAGGACCAGCTGCTCTTTGGTAAAATTTCTCTGAACCTCACTCTTTTCTTCCTTCTCCTTCCTAAGGAAGAATGATTTTCTTTTATGATGTAGGATGAAGAAAAATCTTAGCATTTTTCTTTTAATCCTCTCTATTTAACCGAAGCCATTAGATGGTCCTGAAGGAACAGTGAGGTCTGTCATCTGACCTCCAGAGACAGCTTGGTTCAGCATTAGATTCTATCAGTGACTCCCCAAGGTGCCACCAACACTCACCTTTTATATAAAATAAATCCAACTCGCCAGGAACAGTAGGAATAGAGCTAACACCAGTAGTTAACGAAAAAAGAGGTGAGAAAAGTGTATCTGGATATTATAAAGCATTTCTGTCATTAAGCAAGTATACGGTATGACCTTTCTGGCTCCCATCCTTCTCAATAAGGCAAATACTTAATTTGGAAATAAGCAAGCATTCTCTAAAAAGTTTTTTTTTTTAATTTATTTATTTTGTGTGAGCACACTGTTGCTGTCTTCAGACACACCAGAAGAGGGCATATAGATGGTTGTGAGCCACCATGTGGTTGCTGGAATTTGAACTCAGGACCTCTGGAAGAGCAGTTGGTGCTTTTAACCACTGAGCCATCTCTCCAGCCCCCTCTCTAAAAAGTTTTAAGCATACTTCTTATCATTATGGATTTGGACACTGTCACCCAGGAGCCACAGCCCCAGAATCTTACCACAGAACATTTCAGTGTAAACTGTCAGAAACATGTTAAAAACAAGAGACCTGGGACTGGAGAGACACGTCAGCAGTTAAAAGCATTTATTGCCCTTGCAGAAAACCTGGGTCCACCCAGCATCCATGTGGCATCTTACAACCACTTGTAACTTCAGTTGCAAAGGATCTGACATCCTCTTCTGGTGACCATGGGCTCTTGCTCATACATAGTATACATAAACTCACACAGGTAAACATACATAGACATAAGTAAAATAAATAATGAAATAAGAAAATACTTTTTTATTTATTTTATGTATATGAATGTTCTACCTGCATTTACACCTGTGTGCCAGAAGAGGGCATCAGATCCCATTACAGATGGTTGTGAGCCACCATGTGGTTGCTGGGAATTGAACTCAGGACCTCTGCAAGAGCAGCCAGTGCGGCTGAGCCATCTCTCTAGCCCCCAATCTTTTCCTTTTGTGAGACGGGGGTCTATCTATGTATCCCTGGCTATCCAGGAACTTGCTATGCACATCAGGCTGGGAAAGGTTGCTGGCTCCCTGCCTTGGCATACCTTTGTCTTTACTTCCCTCGTTCATGTGAGGGGTCAATGGCACCCCCCACACTATACCGTTGTTTCAATGAGAAAGTTTTACATAGGCAACTCAAACTTTACATGAACAACACAATAAACAAGGAGTAAATGCAAGCTCAGTCGGGGAGCTCGCCACAGGGAGCAAGTTTAGAATTAATCAAGAGTTGTGTCAAACACTAAACCATATTTACAAGTCTAATTTGGAACGTGTAAAGTTCCTACATGGAGAAGCTGGGGGAGAAGCCATGAAATAAAAGATATATCTACACAGATATAAACACCCACGGTTTTACACTTTTTCTCCCCATTTTTTGACAAAAGGAACAAATCAAAAGGAAAAGCCGGGTTCCAGAGAGTCCGTCCTTTTACAACGAGTATGTAAGAAAGCACGCCCAGCAAGGGCTTAGACTCAAGGAGACTGACTTCACTCTCCTTGGCTACACTTGTTCCTGACTACTTAACTATGGAATGCCTGAGACACAGGCATGAAAATCCAGAAGGGAAAGAAAACACAGCTCGCTGGACTGATCCATTATATACAAGGGCTCCAGCGTCTCCATGCACTTTCATGCTTTGCTCTTCACTGGGTCCTTGCAGACCTCTAACCTGCAGCAGCAGCAGCAGCAGCAGCAGCGTGCGGTCAAGCTGTAAGACATGAAGGACAGCAGTGTTTTGATCCAGTGCACACTGGGTCCCTCACTTCATCCAGGACAGTCACACATGGCAGCTCTAAGCAAGTCCCCAGGGGCCAGCAGCTGTTTGCTTTGCGCAGTGGAAGTCTGGGCTTTTCCCCCTCTCTGGATTTCTCCTTGCGGCCGGCTGTGCTGTCAAGCTCTCCACTGTTCCCCCTGGGCCCCAGACAGCTGCTTGGCGTATGTGTGTGTAATTTATTGTTCTGCTGCCGCTGGCTCGTCCCTGGCCTCTGGCTTCTCGGCCTGCGACTCAGGAGGGATGAGAAACTGGACCTCCTCTGTGTTGATGGCGACTTTATCTGGCTGAAGCCACCTTTTGAAATGTTCCAAGGTGCTAAAAAAGATCAGAAGAAGGAATGGCTGGGTCAGATCTCACAGATTAACTACTTGATGACCGGCTCAGTTACTCCAGTCCTGCCTCCTGCCCACCACCGATGTCTTCCCACCTCGGCTTTTCCCTGCTGACACGGGGAGAGCCATGCTACTAATACTCTGACAGCTGCACATCCTGGCAGCTCAACTGCATCATTTACCCCCGAGTGGGCACTTTGGCTCTAAGCAGCGCCAGGGCCCCTTCAAAGCAGGGCCTCTGAAGGCTTGATGGGAAGAGCTGAAGAGCTCGTGCCTCAGTCTCAGCTTTTGTTTCCTCAAATCTGAAGAGGAAAAAAAATTGTCAAGGGGACGAAACACTCAAATAAATATCAAATTATGGGTGAGACAGAAAATCTGAGGTCTTTTCTACCTAAGACAGTGTGAGGCTCAATTACACAAACAGAGCTTATTTGTAAGAACTGTAATTTGGGGGTTTGGGGTGGGGTGACACGGAGATTGAGATCCCGAGATAGAAACCCAATGTTCCCACCAAGGAATGGGCACTAGGCCAGGGGGCATTTTCATTTGTCTGCGTAGAGAGGGGAACTGACTGGTTGTCAGATTCATGTCTCCCTCCTACTTCCTTTAAGTACCCAGGATCACACATTCAAAGTAGACTATAAATGGCTACAAGTACTGTAAACCTCACTCTGTGCTCATCAATAACTCACAGAAGCCAGGTATTGGTGGCTCACTCCCAGAATCCTCAGCACTCAGGAGGCTGGGGCAGGAGGACTGTCACAAGTTCAAGGCTAGCCTAGACTACAGAAGGAGACCATATGTGCCTAACCAGCCAATGAAACAAACAGCTAAACAAACAAAAGCAGAAAGCCGTAGGACTATGGTTCAACAGTAGCATCTTTCACCAGACGATTCTCCTACCTGGCTCTCACGGAACACATGATGACCTGTTTAAATGCACAGCTACAGTTTCCCAGAGCTTGCTCTGTATACCAACAGCTGTGTTCCCACAAATGGAGGTAAGAGGAACAGAACCCAGGTCAGAGGTCGGGAGAAGCAGTGGGATGGTGTATGTCCATAAACACAAAGAGAATCAGGTGAAAGAGACGTTTATCCCTTATCAACTGCCTGTTTCATGGAACTGTTCAAATAGTTTAGAAAAGGGAAAATCAGAAAAAACACAGGGAAGGTCACACTGTTTCCTGTACGATCACATAAATTCTGTGATCTGGTTTCAGAAAGAGGAAATTCTTACTTGACTATGCAAGAGAAGGTCTCATCATCTTGGAACTGGAATAGAAGGATATTTTCAGGAAGACAGGACATTATGCCAAGTTATGAACAGGTCAGGAATCTATGAAAAATATATTAGTTTTTGAGCCTTCCAGGGGTATTTTGGCTGCACTGGTTTCTGAAGGACCTGAGGGTATGCCGACTCGAGGCATGAGGACTCGAGTGAAAGGGCTTTGTAAGTTAAATCAGGGTAACTATCAAGTTTTATTTAGACATTCGTCTTGATTCAGGCAATAGCATCTTCACATGACACAATGGGACTCTCAAAATCAACATCAACTATGTGTTGGGAGCTTACGTCATATCCCGCTAAGGCCTTTACTTAAAATGTTAGTTGTTATTCCTTCCATCAATTTTTAAAATTGCGTTTTAATTTTTTTTTAAATTTAATTTTAAAAACGTGTGATGTACATGTGTGGTATGTGTGAGTGCAGGTCTGAAGACCCTTGCGTGTACACTCAGAGGTGAGAAGGAGACATCAGGGTCTTAATCCATCATTCCCCGCCTTATCCCCTTGAGACAGTGTGTCCCACCGAACCTGGAGTAGGTTGGTGATTTTACGGAGGGTTACAGTTAAGGGGCTGCTTTGGATCTCATAAAAGACCTCCATCATTAAAACAGTGTTGAAACCGAAAGACCGTGGGGACTTTTGAAGTTGGACTGAAAGCATTTTGCGTTACGGTTCAGTCACCAGTCTGTGAGCGACAGGGAGTGAAGTGCGGTGGTGTGAATGAATGTCTCTCATATACTCGGGCATTTGAACACTTGGGTCTCCAGCTGTTTGGAAAGATTAGGAGGTCTGGTCTTGCTTGCAAAAAATGCACCCCTGAGGGACAGCTTTGAGGTTTCAAAACCTCCCGAAATTCCAAGTTTACTCTCTCTGCTTCCTGTTTGTGGCTGAAGTTGTAGACCCACAGCTTTCAGCTTCAGCTTTGACTCCAGTCACCATGCTTTCCCTACCATGCATCCCTGCTGTGACGGCAGTGGACTTTTATCCCTCTGAAACCATAAGGTCCAAATAAATCCTCCCTTCTGTGAGTCGCCTTGGCCATGATGTCTTATCACAGCAACAGAAAAGCAACTCAGACACTCTCCCCCAATCACCAGGCACGGTGTTAGCACATAATAGATACTTGACAAATATCTGTTTGTCCCATACGCATTACTGGGCGGCTGGACTAGGACAGAAGTTCTCTGGTACTGAGGATTAGAGGATAAGAAGACATGGTTAGCTGACACTTCAGTACCTATTTCTCCAGGGCACAGCTTGAAGACAGCAGCTTATCCTCAACTCTATTCATCTGTGGCCAAGAGGTAGCTGAGGGTACCTAAAAAATCTACTACTGGGGGCTGGGGATTTAGCTCAGTGGTAGACGCTTACCTAGGAAGTGCAAGGCCCTAGGTTCGGTCCCCAGCTCCGAAAAAAAAAGAACCCAAAAAAAAAAAAAAATCTACTACTGGTCCATACAAGGTCATACTGGACAACCTTCCAAGGGATATCAGTAGTAACTTGTACCAGACCTCTGACATCACTCTACCTGAGTTCTTTAGTGAGTGAGAAGTGTTCTTAGTGAAGCCGGCTGTCAGCCAATTACCTCTCATCGGAATCAAGTCCATCCACAAAAAACTCTGAGGCTAACTTCTCCTGGAGGAATCGATCCCAGCATTCCTTCTTAGCTTGGGCCAGAGTTCGAAGCATGTCCTTGGAAGTTACTTCCTCGTTTAAACCTTTGATTCTTCTTAGTTTCTTCTCTGAAGGGAAAAGAAATGGAGCGTGGCATAGAGACTATGAGATGACATTTTAATCAAGTCTGAAGTACAAAACGCTAAGTGGGCAATTCTCTCCAGTGACAGCACAAGCTCCAGGTTACCTTGTCTCAGATATCCAACCAAACAGACCCCCGCACCCCCAAAATCCTTTTACTGATGAATACAGACCCTGCAAAGTAACTCATTTTTAGAGAAAAAAAAATGAAAGTTGTCTGAATATGCTTCTTTCCCACGTCTTGCACTATATTGAGTAAATGTTTAACTCTGGAAAAAGGAAGAACCACAGGCTCTCATAAGTAAATCAATGGCACAGTTTCTTTGTTTGGTTGTTTGTTTGTTTTTTCCTGAAATCACAGGATCCCAGCAGGTATCTCTCTAAGGAATGCCCGTTTCCGGCATGGCATGTGTATTCTAGCTCCTGTTTCCAACTCCTTGAAAATAACATCTCTGAGGCGCACGTGGGTTTTTTTGTTTGTTTGTTTTCTTCTTGTTAAAAGGACACAACCCTCATGAGAAAGAACTGAGGGGATGGAGAGCCCCAACGGGTCACTAGATGCTGGAACTGACGCAGTAGGAATGCAGTAACAAGAGGCCTTCAGGATCTCTATGTGGGACTGCATTCCTGATTAAAGAGAAATATCGCCCAACATTTCAAAAACTTGCTCAATTTGTGGCCTGGATGTTGGCGCCTGATAAAAGCAAACGTCTTATAACCCTTTGAGAGTGATTCACTGGACTTCCTGGTGCTAGACCTTTAATTTCTCTTCTTTGTGTTTTAATTGTTGAGGAGACCCCTTTAGCAGTACTCAAGAAGTGACATTATCATTTCTTCCCGCCTTAATTTACAGGTCACTTCAACTATATGATTCAGTCATGTTGTAGTCTAGGACAAGCCACAAATGCCACAGTGATTCCGTAAGACAGGTGACGCCATGTGTACCTTGCTTTGAGTAAGTGCGCTCTATCCTGTTCACTGATGAAATCGCCTTTCTCAGACCAAATCCTGATTGTTAAGCAAAGTGTGAGTCTGCATGAGTCACAGAACAAGGTTCTCCAAGCAAAACAGCTGCCCCCTTCAAATCAGATGCCTGCTTCCAGGAGAGCATCACCAGCAACCTGTTCGCTGCTGACATTCCCTTAGAGCAGTGGTTCTGAGCCTGCTTAATGCTGTGGCGCTTTAAAACTGTTCCTCATGCTGTGGTGACCCCCACACAAATTGTTTCAAGTCTACTTCATATCTGTAATTTTGCCTCCGTTATGGATTGTAATGTAGATATCTGATACCCATGTGAAAGGGTCATTTAATCCTCTATGGGGTTGTGACCCACGGGTTGAGAACTACCTTAGAGGAAGGAGGCTGTTGGACGTTCATCTGTGATTCTGGTTCTCCGGCCTGCACTTACAGCCATTCTGCCCTACCCGCATGTGGGTAGCCTCACGGGGTGCTACACTGTATGAGCCAGGGAAGGGAGTTCCAACTATGCAGCTACTAGGAAGCCATCATTCAGACTGCGTGAGGTCTTTCAGGGTTACCTGCTTTGAGGTCATCCATTCTCCTACAAGTAACCCCTCACCCATGCTCTGTAAGTGAGCCCAAGGAATCTCATTGGTTCCCCGGGGTGAAGTATGGTGTTGTAGTACTTAGTATTGTGGTTGGGACCCTAGAAGGAAGGGGTAGGAAAGGATGCTCAAAACAACAAGCAGATGATAGCTGTTTGAGGGATGGCGGTTAATCTTAAAACTAGGAGAAATGTTGTAATCCATAGTCTTGTTTCCATTTCTAAACACGTGACATCAGCTAACAGCTGCTGACCAAAACAATAAACACCTTGTATTTCTGTAAGTCACCAGCAGGAGCCCACCCAAGTAAAACACCTGCAGCTGATAAACGTTAATATTTGTTTCCTTAAGGATATAAAAAGGATAATGCATTTATCTGGCTGGATTTATAATTGTTACTCTTATTGGTAGATTCTTTTTGGCACAGGCTTATTTAGCAATAAAAAACAATCTTCAGATTGTCTGGTCTTAGTTGTCATGGAGATGGGTACTCTTTGGGGCTAGAATGGGCTTCTGGGTGTGCTAAGTTCCCAAGCAGATGTGGTTTTAACAGGCAGGCAGAGCCAGGTACTGTCACACACCCAAACCTGCCTGCCATTATCACCCAGTCCTCTCCTGGGCTGCAAAAAGGCTCTTGGCTTCCTTGAGAAGGAAATCTTTTTTTCCCCTTAAGATTTATTTATTTTATAAGTGTTCTATCTGCATATACACCTGTATGCCAGAAGAGGGCATCAGATCCCATTATAGATGGCTCTAAGCCACTATGTGGTTGCTGGGGTTTGAACTCAGGACCTCTGGAAGAGCAGCCAGTGCTCTTAACCACTGAGCCATCTCTCCAGCCACAAAATGGAACTTTTAATTTCCAGTTAGTTTCTTAACTGATTATAGAAAGGCCAGTAGTAGAGTTTTAACTTTCCGACCAATATTCATCAATCATCACCATCATTTCAAGAGGGCTTCTTAAAAGGCCAGGTCACTTGTTATCAACCAGCCAAGGAATCTGGTTCTTCCCCAGACCAATGCCCTCCCTGTTCCTTATCATCGTGCAGCAGATGTTCTGTCTGCCACAAACGGAACTCTCAGGCCCCTCAGCCACAACTGTGAGCACTGCTATTCCTGCTGGCTTCCTTATCAATTTCACGTGGACCCCACATCTTGCCTTCCACTTTTCCACCACATTTTCCTCAGGACTTTTTCTTCTAATAGTCCTTACTGGAAATCCTCTGTCATCCCATTTCTCAGCACTCATCTAAGCCCTCTTCTGGCTCGTCCTTGTGTCCTTCTACAGAGGATGTCCTCCTCAGTAGCAGAGTGACTGCCTCACAGGGGACTCATATTTGACTCCCGCCAACCGTAAAAATAACAAAAGTATTTAAACAGGCCATAGGACTAGGCTTCTACAAATAATAATTCCCAGATTTAGTTTCACAACGCATGGATCTCTCCACAATGGAAACCACGTGAGGAGATGTATTTATCCTGATTTAAACAGTTACACCACGTACAGATGAACTGAAACATTACATACCACCAATCAAAGCAACAAACACCCAGTTCCTTTAAATTACTAGTAAGAGCTCACCCACAAAACAAAACAAAAGCCCTGCAGGTGATATATGTTAATAGCCAAGGGATTTTCAGTTTTTCCTGAAGGAAGCAAAAAAGAGTGATGTCTCTATAACACATAATTAGCTTTTGTCTTTTAGAAAAAGGGGGATGATTATTTAACACACTGCAAGAAGAGTGGTGGGTGTGGCAGCGGTAGAATTGTCAACCTACTACTGTTTTTGTCAGTGAATTCTCTACAAGGTAGGTTCACTTAACAATATGTTAAGGGGGCTGGAGAGATGGCTCAGTGGTTAAGAGCACTGGATGCTCTTCCAGAGGACCTGAGTTCAATTCCCAGCAACCACATGGTGGCTCACAACCATCTGGAAAGTGATCTGATACTGTCTTCTGGTGTGTCTGAAGACAGTCACAGTGTACTCAGATACATAAAATAAAATAATATGTTAGCTCTTGTTCTCTCTTGCTCTTGCCTTCCTGCTCCTGCTCCTTTTGTCCCTTCCCCTTTCTCTCCCTGTGCTCATGGTGGCCTCTACTTTCTTCTCTTCTTCCTCTTCCTTCTCTTCCTCCCTCTCTCTCTCTCTCTCTCTCTCTCTCTCTCTCTCTCTCTCTCTCTCTCTCTCTCTCTCTGCGCCTACCCTTTTGACTCCCCTTCCCTGAATAAACTGTATTACTACAGAGTCGATACATAGAATGTTTGCATTTTTTATGCACCTATTTAAAAAGTATATTTAAGTGGGGTTGGGGATTTAGCTCAGTGGTAGAGCGCTTGCCTAGGAAGCGCAAGGCCCTGGGTTCGGTCCCCAGCTCCGAAAAAAAAAAAAAAGAAAAGGAAAAAAAAAAGTATATTTAAAAGGGCAGGGAAACCGGAGGTGTTTAATTGCCTAGTAAACCCTATCACGCAGGAGTTGAAGGATCAGAAATTCAAGGTCATCCTCAACTATACAGTAAGTTCAAGGCCAGCCTGGGCTACAGGAGACCTTGTCTAAAAGCAGAAGTATTGGGTGGGGAATAGACTATGGATATGGCTCAAAGGAAGAACTTTGGTTTGACTAGTATGTCTGAAACTCTGGGTTTGAAAGCAGAATAAATGAATAAATAAATATGTCAGTCAGAGTCAGCCTGTGGTAGTTTGAATGAAAATGGCTCCCGTAGGCTCATATATTTAATACCTGGTTACCTTGTTGGAGGAGGTGTGTCAGTGGTGGTGGGTGAGCTTGGAGATTTCAGAAGATTCATGCCATTCCCAGTATTCTCTCTTTCTTCCTCTGTCTCTGTCTCTGTCTCTGTCTCTTTCTACCTTGTAAGATGTAAGCTCTCAAAGCCCCTAAACCCTAACCTCAACCCTAACCTGACTTTATTCTGCCACCATGAACTCTGACCCTCAGAAATGGTAAACCCTAAATTAAACATCTTTCTTTTTCCACGTTTTTTTCATTGTGATGTTTTGTCACAGCCATAGAAAAAGTGTCACTGGGGTTGGGGATTTAGCTCAGTGGTAGAGCGCTTGTCTAGGAAGCGCAAGGCCCTGGGTTCGGTCCCCAGCTCCGAAAAAAAAGAACCAAAAAAAAAAAAAAGAAAAGAAAAAAGAAAAAGTGTTGCTGACACTACCCTAGACAGACTGACAGTCCCCTTTTCCCTTGCATGAAACAGTTTTGATTTCTTGTGTATGGGTTCTCTAGATATTTATTCTATGGCCACAGTACAGGATACTGAAAATGTGTTCAGGAAATGCTTTCTAAATGGCCAACAGGGGCCTGGAGAGATGGCTCATTTATTAAGAATGCATACTGCTCTCTCAGAGCACTAGAATTTGGTTCCCAGCATCCATGTTGGGGATCTCAAAACGACCTGTAACTCAAGATCTGAAGGATTTGAGACCCTCTTCTGCCCTCCAAGGGCACCAACCTGCATGTGCATATACACACATACAGACACACATAAACACTCTTTTAAAAATTGCTATCAGAGACAGAATGACTCTTCTGGCAACATGATTCCATTCCCACCAGTAATCTGTTTAATGGAATCGTTTTTTAAGCTTCAGCCATTGGAAATCCCCATGTACTTAGTACAAAACAGTTTTGACTTACTTCAATGGAAATGGGCAACCATTTATAAACAAGAGGGTTTCTACAGGATGCCAGAAATAAGACAGAATTTACATGAAATGGTCTAAAGCAGAAGTCAACAAAAACAGTTTTAAAGATAGTACAAGAAAAGGCATGGGCTAGGTGGGAGCTCCTTTCCAGCAAACAACCTGAGACTTCCCCTAAAATTACATCTGGCCCACATGGCAAGGGCAAAAAAAAAAAACCCCTAGAAAACACAGGGGCTGGGAATGGGTAGGGAGGAAAGGAGATGAGAGAGAGGGAGGGGGGGAAGGGAGAGAGGCAGACACAGACAGACAGACAGAGAGAAATAGAGACAGACAACTCACCTAGAGATGCTAAATACACTTCTGAATCATGCAAGGGAGCCCAGGGCTTTAAGGCTGGCTGGACAGCAGAGTCTGCTGCCGCCATACTGCCTTCACCTGCAGGATGGGAATCCATAAAGGAGTCCGAGAAGGCATTGTTGGAAACATCTTCTTGGGCAGGATTTGGCAGACAAGAGCAGATTTCGGCCCAGAGATCACGGCCAGATTTTGTAGCTGAAGAGTCAAGGCTCTCAAACATCTTCATTTGGAGCTGGAAAACAAAACCCAAGTGAGTAAAGCCTAGTTCAACACAGTACCATACTGGAGACGGTGGTGAGTGCCTTTAAACCTGGAACTTGGGAGGCAAAAGCAGGCAGATCTCTGTGAGTTCCAGACCAGCCAGGAAGTCTCAAAATAAATACATTTAAAAAAAATAAATGAAAGAAAGAAGAATGCAGTACAGTGGTTGGGGAGATGACTCGGAGTTTGGTTTTCAGCATCCACAAAGAAGTTCACAACCATCCTTAACAAAAGTTCCGGGGCATCCAATGTCCTCTTCTGGCTCTGTGGACACCAGGAATGCATGTAGTGCATAAACATGCATGCGGGAGAAACACACATAAAATAAAAATATTTATATGTGCATGTGTATTGTAGACAAGTCGTAGTACACACCTTTAATCCCAGCATCCCAGAGGCAAAGCAAAGGCAGGAGGATATCTGTGAATTTGAGGCTAGCCTGGACTACCTAAGTTTCAGGTCAGGGCTACATAGTGAGACGCTATCTCACACTCACACACACACACACACACACACACCACAAATTCATAAAGGAGTTTGAGATGTCCATAAAGGAGCCCGGGGCTTTACAGTTGGCTGGACAGTGGAGTCTGCTGCCTTGCAATGGCTTCACCTACAGGATGAGACTCCATAAATGAGTCTGAGACTCCAGCTCCGGCCCTTGCATTTTATATATTCAATGAACACAAGACCTCGTGTTCCCACTGTGCACCAGTGGCTAGCTACTCTGCCTTCTGCAGACCTCCCTCATACAGCTATTCTACCATTCGTCAGTGAGGATCTGTCTTCAGTGGGACACAAACTGGCAGTCTTAAATAGTCCCTTACTTGTGAAAACAGCAGAAATGGTGCTTGGTGAAAGTGTTGGGTCCTATCATAAAGGAAGGTTATGTGCTCATTACAGTAGCAGTGGGCTGTGTACTTCAAGTTCCTCCACACCCCTATTCATACTTTTTTCCACTTTATTACTACTACTTTAATTGCCCATATTTTTGCAGTGAAGTGTGCTAACTCAATAAATGTATGCAATGTGTTCACCCAGATAATTAACCATGAATGCAAATACTGAGAGAGAGGCATTTTCATCATTTTATACACAGTTAGGTGTGGTGGAGCAAATCTGTGACTCCTGCACTCAGGAGAGTATGAATTCCCGGAACTGGTGAGGAAGATGGAAGTAGAACCGGAAAAGGATGAGGAAGAAGCAGGAAGAGGAAATAACAAGATCAAATGAGCAGTTTGCTCAAAGCTGCATTGCTGGTATATGATGGTTTGCTTTCAAATCCTTATTTTCACCCAGCACCAACGGCCTGCTTGAAAAACACACTGAAAGTCGCCCACACCGAGATGGGAGAAGGGCTCTGCGCAGAGCCTAGGGGCTTCCATAACCATCTAGGTTTATAGACTCTGTCAATGCCTTCTTTTAAGAGGGCTTTTAAAGATCAGGAAAGATGACAAGAGCAAAGTCTGAATTCCAGCTAAGTCCAGCCAGCGCGAGGGCCCAAAGTAAAAAAGGTCAGATATGTCACTAAGTCCTTAGAATCTCCACTGAAGTCCTCTACACACCCAAACCCCAAGTCTGTTCTCACTCGCCCCCCCCCCCCCCCCAACCCCCGCGTGTCCCTGACTCCGGAACCTTCAGAACCGTAGAGGAGACGGTGTGTCCAGATACCAGGCCTCAGTCGCCCGGCCCAAACAAATCACTCGCCTTGATGATCCAGTCCCTAATGCCCTCAGTTGTGTTCCGCTGTCAGGCCATATTAAGAGATGCTAAACACTGACACCGCTGCCCCTCACCTACCGCAATCACCTGCCCAGCAGTTTCCAAACACCCGGCTCAGGTTTGTCGCTGGCAGTCAGGAAGAAGCAGGGAGGGGCGGAGTCTCTGAGTGACGGAGCTGAGGAGCCCTCCAATTGATGTCTGATTTTCTGTCGTTCTGTGAGTTGATTGGTAAAATAATTAATGACGCCCAGAGGCGGGCAATCGGTGGGCGGAACTAGTGGTTGCCAGGAAACGATGGAATCGCTTATCCAGAGTTTAGTACCTTCACTCTCCAGGACCGGAGTGATTCTTTGCAGGCTGCAGAGTTCCAGTTTTCCACCACCCATCCCCCAGTCGTATAGGGAAGTCAGTTTTCTAGACTTTTCTTGTTCCCCAGAGATTATGATTTCTAAAGCCCTACTGAAAGAAGGTCCCTGCCTAGCTTGTAAAACTCGATGGTCCTCAAAGCCCCAAGGCTCTAAGCGCACCCCTTTTCAACTGCCCTTGCTTGGATTGTTTTCAGAGTACATCCCAATATTGGGTGAAAATACAGATCTGGGGGGCAGTAAATCGTGTATCAGTTACCACCCAGACAATTCTCTGAATATTTGTGTTACTTTTACCTCTTAACTATCTCAAGTTAGAGCATGCCACAGTGACATAGGACATCCGGGACTCAATTCACTGACTCCTGAGACTTCATTTAGTTGAAGAAAACAAAACAAAACAAAACAAAACAAAACAAAACTAAGCTCCTACTCTGCTGTGTGTATTGTAAGTGTGAATTCAGAACACATAAGACTAGTTATGGAGGAGCCGGATGTAGATCGCTCCTGAGAGACACAGCCAGAATACAGCAAATACAGAGGCGAATGCCAGCAGCAAACCACTGAACTGAGAACGGGACCCCCGTTGAAGGAATCAGAGAAAGAACTCGAAGAGCTTGAAGGAGCTCGAGACCCCTTATGAACAACAATGCCAAGCAACCAGAGCCTCCAGGGACTAAGCCACTACCCAAGGACTATACATGGACTGACCCTGGACTCTGACCTCATAGGTAGCAATGAATATTCTAGTAAGAGCACCAGTGGAAGGGGAAGCCCTGGGTCCTGCTAAGACTGAACCCCCAGTGAACGTGATTGTTGGGGGGGCGGCAATGGGGGGAAGGTGGGGAGGGGAACACCCATAAAGAAGGTGAGGGGGAGGGATTTGGGGGATGTTTGCCCGGAAACCGGGAAAGGGAATAACACTTGAAATGTAAATAAGAAACACTCAAGTTAATAAAAAAAAAAAAAAAAAAAAAAAAAAAAAGGACTAGTTATGGGCCCCAGCTTAGTGGAGGAGAAGAACCACCAGACAGACAGACAAATCTACAAGTGGCACCCAAGACTTATGGAAGATGATGAGAAGAAGGAAGTGGGACACACACACACACACACACACACACACACAGAGAGAGAGAGAGAGAGAGAGAGAGAGAGAGAGAGAGAGAGAGCGACAGAGACAGAGAGACAGAGAGATATAGAGAGAGTTATAACACCTTCAATAGCCAGCTGTAATAGTGCATGCCTGTCACCCTAGTATTCTAAAGCTGAGAGCATGAGGCTGTGGAGTTCATGACTAGCTTGAACTATGTATTTAGTTCCTGGTCAATCTGAACTGCAAGCGAAGATCTTATCTAAAATTAAACTATTGTACAAAGCTTCCAATGACTGTTAACTTGTTTCTTTAGTTATTCCTATTCCCAATGATTAAAAGATGTTGGGGTAACTTTTTTATGTGTATGTCTTCCATTTGTTGTCTGTAGAAGCTAGAAAGGGGTGTTGGATCCCCTAGAACTGGAGTCAGAAGTGGTGTGAGACTCCTGATGGGGATGCTGGGAACTGAACCTGGTTCTCTGGAAGAGCAGCAAGCACTCTTAACAGTTGAGGCCCATTATTCCCAGTTTCTAAAGCTGTTACCCTACCACAAAGAAAGATGCCGAAAGACTTCAGCCAATCACCAGTTACCAGTTACTTGGCTGAGGAGCTGTGTTCCAATTCCATCGGTTGGCAAAGGTTGCAGCAAACTACTGTCATGAGCAAGTATCACCACAGAGTGCTCTGTTCCTCACAGCTGTAAGCATTCTTAGACTATGAATTAAGAGAAGTGGAAAGCAGAGGGACTAGAAAACAACAAAATAAATAACAGACAAGACTGCAGCAATGCTACTCATAGAATAAAAGAAAGAAGTTGGGTGTTACCTGGCTTACAGAAAGGAGCATGAGAATGAGGTTCCCAATGCTTCATTAAGGTGTGCCAAGCCTTCTTGTGTCACATACATTCTTTATACTCGTTTTTTCCTAGACAAGATTTCTCTGTGAATTCCTGGCTATCCTGCAACTCACTTTGTAGACTAGGCTGAACTCAGAAAACCACCTGCGTCTGCCTCCCAGTCACCAGGATCAAAGGTGTGTGTGCCACCACCCCCTCACTCACATTCTTTTTTTTTTTTTTTTTTTTTGGTTCTTTTTTTCGGAGCTGGGGATTGAACCCAGGGCCTTGAGCTTCCTAGGCAAGCGCTCTACCACTGAGCTAAATCCCCAACCCCCTCACTCACATTCTTGATTTCTAATTTGGTCTTTCAGATATCTGGATACCACAATGAGATGCCTTTAAACAGTAGCTGTGAATGACCCAGTTGCTGGAGAAGTACACCTTCTTAAATTTACAATCATAAATTAACAACTTAGAACACTACCAATTCATTCAAGTCCTCCAAATCCAATCCACATGCTGGAGTCGGTTGTCCATCGACAGTAGTTCAGGCTTTCTTCTATTTCTATTTTTTATTCCATCTTTAGCAGGTACATCTTTCCCTCCCAGTTCTGTATCACATATCAACCCTCCTCCCAGAAATGCCCAGGAGTGTGCTAGATAAATACAGACTGATCTCCTGGCTGTCTCTTGATCTTGTAAGGTCAAAATGAACCATCACAGACAGTTTCTGGTTTTCACCTCTTGAAGGCAATAATGTAATGTCAGAAGTTCTCTACTCAAAAGAGGGAGACAGGATCTGGGGGTTTAGCTTAGTGGGAGAGCATTTGCCTAGTTCGTGTAAGACCCTGGGCTTGATCTTCAATACCACAAAAACTCAATGATATTTTAAAATTTTAAATGTTTTCAGATGATGCTAGATGTCCACAAAGTACAAGGAATGCTGGCATGTTGTAAATTAGTGCTTCTCAATCCTGCAGACAAATCACTTGACAATCAGGCTGGAGAGCATATTTCTGTTTAAAAGTCAAGAAGAGTCGGGAAATGAGGTTTTTGACTTGTTTTTACACCCAGCAACTTTGCTAAGCACCATAATATGTGCTTTAATTGAATTAAATTATTAATTATATCAACTCTGTTCTAGAACAGTCCAGTATGAAAGACAGGCTCTAGGTCACATGAGACTGAAGAAAGAAAGAGGCAGAAAGACCTCAGTTCAATTTATTAGAAACTTGTGGATGGAAGTATGGTCCTTTTTGGCAATAAGACCAGGGGATACCTGCCAGAAGAAAGGAAATGTATATTCTGGTAAAAAAAAAAAAAAAGTGAGTTCAAGGTAGAACATACCTGGTTTACCTAACTCAATATCAACATCATCTGGCATTGATTGTGCTGGGATCTAGTTACAAAGCTCCCCATATAATTTAGTTTACTTATAGTTACTAGGAAACTATGTGATGAGAATCAACTAAAGTTACTCGGGGGCAATCATGGTTATCCTCACTGTGTCTATGACCAGGTCAAGCTGAGTCTGTACAAACTCCGTGAAGCAGAAACCCTGCTGATGTAAAATTTTCTTTGGATAAAATGCTTCCCTCCTTGTAAGTTTCTTCCTTTCTTCTCCCTGACTTTGTCTCTATTTGTCTGTTTCTGTATGTCTTTCTGTCTCTGTCTCTGCCTGTCTCTGTCTCTGTCATATCTCTGGTTAAAAGGCAGGAACCACCATGACCAATTCTCAATGTAAATTTCTTTTTCTTTTTTTCCAGAGCTGAGGACCGAACCCAGGGCCTTGAACTTGCTGGGCAAGCCCTCTACCACTGAGCTAAATCCCCAACCCCTGTAAATTTCTTTTTTTTTTTTTTAAGATTTATTCATTTATTATATATAAGTACACTGTAGCTGTCTTCAGATACACCAGAAGAGGGCATCAGATCTCTTTACAGATGGTCGTGAGCCACCATGTGGTTGCTGGGGATTGAACTCAGGACCTCTGGAAGAGCAGTCGGGTCTCTTAACCACTGAGCCATCTCTCCAGCCCTGTAAATTTCTTAATGAGGCAACTCACTCATAGTGTTTTCTTTTTGAAGCAATTATGTTCTATCTACAACCAGTGTAAAATTCAACCTCTATTTTTAAAATTATGTAATTAGGAATCCGACATTCAGCATAAGGATTTTGACAGCTTCGGATATCTCAGTCTGCTCTGAAGTAAAACCACAAGGACATCTTCTGTCCTTCACTTCATTTGGTGAGACTTTTGTTTATGACTTTGAACTCACTAGGTCAAAGATGACCTAAAAATTCTGATCCTGCTATGTCTACCTCCTTTGTGGGACTTTTGATACACAGAATAATTTATCTAAAAATCTTCTCTTGATCTTCTCCAGAAGGCTAATATATAAGATAAGACTAGTCTAAGCTGGGCTGGAGAGATGGCTCAGCCATTAAGAGCACTGACTGCTCTACCAGAGGTCTCAGCAACCACATGGTGGCTCACAACCGTCTGTAATGGGATCTGATGCACTCTTCTGGTGTGTCTGAAGACAGCGACAGTATACTCACATACATAAGGTAAATAAATCTTTTTTTTTTTAAAAAAAGAATAGTCTAAGCCAAAATTAACATTTTGTATAATAAATACCCATGAGAAAGTTCATGTTCACATTCTTGAACTGGGCTAGACACTTGACTTGTTTTTAGATATCCGAATATCTACCTTTTTGGAGGCATCCCACTGTGAAGGATAAGGGGCTTATTGACTATTTTCAGGCACTCTGTAAAATAAGACAGACTTAAACCCTCTTGGCAGAAGGAAGGCTCCCTTGTAGGATTCTGGATCTTGAGATAGGATCACAAAGAAGCTGTGATATTTGGTGATTTTCAAGGGGAAAAGGGTTGTGGGGGCAGAGTAATTTGGCACAACTGTGCATCTCACAGTGGCAGCATCCAAGCGGGTTTCTTCTCAGGCAACCGCTGGTTTTCAGATGCTTTGCTTGCCTCACTTTGGTCTCTTTGCTGAGTCTATACTTCAGCTCTTTTATGACTCCTATGAAGCACTAATGCCCTTCTAGTAATCCCCTCTCTGATGAAGTTAGCAAATTCAGGTCTCGGCATTTTGCATGTAAGAACCCTAGCAAGCAGGGGAGATAGCTCAGTTGTTAAAGTGCTTGTCATGCAACACAGACCTCAGTTTGATCCCCAGAACTGACATTTAAAAGGTGGGCATTGTAGTACATGTTTGTGAGAGACCCTGTCTCAATAAACAAAATGGTTGGCACCAGAGAAAGGTCCTCTGTGGTTGACTTCTGACCTTTATGCACACTCACACATACACCTGCATGCAACTGGCACACATACACAGAAGACTTTGGCAAAAAAATTTTTTTTGACCCATTTGCAGTTCTAATGTGCACTCAGTTCTGGGTAAGAGTTCATGGAAGTCAAGTAGGAAATCTCTAATTCTTTTCATGCTGTTAGTAGGAAGGGCAGGTATGAAAAATATTGCTTCTTTGGAGTGTGTGTATATATATGTATAATAATAGCTTTATCGAGGTATGTAACATACTATAATATGCAGACTTTTAAATTATACAACAGTAGTAGTGGGTATAACTAAATGAATGAGTGCTTGAGATCTAGGATTTCCCTACACTTCCCCTCAAAAGTAAAAGCAAAGTAGACAAGACTGTTGCTAGTACAGTCATAGTTGTAGCAACTTTCATTCCTTTTTAAGGAGATTTATTTATTATATATAAGTACAGTGTAGCTGTCTGACACATCAGAAGAGGGCATCAGATCTCATTACAAATGACTGTGAGCCACCATGTGGTTCTTGAAATTTGAACTCAGGACCTCTGGAAAAGCAGTCAGTGCTCTTAACCACTGAGCCATCTCTCCAACCCACAACTTTCATTCTGATTGATACTGTTTTTTCTGCTTGTTTACCTTCTATTTAAAATAATAACAACAATAATAATTACTATTATTTTGCTTGCCCGCTTTTATTTTGAGACAGGCACTTGAATAACCATAGAACTGAAACTCCTGATGTTCCTGCCTCTGCCTTCTGAGCGCCAGACTACAGGTGAGCTGCCTTGCTGGCGCTGCCTGTTGTAAGTACACCTTTTTTTCTTTTTAAAGATTTATTTATTTACTTTGTGTGTGTGTGAATACATTACTTGTATGCATGTATGTGCAACACATGTATGCCTTTCTGATCCTCTGTAACTGGGTTGCAGAAGAATCTAAGCCATTTTGTGGGTTTTGGAAATTGAACCCAGGTCCTCTGCAAGAGCAAGTGCTCTTAACCACTGAGTCATCTTTCTAGCTTCCTTAAGTACACTTTTACAGACCCAGGAAATACCATATCTATATGAAATGTGCACCATTATCTCCATTCAAGTCTTTTACGTGGAGCACTTCCGAAGATTTCCTTTAGAAATACCGTCTGAACTCGTGGATAAGGGGAGTCTATCTGTGACCTCGGGTAGAAGGGCACTCTGGGGAAGAAGTTCCCCAGACACCTAACTCGAAACAACTCACTAATTCCCTTCTTGCAAACCCCGCCTCTGCACTGGGCCTTCCTGATTGGTTGCTGCCTTATGACGCCATCATATCGCGACCCCGAAGCGGCTTGCCATGCTGTTATGTGGCGAAGTGTCCCGGGCTGCCTACGGTATATTGTGCAGTGGCAGGTGGCGCTCTGGTCCCACAGCTTTGTCCGGACTTGGGGTAGCTGTGGGAAGGCGATGACTGAGGCACTCTCTGCGCAAGCCGAGGCAGCGGGCGGACTGAAGGCTTTGATTGAGCAAAATGGAGATACTGGTAGCGACACCAGGGGAGAGCCGCACCTAGAGCTCCTAGAGCCAGCGACGGTAGGGAAGCAGGTCCCGGAGAGCGGGGAGCAGGCCCAGGGAGGCGAAGAGCAGCTCCCGGGGAACGGAGAGCAGGCCCCAACTCCAGTCGCCGACTCAGGCAAGAGGAAAAAGCGGCGGGGCGCCACTGGGGAACGGGTCGTGCCGCCCCCGAAGAAACGGCGGACTGGGGTGAGCTTTAGCGACGAGCACTTTGCAGAGACCACCTACTACTTCGAGGGCGGCTTGCGCAAGGTGCGGCCCTATTACTTTGACTTCCAGACCTACTGTAAAGGTCGCTGGGTGGGTCGCAGCTTGTTGCACGTCTTCAGCACCGAGTTCCGATCCCAGCCACTGGCTTACTACGAGGCCGCTGTCCGGGCAGGACGCCTGCATCTCAACGAGGAACCAGTCCAGGACCTCAACATCGTCCTCAAGGTGGTATTCGATGGGACTAGCCAGAATCAGAGAAAAGGAGGGAAGGTTATGGGATTTTTGTTTGTTTTCTCAGACACACCTTATAAATAAGGGAATAAAGTGATGGTAACTCAGAAACAATCTCATTATCCCTCGGGACTCTTTTAGTCCCCGCTTCCCACGTCCCCAAATAGGTAGATAGCCTTTCCATGCTCTAGAACTCAACTTGTTCATCCTCCCCAGCAAGGCTGTTTGTTTCAAAGAATCAAAACTGGAAATTTTCTTGTTCCTTTTATATCTGCCTTGTGGCAAGGGCACTGCCTGCTCTCTACCCTTCATGATAAATCTCTGTACAAATAATAACAGCAGATACCTCATTCATGTGTTCTTAACTGCATCAGGAACAAAGTCAAGCATTTTGTGCGCTCTAACATTAAACACAAGTGGCTACGTTGGGGAGCATGCATTGCTTCTCCCTTTTGTGACCAAACTGAACCTCAAAGTAAAGCAATAGTCCGATTTTCAAAGTGTGTGCTCATATTAACACTGAAAGTATTTGTCATAAGTCCTGATGTGTATAGAATTAGAAGTCAAGTCAGGGATAGATACTAAGCATGTGCTTCCCCCCCCCCCCCCCCCATGAAACCCGTGTCATTAACATTGGCTCACAGAGATTTTAAGGAGAAAAGAGGAGGGGTTGGGGATTTAGTACAGTGGTAGAGCGCTTGCCTAGCAAGCTCAAGGCCCTGGGTTCGGTCCCCAGCTCCGAAAAAAAAAAAGAAAAGAAAAGAGAAAAGAAGAATTTCAGGATTTGGGAATAACCTCTCCCCTACAGATTTTGAAAACCATATGTTTTTAAACCGAGTCCTAGAGAGGTTAAAATGACTTATCCAAAAGTATGTAGTGAGCTTGTGTCAAATCTGTGTGTAGAGCTTAGAGCTCTGGACATACAAGTTAGTGTCATTTGTTGAAAGTTCTAGTTGATAACTAATAGAAGTTTCCTTTCTAGGGCATTTACTTTCAAATATATTTGTATCAGGATGGTGAGATGGTTCAGTAGGTAAAGGTCCTTGCCAGTAAAACTCACAACCTCTTGTTGTCTTACCACACTCACTTCTTTTTCTATCAAAGGCTTTACTGTGACCATTCCTCCATGTCAATAAGGAGCTGAGAACTCGGGTGTCTAATTGACTATCTGTAGGTTGCTGGTCCTGGGCTGAATGTTACGTATGTTTTTGACAGGACAATGATTTCTTGCGGAACACAGTGCACAGACATGAGCCACCAGTCACAGCAGAGCCTATTCGCCTGCTAGCTGAGAACGATGATGTGGTTGTTATAGACAAGCCGTCCTCCATTCCTGTCCACCCCTGTGGCCGCTTCCGACACAACACGGTCATCTTCATCCTAGGCAAGGAGCACCAACTAAAGGAACTACACCCGTTGCATCGGCTCGATCGCCTCACCTCAGGAGTGCTCATGTTTGCCAAGACAGCTGCGGTGTCTGAGAAGATCCATGAACAAGTTCGGGATCGGCAGGTGAGCCAGGCTTTTGCCTGCTGTAGACTGCTTCCTGGGTACACAGAGGGCGCATGGTGTTCTAGACTGAGGGGCATCTATAACCTTCCTCCTCTGAGGAGGCTCAGCTCCTAAAGTTCCAAAGACAATTATCCTACATGCTTCAAAAGGTCTTTGGAGATGGCTTTTACTGCTCCTTAGTAGTTTGCTGTTCTGAAAACTTTAGACATTGTTGATTTGGAAGAGAGCTCACTTTGTAGGAAGACTGGATAAAGTTGAAAGAGGTGTGAGTAAGAGTCTTACTGGTGGTTCTGCATCGGGATCCTAACTCATTTGTTGAACACATGCCAGACTTAATCCCAAAAACCTTAGAACCTAATTTACGAAACACTGATGGTAGTCTTGTGAGGTAAATGTTTTCTGATTTCATATTTTCTTTTACAAAATTTTCTATTAGGTGTATTCATTTTATTTTATACGAGTGTTTTGCCTGTGTGTGTGTGTGTGTGTGTGTGTGTGTGTGTGTGTGTGTGTATGTGTGTGTGTATGTGCGCGCGCACACGCAGAGGTTAGAATGAGAATAGCTCTTCTGGAACTGGAATTAGGGATGGTTGTGAACCACCATGTAGATGTTGGGAACTGAACCCAGGTCCTCTGTGAGAACAGCAAGCAATCTTAACTGCTGAGCCATTGCCCCTGACTTCATACTTTCTAGATGAGGTATGGGATATACAGAGCTTAAGCAACTTACCCAGAGTAGTGAAACTGACAATGTGGTGTTAGAATTTGAATCATCATCTCTAAGATACAGTGGTGTACCTGCAGAGAGGACTTACAGTTTGTTTTCATTTTGGACTGACTTTTTTCCTGTTTCCTCTTGTGTAGCTGGAGAAGGAATATGTATGCCGGGTTGCAGGGGAGTTCCCTGACAAGGAGGTAATTTGTAAGGAACCCATCTTAGTGGTATCTTACAAGGTAGGAGTGTGCCGTGTGGATCCCCAGGGCAAACCCTGTGAGACTGTGTTCCAGAGGCTGAGCTACAATGGCCGCTCCAGTGTGGTACAGTGCCGACCACTTACAGGTCGCACTCACCAGATCCGAGTCCACCTCCAGTTCCTGGGCCACCCCATTCTCAATGACCCCATCTACAATTCAACTGCCTGGGGTCCTTCTCGAGGCCAGGGTGGCCACATTCCAAAGACGGACGAGGAACTGCTCCGAGACCTGGTTGCAGAACATCAGGCCAAAGAAAGCCTGAGTATGCTAGATCTCTGTGAGGGTGACCTGGCTCCAGGGCTCATAGACTCTACAGCTCCCTCTTCAGAGTTGGGCAAAGACAGCCTGGAAGGGTTGGCTACGGCAGCCCAGAAGATAGATGGGATGGTGGACGAAGCCTCTCAGCATCCGGACACACCAGGGAAGGCAGCTAAGGCAGACGTGAGTCAACAAACAGATCCGCTCTGTGCCGAGTGCCGGGTGTTAAGACAGGATCCCTCGCCCCAGGACCTTGTAATGTTCCTGCATGCCCTCCGCTATAAAGGGCCAGACTTTGAGTACGTCTCACCCATCCCAGCCTGGGCACAGGCTGACTGGCAAGAAGACTGAGGGATGTGGCCATTGGAAGAATGGCTTTTGGGTTGGAACAAGGATGGGCCTTGAGGCAGGGACTGCTCCCATTGGTTGGAACTCAGGGTTTGGGAAAGAGCGAGGTTCTTCCACAGTAAGGAACCTGCTTGTACTTGCTACCTCCTTCCTTCTGGCTTGTTTGGGGCTTTCAGATCTGTACATATACCATTTTTTATCTAACACCTTTCATGTCCATTTTTACTGGTTTCTTACAATCCCTCCACTCTCCCCCAGTGCTTAGGATAGGGTGTAGGTCCATTGTCAAGGAAGGCAAGTGCTCTACAGCCCCTAAGTATTTTTGAGTTTCTGGAGCTCAGGCCGACCTTGAACCCTGACTCCTACTCTGCCTCCAGAGTGGGAATACAGGTGTGAAGCCCCATGCCTTGCCTTTTTTTTTTTAAATTGAGATAAAATTCACATAGCATAAAATTAACTGCTTTAAGATAAACACTGGATTGGCATTTACTGTGTTCACAAACTTGAGCAACCTTATCTCAAGATTTCAAAACTCATCTCTCATCCCTAAAGGGAATCTGTACCTGTTAGGTACATTCTTCCCTTTATCTCTCTCAGCTCCTGGTGAACAGTTTATTCTTTATTCCACAGAAATGGACTCAGACAATCTGTGTCTTTTTCTTTTTTCTTTTTTTTTTTGTTTGTTTTTTGTTTGTTGTTGTTGTTGTATGTTTGTTTTCTGAGACAGGGTTTCTCAGTGTAACACTGGCTGGTCTTGAATGCACAGAGATCCACCTGCCTCTGCCTCCTGAGTGCTGGGATTCAAGGGGCAATGCCACCACCTCCCGGCTACCCAACACATCCTTTTCTGTTTGTTCTACTGATTGTGTCTCTCCTGGTGTGTGTGGAGTAATCTCTCACAGTGGAGTTTACTCTTTCTGTTGTGTTGTTTATTATATATTCTGGACATGAGGCCTCCCTCAACAACAAAAGAATTAGCAGCCCAATTTTAAAATGTCCAAAAGGATTCTGGTTAACACACACACACACACACACACACACACACACACACACACACACACACGTCGAAGCTGGAGGGCAATTCTACAGTCTGGTTAAGAGCACTCTTTGCTCTTTGAGTGGCTCACAACTACCTGATATCCCAGCATCAGGGGATCCTTCCCCTCTTCTGGCCTCTGCCAGGGCTATATAGTAAGGTATGTTTCAAAATAGCAACAAAGACAGATGCAACTTAACAAAACTGACATGTTTTAGAATGGCATATTCCCTGGAGTCAGGACTGTTAACCACTATGGCACTTACTCAGTTCAAAGCCCTGCCTTCCACAGGTAAGCATTGTGTATATCATGGCTGTCTTTTCACTCCAAATTAACTCTTCTCTCATGTGACGAGTATTGTTATTTTCAAAACCACAATTTATCAGCCATTAGCCACATCAAAATAATTGGATAATGTCTTTCTATTTGCGTGTGTATGAGGATCTATGTCAAACAAACAAGAAACACAAACACACACAAAGCCAATTTTTCCAAATCTGGAATCTGGGGTAACTCTTCCTTTCCTCCATCTCCTTCTCTTTTTTCTCTTTGTTTTTCTTGAGAGCATCTTGTTACATAGCCAGGGTAGCCTCAACATTACTGTGTATCCTAGTTGGCCTCACACTTTACTTTCTTAGCTTTCCAATTGCTTGAGTTATAGACAACCATGTACAAGCTTGGCCTGAACTTTTTTGTTTTTTTAAATCCCAAATGGCAGAATTAAACACGTGCACCACCACTCATGCTTTTGATGATTTCTTGTGTATAATAAGATATAGACTATAAGCAAACATGCACATACAACCATCCATTGCGAGTCTGCCTTCAGCACTAAGTCTTAGAAGAGCTGCGTGGAGTGTCATCAGCTAACCACTGACAATTCTTCCCTGATAAATTCATAATCAACAGGGAATGAGTCTTCCTGAAGCTGGATCTGGAGGATGAAGACCCATTTTTTTGCACTCAAGCAGTAAACGCTGTTAGTCTTAACTAGGTATTTTTGTATCAGTCCTTTCTCATGGTCACCCAGGGACTGGGGGTTGGAGTATCCTGAAATAGTTAGGTTAGTGTGAAGTAACCTTGCTATTTATTGATAGGAGTGTTTTGAGCAGAGGCCTGTTGATGGGGTCTAAAAGGTAAAAAGATGAAACTCTTCTCTCACGAACCTGGAAGTCGCCACTGATCCAGTAGATGGCGCCTCTCACTCTTTTATCAGTCTCTTCTCTTTCTATTACTAATTCAAGTAATTTCCCCCTCCCGTTCTTTAAAATAAAGTGGCATTGTTGATTATTTTCACTCTCTTAGAATATGGGAGCCAGGTACTGGTAGTTATGAGTCGGGAAATCATCAGGAGAGAAAATCTTAGTAGTTTCATAGCAAGCCTCAGTAATTTCACAAGGTAACACCCGAGTTTACAAAGGCGTGGCGGTGAGAGGTTCAGGAGTGAGCCTCTTGAAACTGGATACCTGTATCACACCTGCCAGGCTCAGAACATCAGGGAGAAGACCGGGAAAGAACAGAAGAGCCAGAGGATAAGGAGGGGTGCCTTAAAAAGTCTGGGAGTGACTTTGCAGTTGCACAAGTACAACCATAGTTACTGCTGCAAGCCAAGTGCAAAACTATGTCCACCGTCATTTAAACATGCTTGAGGAAGGGGCTACTGGCAGTTAATGGTTGCTGGGAGATCGAATGTCATTTTCTTCAGTGATCTAACCACTGAAAAGTTACCCAGGCACCAGAAAATCACTTCCCAACCATGCCCAAGCAAGCAGCCTTATTTACCTCAGTGCATCACATATCCAAAGACAAGCGCAAAAGTAGGAGGAACCTCTTGGCAAGAAGGGTTTTGGTGAAAGAGGAAGTGGGAATGAGAGAGAGAGTAAATGTCTAAAATGTATTCTATACATGAAGAAATCCCAGGATAAATATTTTTTAAATGAACTTCCAATTCATTTTTTCACTCTTATGTTTTATTTTAAAGATTTATTTATATTATGTATATGATTATTCTAGCTGAATGTACGCCTGCAGCCCAGAAAAGGGCATCAGATCACATTATAGATAGTTGTGAGCCATCATGTGGTTGCTGGGAATTGAACTCAGGACTTCTGGAAGAGCAGCCGTCTTCTCTTAGAACTGCTAAGTCATCTCTCTAGCCCTGATTTTTGTTTTTAATTAATTATTTTTATTTTGTATGTGAGTGTTTGGTCTACATTTATGTATGTGCACACATGAATACCTGGTACCCAGGGAGTTCAGAGCCCCTGGAACTGGAGTGACAGCACCTGATGTTAGCTGCCATCTGGGCACTGGACACTGAACCCAGTCCTCTGCCGAAAAAGTAAGTGCTTTGAACTGCTGTGCCATCTCTCTAGATTTTTCGAGTGTATTATAAGTTTTCAAAACACCTGAAGATTTTTCCTTTGTGAAAATAACTCACCTGGGGCTGGAGCGATGACTCAGCAACTAAGAATATAGAGAGAACCCAGGTTTGATTCTAGTACTTACCTGCTAGGTCACAACCATCTGTAACTCCAGTTCAAAGGCATTTAAAGCCAGCTTCTGGCCTCAGTAGGCACTGTACACATATGGTGTGCAGGCAAAACACCCAGACACATAAAATACAGATAAAATGTGTAAAAAGGGTCTGGAGTGATGATGACTCAGTAATTAGGAGCAGTGGTTAAGAGCACATACTGCTCTTCAGAAGACTTGAGTTTGTTTCCCAGCATCTACATGGAAGCGTCAATTATCTATAGCTCCATTGCTGAGGATCCAACACGCTCCAGCCTCTAAGGGAAGCAGGCATGGACATGTAGCACAGATGTGCAGCCAGGCGAGGCATTTCTGCACATAGAGTAAAAGTAAATAATGAATTAGGAATAACAAGCATAGAGCCCAGGCTCATGTTCCTCCTATTTCTACATCCTTAAATGCTGAGATTACAGGCCTGCAACTGCCCCTCCTCCAGCTTCAACTAACTTTTATTTGTAGAAACTGGACCCAAAACAAGCCATCAATTCTAGAAGCTGGTAAAACTCAGGAGATGATTCAGCCTACTCTACTGGTCTGCAGAGGGCGTGCAGCAGTAGCCGCTGACTTAAGCACTGCCTCCTCATGATGCTGGGTAAGGGCAGAGGACTCTGTTTAGAAGATGTGCAAAGGCTCAGAAGCAAGCGAGAGCAGACCGACAGAAGGAGATGGGGATGTACAGCACACAGGGCTAGGGATGCTTGTTGATGAAAATGACTTCTGTCCTAGTTTCTTTTCAGTTGTGATAAAGCACTCACCAAAAGCAACTTTTGGAAGCAGAGGGTGTATGTACTTCAGCTCATAGGTTACAGTCTAACTTCAAGAGAAGGAAGGGTAGGAACTTGGAGAAACTAGAGAAATGCTACTTGCAAACCAACCAGTCAACCTATAATCCATATACATACATATGCATATTTATGCTCAACAAAAATATTTTAAAATTGTGGAACAGTAATTCATGTATTAATTTTTTTCAATCAAAAATTTTTATTCATCTTTTTTATTTATATGAGTACACTGTTGCTGTCTTCAGACACACCAGAAGAGGACATCAGATCCCTGATGGTTGTGAGCTACCATGTGGTTGCTGAGAATTGAGCTCAGGACCTCTGGAAGAGCAGTCAGTGTTCTTAACCACTGAGCCATCTTTCCGGCCCTCATGCATTTATTTTTTAGACTTTTCTTTTAAAGGCAGAGTCTTATATAGCCCTACTGCCTAGGGAATGGTGTCACACAAGGTGGGCTGAACCCCTCTGCACCAACTAATAATTAAGAAAACCCACAGAAAAATCTACTCTGGGCAATTCCTCAGCTAAGTCTCCTTTCTCAGGTGATTCTAGGCTGTGTTGAGTTGACAGTTAATGCTAACTGAGATCAGAAGGAGAGACAATAAAAGTTACAGGTTAAGGAATGGGAGAGTAGAAGCCTGTTTTAGGAAGAAGGTAGTGCCAGGCCTGATGGTGCAGGCTGGACGGTAAGCCAAGCTACTCTGGAAGTTGAAGCAAGAGGATCAAAAGTTAAAGTCTATCCAGGTGGTCGATGAATCTAACATTGTGGAGGCAGTTGGATCTCTGTGAGTTCAAGGCCAGTCTTGTCTACAGAGCAAGTTCTGTGGCAGTCAGGGTTATACAGACTCAACAAACAAAACCAACCAACCAACCAACCAACCAGCCCAAAATCCACATATATACTTATACATACTTATGCACAAAAGTATTTTAAAACTGTGGGACAGTAGTTAATGTATTTATTTTTAGACTTTTTAAAAAGACTTATTAATGTATATATAGGTACACTGTCACTGTCCTCAGATGCACCAGAAGAGGGCATCAGATCTCATTACAGATGGTTGTGACCCCCTAGCTGGTTGACTGGGATTTGAAATCAAGACCTCTAGAAGAACAGTCAGTGCTTTTAACCACTGAGCCATCTCTCCAGCCCCAGACCCTCTCTCTAATTTTTTTTTTTAAAGGCAGAGTCTCATAGCCCAGGCTGGCGAAAAACTGACTAAATAGTTGAGGATATCCTTGAACTCCTGATCTCCAAGTGATGAGACGACAGACATGTGTCACCACATCCAGACCCATTTTTATAAAAGTCTAATGGCAGGTCTAATGATGACCATAGTTTTGAAGTAGTAAATACTGTCTTAGGCTGCTTTCTGTTACTACAATAAAATACACAAAACTGAATGATTTATAAAGAACATAAACTTCTCTGGGTGTGGTTATGGTGGCACATCTCTGTAACCCAGGCCTAGGGAGGCTGAAGCAGGATGTAAAGAGTGAGTCTCAGGCTACTCTTGGCTTCACAAACAGAGGAGTCTGTGGGAGGCACTTTGTCTCAGTTCTGGAGGCTGAAAAATCTAAGAGAACGATGCTCTGTCTGCTGCACTAGGTCAAATTTATTCTGTTTTGTTTTGATTCTCTAGACAGGTTTTACTGGCTCTGTCGACCAGACTGGCCTGGAGCTCAGAGATGCCTGCCTCTGCCTCCTGAGTGCCAAGATTAAAGGCATGTACCACTACCCAGCTTGGGCCAAATTTTTGACACACGAAATTTGACAGACACTTTCAAACCATAGGAATTCTAAAGCTGTCAAATAATATAAAATACATGATTTCTATTGGAGGCAAATTCACAGGCAAGATTAATATCACCAAAGCTCACTGCCTTATTTAAAAGTATTTTTAATGAGAGATTATGAGAATGATTGCCTCCATCCTTCTCCCCACACCTCCCCACCCCACCCTCTCAAAAAATAGCCTACTAAATTGCCTACAAGGACCCTGAAGGGATGTATGTCCCACCAGGACAGAAAATGAACAGTAAGACATGGCCGAAGAGAAGTGACCAAAAGTGCTCAGAGTGTGGGGGTATCAACATTCCCAAGGGATTTGGACCCAAAATGGAGGAACCAGGAGAAAGGCAACTGCTTTCCAACCATCAGCGCCACAAATCTTGCTGAAGCACCTGCCAGGTGCTGGGTTCTTGAACATTGAGCATTCCCAGTGAGGGGAATGTAAAACCGCCACCCCAGGGGATCATTAAGAATCTTAACGATCTGGTACCTTACAGGTTAAAAGTCAGAGTCCAGAGATCTGGGTTACACTGTCCTGTCTGCGCCTTAGAAGCTGTATAGCCTTGCACAAGTTAACCTATCAGTGTCACAAGTTAACCTTTCAGTGTAAAACAGCAACAAACAACAACAGAATATAAAAATATCTGTCATGATCACAGGGTCGCAGAGTTGGAGAGACATAAGTCATATAAAATGTACGGTGCTTTTAGTTATGTATAAAAAATTAAAGGTTTTTAAGTGTGAGTTGGATGAATTTGCCTGATGATTTTACAAGAGGAAAATCTCTGTTCTTTTTTTTTTTTCCTAATCCTCTTCTCTGGTTAAATCCAGAAGACTCAGCTCCTCGTCTTCTGGAAAGGTAGTCATGTTCTTGTTCTTCAGTAGTTTCCGGATCGTATCAAGATTTCAAATGTCACAGGTATCATCTTAATGTATACATTGAAAACAAACCCCACAGCCTGCTTGAGGGCTGGAAGAAGTAGCGTTTGTAATGCAATATGGTACTTCCGGACCAGAACAGGTCTTAAAAACCCTAAAACAGCCAGTGTGGTGGGTTAGTTTTGTAATCCTAGCATTTGGGAAGGTGAGACGGGATGATTTTGAACTTGAAACCTGCCTAGACTCCACGATGAGACCGGGTCTCAAAATAACAAAAAACAAAACAAAGCCTTCCGAGTAAGAGCTCATTAAACAACTGAAACCGTTCATGTCAGAGCTAGGTCAATTCATGTTACAGACCACCACGGAACACGAGAGCTATAGTTATATTCTTTGTCCTATTATTTTACTTTGTAAGAAATTAAAGTCATAGAAAAAGTCTCTTTATCTGCTTTTTTCTTCATCTGTGAGTCATAACGTTCCAAAAAATGCCTTAAAAAATCTCAATTCCTTCAACTGATTTTAAATATCAAATTTCTTCAAATTCCAATATCATATACAAAAACACTTCCGTGCGGGACTAATTGTGTTAGATAAAATCTGATTGGAATTAAAACCCGAATATTCAACTATTTCCATCCTGTAAATTATAAAATCACATTAAGCAAAAGACACCTTCGACGAGGATGGGATTCGAACCCACGCGTGCAGAGCACAATGGATTAGCAGTCCATCGCCTTAACCACTCGGCCACCTCGTCCCAGAAGCTCACTCCTTCCTGGCAGCTATAGGGAGTAGTAACAGACTGATGTGACGCAATATGGGAGTCGCCATTTCGTACGGAAGCCAACAGTGCGATTGTTTACTATGCAAACAATCGAAAGAAGATGGCCGTTCTCAGAATAATAGAGGCGAAAAAATTCTGTAGAAAAGGAGAAAAACCAGAAGGAACTTAAGTGAGCGCAGAGGAGGACAGAAAAGTCTAAGTAAGTCTTAGGGGTGGGGCCGGCCTGGGGCCGAAGGGGTGGGGCCTGCGCGGCGTGCGGCATTGAGCATGCGCATCACTCTGGCGGTTAGATTTGAATACTTCACGAACAGTGGCGGGATGTTGTGAGGTGACGTCCAATGCGGAGGAGCGCGCGGACCCCAGACAAGTCAAGCAGGTGCTCTGTGGCGGGTTAGAACGCTCTTTTTTGTTCTGGGGTCCTGAGAGGGCTTGGGTTTTGTCTGAGCGCTGAAGGGCGGGCGCGGGTTGCTGAGGGTCGCTCAGTCGGCCGGGCGATCTCAGAAAGGCCCTGCAGCCTACCGGAACGCACGAGCACCAACGGCCGGCTCTCCTCTTCGCCTGGAACGCCGCGTTTTGCGTCTCCTTTCCCAACGCCGCTCCATTCCCGACTGGGGCTGGTTTCTGTTCTCTGCGCGGTGCACTGTGGGCGTCCGGGCTCGCCCCACCCACCATCTTTCGTCAGGTCTTAGGGTTTCGCTCCACTGTCTCTCTCCATCTCCCTGTGGTAAGTGTTTCTGACCCAAGCTCCCCGCTTCGGTGGTTCTAGGTTCCGTCTGAGCACAGTAGTAAGAGTTAAGGGTTTCTGCAGGTCTAACATTAATAAAGACATCATCGGTGTGTTAGATTACATAAAATTCCTTTTCCATCGTCAGGCTTTGGATTTAAGCCCTCTGGATGGAAAGAAAAAATATTGTCGACTGTATTAGACGTTGTGGTTTGACTAAGGATAGCTACCCTAAGCTCATATATTTGAATGCCTCGAGAGTGGCACTGTTTGAGGAGATGAGCTTTGAGGTTTCAAAAGCTCAGCCTGCTGTTTGTGGACATTTTCGGCTACTCCTTCAGCATTGTGTTTGATGCCAGGTTCTCTATGATGACTGCTGTGTAAGTCTCTGAAACTGTAAGCAAACCCCCCAATTAGCTGCTTCCTGTTAGAAAAGTTTTGGTCTTGGTGTCTCTTCATAGCAATAAAACGGTGACTAAGGCAGAAGTTAACAGGGATATAGCATGTGGCTAAAACCAAAGTAGCAGCTTATTCTAGACACTAAGGTTGACGTTAGTTTTCATTTCAGTTAAATTGGTTCAGTTGAGTTTCTTGTATGTCTTATAGGTTCATTGTCTTGTGCTAAAGTAGACTTCGTGGAGATGGCATTTCATTGTTTAGATTGTTGGAGGGATGATTTATCGATATGGAAGGAAATAATATTGTCAGATCTTTGGTCATTAAAGGTTAGGTTCAAGCAATGTAATTCTTGACTATATGAATGATATATACATGATGACAGATGTAAATGGAGTAAAGTGTTTGGAGTGGCGATATAAATGATGTGTTTGATGCTGCGAATAAAAGAAGATACTGACTCCAGATACCGCATGGGATAAGCCTTTCCAATAGAATTTTCTGTGATAATGATATTTTATATCTGCATTGTCCTACATGGTATCCATTAGCAATTATTTTTGGAACACTTAAAATGTGGTTATCAAAGAAATGTAGTATGGTTACCAAAAACTTGAATTTTAATTTGTTCCCTTTTAATTTAATTGTATATAATCATTGAATTTGAGAGCATAGGTCTAGAGTCTATATCAGTGGTGAATGTGGAAAATATTTGCTGTAGATTTTGGTTGTGTAAATTCAGGAATGGACAAAGAACCAGGTATTATTTTAGAATTTGCTTGCTGCTGCAGATCAGTAGTGGTCTCTGCTACATGATATTTTGCTGCTGTTGTTTATTTTCTTAAGTTAAAAGAAAGTTCTTGAACACTGCTTTGGTCCTCTGTTGATGATCTGCAGACCCCTGGATTATTTAAACAAGTGAATCTCAAATTTTTGGTTCAAACAGTCCAAAAGAAATACTTAATAGCTTTATTTTTATATAGCTATGTTCGTTAATATAATGAGTATGTCCCAACAACTTGGTAGCCATTTGATAAATGTAAGTTGAAGGAAAATATAATAAACTTTTTTCTTAAGTAATCAAGTTACTAATTAAGCCCATTAGCTTTTATTCATACCAATTGCCAAAACTTTTACTTCACAATGATACATTATTATAATTGATGGTAATATCGATAGATACTATTTTGAATTATTTCACACAATGCCTGCTAGATTTCAAGAATGAATGTTTAAAAAACTAGTACTATTAAAAAACCTCTATAAATATGCTATAAGTATAACCCTAAATGCCAAATGTATAGTTTTCTAGACAATCAATAACTAGTGTGAATGTGATCAAAAGCATTTTATAAGTAAGGTTCATTACAATGGTCTGGGGGGTTGGCCTGTTTTGTTAAAAGTGTAACATATGTGTTATATAATAAAATACACATTTAATGAAATTAGAGACTTCCAGAAAGTTTTGAATCTCATTGGTTAAGTGGTCTAGTCCACAAGTTGGAGAGGAATGATTCTCAAAGACTTTCAAACAACAATGTTTAGTTTACCCTGAATTAATATTTCCTAGTACTGTTTTGAGTACAGAACTTGAAACTATTCCTATAAAAGGATAAGCTGAACTTGAAATTATTCCTATAGAGCAGTGGTTCTCAACCTTGCTAATACTGCAACCCATTAATACAGTTCCTCAGGTTGTGGTGACTCTCAACCATAAAACTATTTTGTTGCAGCTGGGTGATGTGGTTGGCACACACCTTTAATCCCAGGACTTGGTAGGAAGAGGCAAATTCCAGGTCAGTCTGGATTATAGAGCTAGTTCTAAGACAGGCAAGTCTACACAGGAAACCCTGTGCTGAAAAACAAAAACAAACAAAAATTTGTTGCTACTTTATAACTGTAATTTTGCTACTGTTATGAGTTGTATAATCTATGATATGCTGGGTATCTGATATGGGACCTTTGTCAAAGGGGTTTTGATCCCCAAAGGGGTCGCAACCCAGAGGCTGAGAACCACTTCTATAGACAAATGTACTAGTAAATAGTTGTAAGTGTAACATGCTTACTTGTGAAGGATACTTCTTCAGGAAATCGTCATTGAGTTCTTACCATTTAAAAGCACTTCTAGTCTGTAACAGGAAACTTAAGACACACTTTATTTTCATAATTTTATGCTGTGGCAAAGGTAGTTGGAGAGGTGCTAGAGACACCTGTTAATATATAACAAGTTCTAGAACAGATTTTTGAAATGCAGTTGTAACGCTCAGAGAAGATATGCATAGTGCTACCAAGAAAACTTTGCCTTTTTTTCCAAGAGATAATAGCTCTTTATTAATACACTAATTTGGGGAAGAACTCTGCATAGAAGTAGAAAGCTAGTGTGGCTACTAAAATCAGGAAGTAGTAAGGAATAACAAAGTCTAAGAGGCAACCAGAGACCATATCCCCTAAGCCTTATAGGTCCCAGTGAAGAATGTCAAAGCAAGCCACTGAAATATTTTAAGTAGAAATTTCTTTAAATACATAGATTTATGAGCCAAAGAGATGGTTCAATAGTTAAGAGCACTGGCTGATCTTGAGAGGAAGAACCTTGATTCAATTTGTTTTTGTTTTGTTTTGTTTTGTTTTGTTTTTTAATGATTTTTTGTGTCTCACATTTATGTACCCCAGTGCTTTTGCCCTTGAATCCTCCCCCCAAAATAAAAAATACACACACAAATAACAACAGCCAAAAAACAAAGCAAAGCATAGAAAACATCTCATTGTGGAAACTGTAGTGGTATGTCATAGTGTACCCTACAGAATTTCCCTCTGTCCACACTTTTCCCTTGCAAATGTTCATTGCAATGAGTCACTGGTCTGGTTCAAGGTCTCTGGCTTCTGTGACACCATCAATATTGAATCCTAATTGGGACTTCTTCCATTTATTCTGTTGTCCTGTGTCATGGAGATCCTGCAGCTTTGGAACGGTAGGACTGACCCTTATAGATTCTGGGGTGGGGCATCTCAGAACCTTGGATCTGGACCTAAGTGGTAACAGCTGGTCAGCTCACCAGTTCTCCCTTATCCACACCACCAGTTCGAGCTTTCTAGCCCTGCTCTGGCTAGGCCAGCCAATGCCACCATCAGCAGGAGGCAAGGTTAGTCTTTCTGCTTTCATACCCTTGGGTCCTGCTTCTCCATATCCCCACCATCAGGGCCAGCTTTAATCTGCTGCCTGGGCAAGGCTCAGGGCCCACTCTACTGAGTGAGGCCAGCTGTGAGAGATGAGACCACCTATCTAGAGCACTGCAGCCAATGAGGGGCAGGACCAGTTTGGCACATCCAAGTGGTCCCCGTTGTCACCGACCAAGGACTTCCTCATGTTTTCTAGTGAAAATATGAGCCACAGACATGGACACCGACCCCTGCTACAAATCCCTTGCCACTGCTTAGGCACAAAGTCAGAAATGGCCCCAGTGGCAGGGCTGGTCACTCACAACAGGCTACTTTTATCTTCCCTCAGGTATGCAGTTCCATCCTTCTTCATGGTGTTCAAACTGTCCCACTTCTCTCTCTCTCTCCCATCTGACCACCAAATACATATACATTGTGGTGGTTCCAGCTGCAGGCTGGCCACGTGACTGGCAGGTTCCTGGGTGACATCCTCCATCTATACTGTATGGCCTGTCTGCAAGCTGGTGTCTGTCCCCTCTGTGCCTGTGCACTGGAGGGCAGGTCTATGGATGTCATGATGGTCCACAGGTCTCTGTCTTTCTTCTTCCTCCCTGTGCTCTCTGGATTTGATTTGATTTGATTTTTATGAGTCCTAGGCATAAAACAGCTTTTGATTATCAAGCTAGGATGAGCAAAGGGTTGCCATCTACTTGGCCCCTGCCTAATATAAGAACAATAACACCAACCAGGTGTCTCTTCGCCCCTTGGCAGGGGGTTGATTCAACTTCTAGTGCTTACCATGGCATCTCACAACTGTCCCTAACACAACTGTCCCTAATTCCAGTAGTTCTAGGACATTCCGTTTCCTTTTCTGGTCTCCACAGATAACTAGGTGCAAATGTGCTGCAATCAAAGCACTCATGTACATTTTGTTTAAAGCATCCAAGATCCAAGCCTGTTGTGGTGATCCTTGCTTTAAACTTCAACACTCAGGAGGCAAAAGCAGAAAGGTCATCTGTGAGTTTGAGGCCAGTATGGTCTATATATAATGAATTCCAGGCCAGGTAGAGCTACATAGTGAGACTATCTTTTTTTTTTTTTTTTTTTTTTGGAGCTAGGGACCGAACCCAGGGCCTTGTGCTTTCTAGGCAAGCGCTCTACCGCTGAGCTAAATCCCCAACCCCATAGTGAGACTATCTTAAGACCCAAAAAACGGATGGAGAGATAGATGGCTCAGTGGTTAAGAGTACTGGCTGCTCTTTCAGAGGACTTGGGTTCAATTCCCAGCACCTACAGGGCAGCTCATAACTTCTGTAATTATAGTTCCAGGAGATCTGACACCCTCACACTAATGCACATAAAATTAAATGAATTTTTAAAACAAACAAACAAACAAACAACAACAAAAACTCCAAACCCAAATACTTATTTCAGACTTAAATTCAGACTTACTATGAAGATCTGTCCCCTAAATTTGGCTTTTACCGTATGTGGAAAAAAAAAGTGAAATAAAATATTATCTTTGGGCTGGAGAGATGGGTCAGGGGTTAAGAGCACTGACTGCTCTTCCAGAAGTCCTGAGTTCAATTCCCAGCAACCACATGGTGGCTCACAACCATCTGTCATGGACTCCATGTCTTCTGGTGTGTCTGAAGACAGCTACAGTGTACTCACATACATAAAATAAAGAAATATTAAAAAATATTATTTTTTAGGTATATATTTTTCCTTATTGTTAAAAGTAAGAATATTGACTATTAGTAGTTCATGTATATGGTATTGATTTAACGTTATGATAGAAATGGCTAGGAGTAGTTATCAAACCTGAGATGTCTTTTCTTAGCTGAAAGCTAGGTTCTAGTTAATGCATGCAGTGAAAAAAAAACTTATATGTATTTATTTTGTGTGTGTGTTATACTGTACATGTGGAGGTCAGAGGCAAACTTAATGGGAGTCTGTTTAGGTTCTCTCCTACCATGTGGGTTCCAGCAATTGGGCTTGGGTAGCCTAATGACAAGTGCCTTTTCTTGCTGAGCTAGCTTACTTAACTGAGTAGATTTCCATTTCCAATGCTATCCAATACATATTGAGTAGCATTCCAATTTGAATAATTGACTGCAGTATTAAAACATTAATATTGTTGGATTTAGTTGTACTTTCCAGTAATCAAGTTTGCTTAGGAGACTGAGATAGGAGAATTAAAAGTTCAAGGTCAGCCTTGTACAGAATGAGTTCAAGGGTACCCAGGCAACTTAGAGAATGTGAATTGTGCTGTCACCCTTGGGTTTTCAAGAAAAACTGAAAACCTAATTATTCTATGAAATGAAAAAAATCCTGAGATTTTTGCAATTTGGGCAATTAACTAAAAAAATTAAGCATCATTGCTTGGGTTTGTGCTTGTGCTTGGTTCTTCTTGAGGCAGCGGAGGGTGAAGAGCATCGGCGGGATTAAGATTTGGTTTTATGGGTTGGGGATTTAGCTCAGTGGTAGAACTCTTGCCTAGCAAGCGCAAGGCCCTGGGTTCAGTCCCCAGCTCAGAAAAATAGAAAAGAAAAAAAAAAAAGATTTGGTTTTATGAGATATTTAAGTTTGCTGTTAATAATAAAACATTTTCCTATCTTAAGTCTAAATCACTTAGCTGCAGTAGCTGACCTGCCTTCTGAGTTCCTGAGGCCAGAAATTGTTTAGCCCCTCATCTTAGGAAGATCACTTGCTAGTTATTAGCTTGCTGACTCCTGACATATCATGTATATGTTAAAATTTAGGGACAGGTATGGTGGCACATGCTTCTAATCCCAGTACTTGTAGCAACTCTCCTGCCTCTTATCTCCTGAGTTCTGGGATTATAGGTATGTGCTATGATACCCAGCATATTTTCCTAAGATATATCTACTATTTTAGGTATCTTTTTGACTTCCATTTAGAGGTTGAATTATTATATAATCCAAGTATTGTATTATTTGATTGTCATGCAAACTAGGCCAGGTTTTTATTGGAAAGTTCATATCATCGTGCTCAGAATTAGTCTATAAATTTTATTTTGATTTGGGCGGGGGTAGGGGTAGGGATGGAGGGCAAGAGGGATGGCTTCTTGATAGAGCCCAGACTGACTTGAAACTTGATATGTAACTGAGACTAGCTTTGAACTCTTACTCCTCCTGCCTACACTCCCAAGTACTAAGATTATAAGGATGGCCATAATACCTGGCCTAGATTTTTACTTTGAGTATAAAAATTCCAGTATTAAGTATAACGTGGTACTGTCCTAAATTTCTCATGTTTTAGAGTTCACAATGTAGTGTTTGCTTCTTATTTTTGATCTTCTTTACAGAATAACTCTAAAGTCATACCCAAGGTCCTACTCTCTCATAGACTGTATTTTTTCATCTTTTTTACTTGTTAATACTATGTGTCTTTTTTTTTTTTTCAGAAAAACGTTTTCAAAAATGGATGGGATATATTCAGAGGCTAATGAAGAGAAGTAAGTTGATTCAGTGCTATTAAAATGTTATTTTCTAGTACAGAAAGGCCATTTTAAATTAGTTAAGAACTATCAGTAATGTCTGAAATTGTTTTCTGTTTTGTTCCAAGTAAAAGAAGTCAGTGTTACAAAGTGATAGCCTTTCTGCCATATGTCTGTATAAGTTCATTTAGAGTAAGAACTTAGGACCTGAAGGACTTTCATAGACACCACCTCCCATCTTATTGAGGCCTTATGAGATGAATTGATTTCTCTAAAATTGGTACCATAAACTAGTGACCTGTTTGCAGCCTACCAAACATTTTTGTTTGAGATGGAGTCTTACTATAAAGCCCTGGGCTGGGCTGGGCTGGGCTGAAACTCCTATGTAGACCAGGCTGGCCTCAAACTCAGAGATTCACCTGCCTCCACCTTCAGAGTACTGAGATGAAAGGCATGTGCCACCATACATATATACTTCATTTTGCAGATGATTACTAAAATTACAAATATCTCAAGATTTCATATAATAATTAGGTTTTTAGGGTTTTGTTTTTGGTTTTGTTTTGTTTTGTTTTGTTTTTTTTGAAAAACCATGTTGGCAACAAATCTCATATTCTTCCTTGGAAGAGTTAACTAGTAGAATGTAATGGCAGTGATCTTTAGACTAGGCAAGAAAGAACCACCACTAAACTATACTCCCAGCTTCTTCTAGGCCCACCTCTTTGGTGTACTAGAGATTGAATTTAGGATTCCATACCTGCTAGGTGAGTGTTCTACCACTGAGCCTTGGCCCTCAGTCTTTTATGTTGTAGTGTGAGACAGGGTCTTATTAAATTGCTAAAACTGTCCTTGCACTTACTTGGTGTCTGAGTCAGGCACCACATTTGTGATCCTTCTGCTTCAGCCTCTGAAAACCACCAGGCTTGACCACAGCATGCTTTTTAAATGCAGAATTTTATGTCTTATAACACATAAGGGATGAAGTGATGATAGCTTTTAGAAATTCAGTTGTTTATCTACAGATATATAACTTTCCCTTTTTTCTTTTAGTGACAATACACAGAGGCCTGTTAGAAGACAGCATTCCTCAGTAAGAAATGTTTTTATTTAAATTAATAGATGTTACTTTTTTTTTTTTAAAGATTTGTTCATTTATTATATACAAGTACACTGTAGCTATCTTCTGGCACACCAGAAGAGGGCATCGGATCTCTTTACAGATGGTTGTGAGCCACCATGTGGTTGCTGGGAATTGAACTCAGGACCTCTGGAAGCACAGTCGGGGCTCTTAACCACTGAGCCATCTCTCCAGCCCCTAGATGTTACTTTTTACTGAATACAATTATAGGAATTTTGATTGTGTCTTTACCTTGGCATCCCAGCTATCTTCTTACTGCTTTCTGGATAAAGACTCAAAAATAATCTGGTTATACACTTCAGTAAATGTACTAAAATCCATATTTTTATACTTTTTTTATAATTTGATAAATTTGTTAGCATATTTCTATAGCAATGTGATATTTTTAAGTGTTTATGTAATGAATTTTATTTCAATATTTTATGTGCTTAAATGTATAACTTTCTTTTTAACACACACACACACCTATACACACACACACATTCAAACTATTGCAAGACAAAAGTTCACCCAAGTTGGTTTACATAGCAAATTCATGTTAGATTATAAAACTGAAAAATACAAGGGTATAGGGTGCCTATATACAAAAAATTACTCATAAGGGATTCTAACACAACTCTGCTGGGATTTTCTTTCCTTTTTTCTATTTCAACTGCTTTTGGGTAGTTTTTGCTAACAGACATAATTGATGTAATTATCTCTGAGCCCTGATATATCTAGCGCTTATTTCTATGTTTAAGTTCTATGTGAAGAGTTTGATATATTTTCTTAAGATACGAAAATAGGACTTAGAACTGAATTGTGTTAATGTAATTATCCTATTAGAGCATGCCCTCATTCCTGAATTGCACATTATGAGAAAACAAACTGCAGACTGTTAGATGGTCTCTATACCCTTGAGTTGGTGTGGAGCATTACCTAAAACACTTAGATAATTTTGTTCAAAAGAATTTGGGTGAGTGGGTCAGGAGAAGGCATAAATGTCAGATATTTAAATCAGTTACATATCAGTGCATAATATGACTCTGAAGAGTCTCAGGGATTTTAATTGAAATTTTAGCTCTTGACTCATATAACTTAAATTGACTAGTAGCTACATCAAATTTTTTTGACTAATTCTAATTATTGACTCTAGATTTTGAAACCCCCAAGGAGTCCTCTTCAGGACCTCAAATGTGGAAATGAAATAGTTCAGGTAAGTCTCTTGTGCAAATGCTTTGTAATTTCAGTGATTTTATTTTGGAGGATTTGGTTGGCTGAGATTAGGTTTCACTTACATAAAACGGAGAGACCTTGAACCTGTGACAGTTCTCCTGCTTGAGCTTTCCAAGTGCTAGGATTATAGATTTCTGTCATCATGCCTGGCTTCAGAGAGCATGATGAATTTTATTAGTTATGTGAGGAGATAATACTATAAATGATTCCCATTTGAATGTGTACAAGTAAGTATCGCTCCATGTCCTTGTCCAAATACTTCTGGGCTAGATATGGACTCAGTGATGAAATGTTTACCTACTGTACATGAGGCCCTGGGGCACAGTGCTTTTTAAAAAGTCCAAATTATTGAATAAGTTGGCATTTATAATTTTACAATTCCATTTGTTGCTAATAATTTAACCTCTGCTAGGATTAGAATAGAGAATAGTACTTTGACTCTTTAACCTAGAACAGGATCTACTACATGCCTTTACCTGTTGAGCTATGTGGTCTCCATGTATAACTTTTTACATGGATGTTAGGGATTGAGAATTTAGTTCTCTCACTTATGTGGCAAGCTCTTTATCTACTATCTGTCATGCCTGCTGTGACTGGTTAGACTTTTGTCCATATAGGCTGTTTAATATAGATGGCATACTATTCCTGGTTCTTTTTAAGATATATTTTTAATTTATGTGTATATGTGAATGCCTGCACACAGTAGGTATTTTATATTCCTGGAGCCCACAGAAGTCAGAAGAGATGACCAGATCCTCTGGAGATGTACATGCAGCCAGTTATGAGCGTCCCGATTGGAGTGCTAGAAACCACACCTGAGTTCTCTGCATGAGCTGTACATATTGCTAACCACTGGGCTGTCTCTCCAGCCCCTCAGAGACACAGTCAGAGCAGCACTAATCACAGTAGTCAAGAGTAGGAAAAATCAAGTGTCCATCTAGTTTGTTTAATAAACAAAATGTGCTATTTATAAATAATGAGATTCGGTATTAAAAATCTGACACACAACAGCATGCAATCATTTTAAAGAACTAAATGAAAAGAAAAAGTCTCAAAAAGACAAATTCTATTTGTTACCACTGATATGAGGTATTGTCAAATTGATAGAGGCCAAAATAGAATGTTAGTTGCCAAACATTTGGAGGAAGGATCTAATGTGTATTTTGTTTGTTTGTTTGTTTTAATTTTGTGTGTCATAGGCACTAATGTGTGAAAGTGTCCATGGAGGCCACAGAGGCATCAAATAACCTCCTGGAGTTATAGGTGGTTGTGAACCTCCTAGCATGGGCAATGAACTCTGATACGTAAGAGCTGTGTGTGCTCTTAACTACTGAGCCGTCTCTCCAGTCTCAATATGTATAGTTCTCTTTCTGTAATGTGGAAGTCTTGAGAGTAGTTATACAGCAAGATGTTTTCATCACTGTTAAACAGTATACTTTAAAGGTGTTAAGATGAGGGCGGTGAGATGACTTCAGTGGTTAAGAACACTTTCTGGCCTTGCAGAAACACAAATTCAGTTCCAGCTGGGAAGCCCACAAGTACCTGTAACTTTAGTTCCAGATGATCTGATACCCTTTCCTGACTTCCATGGCACCTGCATGTATTTGATACACATAAACTCACACAAGCACACATAAACACCTTTTGTTTTTAATGGTAAAGATGGTAAATTTAACTTTATGTGGTTTTTACCACTAACAAAGAAATGTAAGTACTTATCAAGGCAGAGTGGTTAAGATGATACATTATGTTATAGCTGGGTATGATGGCATAGGCCTGTAATTTCAGCACTAGGAAAATGAAATTTCAAATTCATCCTTGGGCTTTATAGCAAATTCAATGTAGCCTGGACGATGGACTATAATAACTATAACAGTCACAAGAGATAGTAACTTACGTGCATTTCACTATAATGAAAACTTTTTAGATGGACATGGTGCTGCATGCTTTTAATCCCAGCACAAGGGAGGCAGAGGCAGGCTGATATCTATGAGTTCTATCTAGTCTGGTCTACATAGAGAGTTCCAGGCTAGTCATAGCTACATAGTAAGACCTTGTGCTACAAACAAACAAAAAGCTGTTTATTTGTACTTTTAGAAGAATGCATTGTAATGAGAAAACCAATAATAACTCTTACTGAAAATCATGCTCTAGGAGTGGTGATACATAACTAAAATCCCAGCAATCAGAAAGTTGAAACCCAAGGATTATGAATTTGAGATCATTATGGGTTATATATTGAGGTCTTGTCTCAAGACAAGCAAAACAATAATAAAAGAAAATACATATTTACATGAGCCACTGTTTCCATCCGTAGTACTGCAGCCACACAAAAAGAATTTGGAAAACCATATTCATGTTCATTAAGTGCTTCTATATCGGGATGTTTGGAAATCTTACATTATTAATTCAAAATAAGACTTGATCCCTGCTTCTAACAGTCCGGAGAGCTAATTCACAGTGATTTATGTTAAGAATTGTATCCTATACTGTTTTCTCTTAGGAATCTAATGCTCCGAGAACCAGGAAAAGCTCTCGTCGGGTCAGCTTTGCAGATACTATAAAGTAAGTTGAAAAGAAAATTAAGTAAAATGTTATAGGTTTTCTCCTGTCAAATACATTGGTGGTAACTTATTTGGATAATCTGTTTTTGTTTTGCTTAAATTTATTTTCTCTCTCTCTCTTTTTCTCTCTCTCTCTCTCTCTTGTGTATGTGTGTGTGTGTAGGTATGCACATGTAGAAGCCAGAGGTTAATTTCAAGTATCTCCTTCACTCTCTTCTCCTTACTTTTTGAGACAGGGTCTCTCTTTGAACATAGAACTTACTGACTCAGCTAGACTGGTTTACAGGACTCAGGGAGCCTCTAGTCTCTACTTCCCAGCACTGGAAGATTTATTATGTGCACCCTGGGAGTCTAAACTCAGGACTTCATGTTTAGACTGGAAGCACTTTACCGACTGAGCTAGCTTCTCAGAATGAGAGTATTGCTTTATTTTGAAAAAATACTTTTTACTTAAAATTTATTAATGTGTGCACTTATCATTCCCTAGCATGTGTGTAGAGATCAGGGGATAACTTTTTGGCAATTACTTCTCTTCTTCCACTTTGGGTTCTGGGGATTGAACTCAGGGTGTTAGCTTTCACATTAAGTACTTTAATATGCTGAGACATCTTGCTGGCACATTTTTTTATTCCTTTTAAAAAATATATTTATGGGACTGGAGACATGGCTCAACAATTAAGAGCACTGGCTGCTCTTGAGAGGACCTGGGTTTGATTCCTAGCACTTAGATGGCAGCTCAAAACCATCTATAACTTGAGCTCCAGAATACTAAGCTCTCTCTTCTTGCCTTTATGGGCATGATATACGTGGAGTCCACAAACACCCATACACATAACATAAAAAAAATTAAATGTATTTCTTATTATTAGTGGGAGTGCTACGAATGTCTGATGTATCTGTGTGGGTGCAAAATTGTTTTTTTTTTTTTTTTTTTTTGGTTCTTTTTTTCGGAGCTGGGGATCGAACCCAGGGCCTTGCGCTTCCTAGGCAAGCGCTCTACCACTGAGCTAAATCCCCAACCCCGCAAAATTGTTTTTTAAATGTTATTCAGCATTTTCTATATATGAGAAGCAGAAAGAGTCCTTAAAGGCAGTAACAAACGAATAACTACTAATATTGCTACTATTTAACATAGTATTAGAGGTTCCAGCCAACAAAAGAAGAAATTTTAAAAATTAGAAATATGGAGGTTGATGCTATAGCTTCATGGTTAAGAGCGCTGATTGTCCTTCCAGAGGACACAGGTCCTGTGTCCATCACCCACATGGCTGTTCCTAATTGCCTATAGTTCCAACTCTAGCAGATCTGATGGTCCTCTTTTAGTCTCCATGAGTACCAGGCACACATGTGGTACATGAACATTCCTGAAGGCATAAGTAAACATAAACATAAGCTTAAAAATCAGAAACATGGGATAAATGTATTACCTTTGCAAAATAGTTATAGTGTGTTTCCAGTTGTGTCTTAAGTATGTGGTTATAATTTTTTATTGTTTCTTTCATGAGCTTAATTTTTGCTGTCTTAACTTTCTTGACTTTTTTGTGTATTTCTCTTTTGTATTCTTTCACAGAAGTAATTGCTTTATGTTTTGAAATCCATAACAAGCTAGATATATGATTTTAGACTGCTTTGGCACATAGTTCTGGCGAATGTTTTCTTTTTGTTATTTTTTTTAATCTTATGATTCCTTTTATAGGCTTCTGTTTTGTTTGGTTGTTATGTAGAACAAGCCTCTGACTCACAGACATTTAGGAAGAGATCATATTTGTTTTATGTTCAGAAATGTTAGCAAAGCCCTAGGGTTCGATCTGCATTCTTTCTCATTCCTCATTTATATTTCTCCAACCTTTTAAAGTCCATATCTTTCTGTTATTGGGTTTGTTTGCTTGCTTACTTACTTGCTTGTTTTAAGATGGAGTCTCACCATTTGCCTTGCTAGTCTGGAACTCACTTGATAGCTTTCAGAGGCTTTGAGTACCTGGGATCTACATGACTACCCTATGGACACTGGCATGTGCTTAGTAACATGTGTGCATGCACACACATATTACATACTTACACATTATAAAGTGAATGTAAGAAAACATTACTGAAAGAAGAGGCTCAAATATATTATTTGATTTATTATCAACCGCCACTACTAAGCCAAGTGTGATGGCACACATCTGTAATTCCAACATTTAGGGGTCTGAAGCCAAGGGTCACTCCAAGTTTAAGGCCAGTTTGACTACATAGTGAGTTCAAGGGTTACCTGAGCTACAAAGTGAGACCCTGTTGTATGTGTTTTAGCTCTAAGGGAACATTTTTTCCCAATATAAGTGTTTCAGCTTTGAGCGGAAATCCCCATTGTACATGATACGGTTCTGAGGGGAAAGGTTTCCTCTATGTGAGTGTTAGAGCTTTGAAGGGAGAGGTATCCTGGCATTTGGGGGCCAAGGTATACCACAAAGTCACTGTACAACAAACCTCATACAAGAGATTTGTTGGGAAAGACACAGGAAGGAAACTGTCTCTGCTGGAGCAAGAAGCAGCATTGAACTGAACAGGAAATATATAGGGTTTCCTGGGGGAGAGTTTTCCAGGGTGGAAATTTCCAGGGAATGGTGGGTTTTGGTAGGTTTTCAAACCCAGAAGTAGGTTCACATCTTTTATTCTACACCTATCTCAATAAATAAATAAATAAAACCACTAGTAAATATTTCTAGTATGACAGATACTATGTTAAATACATGCATTGTCTTATTGGATATGCAAAACAAAAAAACCTAAGTAACAGATAGAGATTGTCAAATGATTAAGATTATTTATGTTGGGCTGCAGAGATGGGTCAGCAGCAGCTCAGCACTGACTGCTCTTCCAGAGGTCCTGAGTTCAATTCCCAGTAACCCAGTGATGGCTCCCAACCATATGGAATGGGATCCAATGCCCTCTTTTGGTGTGTCTGAAGACAGCTACAGTGTACTCATAAATGAAATAATTAATCTTTTTTAAAAAGGTTATATTGAATGTGTTGGTGCAGGTCTGTAATTCCATTATTTGAGAGGTGGAGACAGGAGTATCAGGGGTTTGGAGTTAGAAGCTATCCTAAGACTCTGTTTCCAGGAAAAATGAAGCAAAACATTTATTGGAGAATAGCAGTGTTACAATGAGAATATACAAGCCAAAGTGAAGCAAATGTATATTCAAAAGGCTGCTTAGGTGCAAAGCTCATTGGGTTTTTTGATGTTTTTGTTTTTGTTTGAGATAGGGTTTCTCTGTGTAGTTATTGATATTCTGCAACTCACAAAGATCTGTCAGCCTCTGCCTCCCAAATGCTTCGACCTCCTGAGTGCTGGGATTAACGGCGTGCACTAGCACAGCTGGGCAAGTTCATTGTTAGAGACAAGAGGCTGGAGTTGGTACCATCTCATTGTTGGAGGTGTACTACATTGCTGGCTAAAGGCTATTGGGAATCCCATTTAAATAGCTGTATTTTAGAGTTTGTTTTAGTTTATGCTTTGAGGGACTAAAGGCTGTCCTTACAGCTGGAACCTGAGGTGGCTGCTCTTCTAGAGGCCAGAAGAGGGCGCTAGGTACTCTATATCCAGAGTGCATTATTACTTGTAGAATTAGATTGTATATATTTCTAGGTCTTTCTGGTTGGTATTGTTTTTATTCTTTGATTTCCAAATTTGCTACCTATACGCCCTTTTAAAAATTTTGGTTTTTTGAGACAGGGGCTCACCATGTAATTCTGACTAGCCTGGAACTCACTAGTAGACCAGGCTTGCTTTAAACTAATGGAGATCCACCCGCTGAACCACACTCCCCCACCCCAAACACTGGGACTAAAGGTGTGCTCTACGGCATCTGGCCAGGAGTTAGGAGGCAGAGTCAGGTAGACATCTTCATGTTTAGGGACAGCCTCTTTTTGTTTTGTTGGGTTTTTTTGTTTGTTTGTTTGTTTCTTGGGATTTTTTTGTTTGTTTTTTGTTTTTTCAAGACAAAGTTTCTCTGTGTAGCCCTGGCTCTTAAAGCTTATTCTGTAGACCAGTTTGACCCCGAACTCAGAAATCTCTCGCCTCTGCCTCCAGAGTGGTGGGATCACAGGTTTGTGCTCCTTCTTCCCAGCTCAGCCTGTTCTATATGGCTATAGGTTAGGCTAGGTAAAGCTCCACAGCCAAACCCAGCTCACTAAATAAACCAGTAAAGTAAGACGAGTCTGTGGAATACATCAAATTATACAACTTTAAAATTTATTAAAGAGAGAAGCAAATTTGCACTAACAAAAAGCACTTTATGCCATCAATAATAAAACTATAGGAAATTTTTTTTAAAAAAATAAAGGTTTTTCAGTATTCTTTTTCTGTTCTAGAGTATTCCAGACAGAGTCCCATATGAAAACGGAAAAAAATTCAGAAATTTCAGGTAAATATGTAGTTTCAGTCCCTGCTAATCTGTTTTCTTTATAACTTTTCTGTGGTTATGTAATCATAACTTCGCTCTCTCTCTCTCTCTCTCTCTCTCTCTCTCTCTCTGTGTGTGTGTGAAGAAAGCATACATCTGAAGATATGTCGAGGTCAAGAAACAGTTGAGATTCTATTTTCTTTCCACCATGTGGTCTCCTGAGACTGAGTTTGGGGCCTACTTGGCAGCAAATGCCTTTGCCTACTAAGCCATAGATGCAGCTCTAGCTTACTGTTTAAATATTTGCTCTTAAGGGATAGAGAAGTAGCTCTGTTGGTAGGGTGAGTCTATACCTACATGAGGCCCAGTGCAGCCTAGTTGGGGAGGATGCCAGGAGTAGTAGTGCACACCTTGTACTGGTTACTTTTCTGTTGCTGCAATGAAGCACCATGACCAAGCCAGTTTATGGAAGAAATAGTTTATAATAGAGTCTGTTGTGGCAGGATAGTGACAGGCACAGAGGCTAGGGTTGTGGCTTAGAGCTTACATCTTGAACTTTGAACATGAAGTAGATCCAAATGGCATTAGGTGAGCCTGTTTTACTCTGAAAGCCTGCCTCTAGAGACATGCTTCCTCTAGCAGGCCACACTTCCTAAACCTATCAAACACTGCTACCAACTGGGGACCAAGTATTGAAATGCCGAAGACTATGAGGAACATCTCTCATTCAAATACTATGCCTATAATTTTATCACTGAGGAGACTAAGGCAGGAGGATCCCTGGAACTCATTGACTAACTATGCTCACCAAATCAGTGAGCTTCAGGTTAAGTTAAAGATACCACCTCAGAGGTAAAGTGGAGAGTGATAGAGGACAACATAGAACATTGGCCTCTGGCTTACATATAGGTGTCCACACCTGTGCATGTATATGTATACACACCCACGTAAATATATACATGTAACAGACACAAAGTATATCTTTAGCTGGTTGTGTGGGAACTCAAATCTGTAATGCCTGCATCTCAGGGCTGAGGAAGAAGGATAACAAGTTCAACACCAGCTTGGACTTCATAGCAAATTCTAGACCCCTTTGTACTTAAAACTATCTCAGGAGAAAAAATTAAGGTCACAAGATCCTCACTAAACAACAACAAAAAGTAGGGAGAAAAATAAATGAATTATTCCTTTAATTATGAGGACAGAAAGGCTAAATGATAATTTCTTTTTCAACTTTTGCTGTTAACAATCTTATTTATCTTTTCTAATACTTGATCAGGTACCTTTGAACAACTTTGTATTTTTACTTTATTTTTAGAGACAGAAGCCAGAAAAAATGTGTTGACCCTACAGTAAGTAAAAGACATGTACTAACTATATTTAAATAGTTGTTTAGATTTTTGTTATTTTAGCATTCCTTCTGTCAGGTATTTAACATTTTCCCTATATCTGAGAAATAAGTCTATAGAGTAGTCTTAGTAGTGATGACAAACTCCATTTTCCTGTAGATTTTCTTAAATTTATCATGTAGTGTAAATTTAACTTCTGGAAGTTTATTTCACCCATCAACTTGTGAATGTTTTAAATGATGACTATGTAAGATTCACTGAAGTTTATTGTAATAGTAGGCAATGCAAAGGATCCTAAAGATGGCATAAAGATCCTTTATGAGGGCATAAAGGAGCTCATTAAATAAATCACACATTTTTCTAGAACAACATGGACATATGCATGCGTTCATATTTACTTCTGTGTGCATATATTCACTACAAATGTGTAACATGTTTATAAGTACATGTCTTTAACTTTAATACATGCATGAAACATCTCTGAAGAGAATTTTGATTTTTTTTTTGCATTTAATTTTATTGGATTTTTTTATTTACATTTCAAATGTTATCCCCTTTCCTGGTTTCCTGTCCATAAGCCCCCTATACTCTCCCCCTCCCCTTTTTCTATAAAGGCATTCCCCTCCCCGTCCACTCCCCATTCCTGCCCCCTATGACATTTCCTTACACTTGGGGTCCAACCTTGGCAGGACCAAGGACTTCTCCTTCCCTTGGTCCCCAACAAGGCCATCCTCTGCTACATATGCAGCTGGAGGCATGGGTCAGTCCATTTATAGTCTTTGGGTAGTAGTTTAGTCCCTGGAAGCTCTGATTTTTTGGCATTGTTGTTCCTATGGGTTGCAAGCCTCTTGAGCTCTCAATCCTTCCTCTAACTCTTCCAACGGGGGTTCTGTTCTCAGCTCAGTGGTTTGCTGCTAGCATTCACCTCTGTATTTGACATGCTCTGGCTGTGTCTCTCAGGAGACATCTATATCCAGTTCCTGTCAGCATGCACTTCTTAGCTTCATCAATCTTATCTAGTTTGGTGGCTGTATATATATGGGCCACATGTAGGGCAGGCTCTGAATGGCCGTTCCTTCAGTCTCTGCTCCAAACTTTGCCTCCATATCCCCTGCCATGAATATTTTTGTTCCCCCTTTTAAGAAGGAGTGAAGCATCCACATTTTGGTCATCCTTCTTCCTGTGGTCTGTGGATTATATCTTGGTTAATTCGAGTTTTGGGCTAATATCCACTTATCCGTGAGTGTATACCATCTGTATTTTTCTGTGATTGGGTTACTTCACTCAGGATGATATTTTCCAGTTCCATCCATTTGCCTGTGAATTTCATAAAGTCATTGTTTTTGATAGCTGAGAAGTACTCCATTGTGTAGATGCACCACATTTTCTGTATCTATTCCTCTGTTGGAGGGCATCTGGGTTCTTTCCAGCTTCTGGCTATTATAAATAAGGCTGCTATGAACATAGTGAAGTATATGTCTTTGTTGTATGTTGGAGCAGAATTTTGATTTTCTTTTGTGTTTGTGTTCTTGTTTGTTTTATTTTATGTATATGAGAGTTTTGCCAGGATGTGTGAATGTGTACTATGTGTATGCAGTGTTTGCAGAAGCCAGAAGGCATCAGATTCCCTAGAACTGGAATTTCAAACAGTTCTGAGCTGCCATGTGGGTCCTAGGAACATTGGTCCTCTGGAAGAGCAGTCAGTGTTCTTAACCACTGAGCCATCTCTTGTCCTGCTTGCTTTTTTAATGTTAAGGTTTTGGAAAATGAATTGACTTACAGTCTTTTGTTTCTGTTTTGTTTTTTAAGTGAGAAAGCATGCCTTTAATCCCATCACCCAGAAGGTAGAGCAGGCATATACCTGAGTTCCAGGCCAGCATGGTCTACATAGCAAGTTCCAGGACAGCCAAGGCTACAAAGACCCTGTCTCAGGAAGGGAGGGAGGGAGGGAGGAAGAGAGGAAGAGGGAGAGAGAGAAGGGGGGGGGGGAGAGCATATTTTTATGTTTTTAGTTTAGCACACTATTAAGACCATTTAAGTAAGGGACTGAAATTTTCTACTAGTTACCCTATGAAAAAATTTCAACTTCCTCAGTTTTTTGTTTTTTGTTTGTTTGCTTGCTTGCTTGAGAAAGAATTTTACCATGTATAGGTCTGTCCTGGAGCTCACTATGTAGACCAGGCTGGTCTAGAATTTGTAGAGATCCACCTGCCTCTTCCTCCCAAATGCTAGGATTAAAGGCTGCATTTACAATGCCTGTCTGTCTTCCTAAGTCTTTCAACTGTTGTGGTTCTTCATAATTATTTGGAATATAATATATGACATTTTCTTTTAGGAACAAGAATTTAGATGATAACTATTGTGCAATTACTGGTGAGTATGACCAAGATATGTCTCTTCTTCATATACCTTTTGCTTCATCTAGACTGTTTGATGCAGGCAAAACACTCATACATAAAAATAAATAACATTTATTTATTAAATAACATATATTATTAAATAAATAATAAATTTAAAAAATTAGCACATACACAAACGTGGTATACCCCTGTAATCCTGTCATTCTGGAGGTGAATGTGAGAGGGTCAGAACTCTAAGGTCATCCTTGGTTACATAGCAAGTGTAAGTCCAACCTGGGATACACGAGTTAAAATATAAACAATAGTGCCAGGTGTGGTGGCACACACCTTTAATTCTAGCACTTGAAAGGCAGAGGTAGTTGGATCTCTATGAGTTCGAGGTCAGTCTGAGCTATATAGTGAGTTCCATCCAGGCCAACCAAGGATACATAAACATTGTCTCAAAAAACAAGCAGATAAAATAAAATTGCTAATACAGACAAAATATTTTTTTCCAAAACAGATATAATAATCACTGTTTTCTATTGTTAGAAAAGGTTCTTAGGGACTACAATATAACTCAGTAATAGAATGCTTGCTTGCCATGTTTTGGGTTTGATCTCCAGCATTGGAGGAGGAAAATATCAGTTCAAAATCTTTTTTATTTAATTTTTTAGTTTTCTGAGACAGGGTTTCCCTTTGTATCCCTAGCTGTCCTGGAACTCAATCTGTAGACTAGGCTGCCCTTGAACTCAGAAATCCACCTATATGCCACCTGAGTGCTGGGATTAAAGGCATGTGCCACTACTGCCAATCTTAAAGATATTTAATTATTAGTCTGTATGAAGAACTTAATAACTATTATCTTAGGTTTTTGTTTTGTTTTGTTTTGTTTTGTTTTGTTTTCAGAGCTGAGGACTGAACCCAGGGCCTTGTGCTTGCTAGGCAAGTGCTCTACCACTGAGCTAAATCCCCAACCCCTTATCTTAGGTTTTTATTGTTCAGTTAAACACCATGACCAAAAACAACTTGGCAAGGAAAGGGTTTATTTTTGTTTGTAGTTGTAGTTCATTATGATGGGAAGTCAGGATAGGAACTCAAGACAGGAACAACATGGAGGCAGGAACTGAAGCAGAGACCAAGGAGGAACACTGCTTACTGGTTTGCTCAACATGGCTTGCGCAACTTGCTTTCTTATGCAGTGCAGGTCCACCTGGTCAGGAATGCCACGACCCGCAGTAAGCTGGGCCTTTTCACATTACTCATTAATCTAGGAAAGGCCCTGCAAACTTGCATATTCTCAACTGAGGTTCCCCTTTCCCGAGAACTCAAGCTTATGTCAAGTTGACAACCAAACAATCAGGATACTGGTAAATACTTCTAACTGATTACGGTCTTAAAAAGGGAAAAGACTCCTGGCGTGCTGTCCTGGCATGCTGTTTTTCTTACAATAATCTTTTTCTTATTGTTCTATAGGAATGAACACTTTGCTTTGTGCTCCAATTCAGACTCAGATGCAACAAAAGGAGGTATGAGATTGTGCAAGTATCTTCATAATTTAATCTCTCACAGTTAAAATAAAATTTTATCGTAATGGTATAATTTTGAAATAACTTACCAAAGTGAATCATCATAACCTATTAAAACTTCCTATATTTTCAGTTGAGGACAGTTAAGTCATTGCCAATTTAAATAATACCAAGACCTTTCAAACTTTAATGAGCTCATGAAATATCACAGAATTTTATTAATTATAGAGGGTTTTTTTTTGACTGAAGATATAGCTCAGTGGTAGTTTATCTAGCATATGCAAGGATCTATATTCAATACCCAGCATCACACACACATGGAAAATATGTATATGTATTGTGTAGGTAGACAGACAAATCTGTGTCCAGTTGAAAAGGGTAAACTCTTCAGAGATGATATATATTTTTTAAATATTTATTTTGTTACAAGATGTATGAGTGTTTCACTTCATGTATGTATGCACGGTGTACATGCTGGGTGCCCAAAGACTCCAGAAGAAGATACCAGATTCCCCGGAACTGGAGTTAGAAACAGTTGCTGGTACTGAACCCAGGTCCTCTGGAAGAGTAGAGAATGCTCTTAACTGCTGAGGCATTTTTCTAGCCCCAAGAATCTGTACTTATAACCATCTCTTGAAAAGCACTGACATGCAGGTATACAGACTGTACTTTAAATAACAAGGAATTAGAGACTATCTTCGAAAACAAGACCTCTGAAGTATAGAGTGTAATATGAATTAGCCATCGGCCTATGCTTCTCTAACATTTTACTTTGGGTTGGAGTGACTATTCAACACAGATGCCTTTTAAGATTTTTTTATTTAGGGTTGGAGTGACTATTCAATACAGAATTTTCATTATGGTTGCATTTCATACATTCAGTGCTTTTTATTTTTTTAGTGTAGAAGACATATAATTTATTTACAGACTTCAGCTTTTAAAAAAATGTTTGAGACAGGTCTCCAGCTCAGTCTGGCCTGAAACTTATTATGTAACTAAGGATGAATTTGAAATTTTTTTGTTGTTTGAGACAAGACCTCACTGTGTTATGTAGCCTTGGCTATCTTGGAGATACTATTTAAACTTGGTTGACCTCAAAAGTCACTGAGATCCCCTACCTCAGCCTCCCAGAGTGCTGAGATGAAAGGCATGCACCACTATGCCCAGCGCCCTTGAACTGCTTGCTGATCCTCCTGCCTCCATTATAGGTGTGAATTAACATATCTGGTCTATATTGTGCTGGGGATTGATCATAGGGTTTTATAATAGCATGGTAAGCAAGTACTCTACCAAATGAACTATATCCCTATCCCTAGGGAAAAAAATATAATAACAAATTACATATAATAGACTACACCAAGTAAAGCAATATAGCTTGAAACCATTACTAATTGTGCTTATATAGTACATGTTAGGGGCTGGAGAGGTGGCCCAGCAATTACAAGCACTGTCCACTCTTCCAGAGTTCAATCTCCAGCAACCAACCACTTGGTGGCTCAGTCATCTATAATGAGATCTGATGCCTTCTTCTGGCATGCAGGTGTACATGCAGATAAAACACTCATTCATAAAATGAACAAATCTTTAAAAAATGCATATAGTACATGTTATAACATACTTTTTTCAAAATTTATATTTTGGGGCTAGAGAATTGGTTTAGTTGGTAAGTGTTTTGGCTGCTCTTCCAGAGGACCTGGGTTTAATTCCTAGGCACTTACATGGCAGCTCGCAACCAGGTATAACTGCAGTTCTAGGGAACCTTGTGGTTTCCACAGGCATCAAGCAAGCAAGTGGTTCATAGGTACACATGCAGGTAGAAGACCCTTATACATAAAATAATAAAATAATAAGATACAAAAAAAATTACATTTGGTCTAATTTTTATATTTTTTATTATAGTTTTCAATTACAGACTGCAACCCTGAAAGGAAACATGCAAATGATCAAACAGTCATCTTTTCAGATGAAAATCAGATGGATCTGACAGCAAGTCACACGGTGATGATTGCCAAAGGTCTTGTAGACTGTACCAAACATGAAAATTCCACAAAAATAGATACCACATCCTTTCTGGAGAATTTAAAGCATCGTGCTGCGAATTCAAGAGTTAAAAACGATTTAGCATGTCCAATAATTTCTATAAATCAAAACATTTTTTCAGAAAAGAAAAATTCTGACAACTTCATAAAAAGATTGAAAATGGGGAAATATAATACTTCTTCTACAGAACTTGATAAGGAAAATGCTGAAATACCTGTTCATTCCAAAGACTCAAACAGTGCCTCTTCCACGTGTCAAATACATGCATCGCTTAGTGTCGATGAACATAGTAGTAATAAGACTAGACTCTTTACAGAACAAGATGATGGGATGAATTTGACCCAGTGTCATACAGCCTGTATTCAGACTTGGATTCCTCCATCCAGGGAGGCCACCTTGGGAGAGGTTAAAGGTGATAATACAATTTATGGCAATGAGTGTATGGAGTTGACAACTAACTACACGATACAGGTGTTGTCATCAGAAAATAACTTACCTGAAAGAGAAAATCAAGCTCAAAATGATGTGATTGATGTTACAACAGTCGATGGAGCTACAGCTCCAGAGAAAAAAACAGCCCTTAAGGATAAACTAAATGCTGCTTTTCACAGCTCTTTCCCAAACCCTGAAAATAAACTTCATATTACCAAATGTCATCCTATAGAGTCAGAAACTCATACAGTCACACAGATTTCTAATCAAAATGCCAACACATTGGCTATGACCTCAGAATCTGTATGTTCTAGCCCAGCTATTCAAGGGTATAAAACAATTTTTTACTCTAGTAGCAATGATGCAATGGAACTGACTAAGTGTCTATCAATTATGCAAGAGGAAAAAAAATTGCTGAAGACTGATGATAAGTATTCTAAAATATGTACCAATTCAGATGCTAGCCCACTCAGAGAGAAAACTATTTATTCAGAAGAGGATAGCATGGACATTACCAAAAGTCACACAGTTGCAATAGATAATAAGATATTTAAACATGATCAAGAAAACATTAAAAAAGAAATAACAGCTCTACCAATATTTGAAAAAGAAATGATGCTCCAAAATCTTAAAACTATGTCCAAAGATGAGAAAATGAATGTGAATTCTATTACAGTTCCTCAAGTATCTAAAGAAAGTTTACAACAGAGTCTGACAAATGCCTTATCTATTTCATTGGCTGATAAAACAATGGAATTCTTAGCAGGTGAAGATATGGATTTGACTAAAAGTCACACAACTAAGTTAAGTCAAGTTATTCCTACAACTTTTGACTTAGCATCAAAGAATGTCACCAAATCTTCCTCTCACAGCAAAAGCCCTTCAGATGAGTGGGAAGGCCTGGAAAAACAAATTGTGCTAGGCCAGCATTCTAAACTTCCTTCACCACAGAGGAAAGATTTAGATGATCCTGACTGTTCTCATCATAAGATAATGTATTCAGAGGAGGTACAAACTATGGATCTAACCAAGAGCCACACTATTGTGATTGGGTTTGGTTCTTCTGAGGTACAAGAACACAGTAAGATTAATTTAGAACACAAAAGCAGCCAACTTACAGCAGAAAACAGACAAACAGCTGTGAACATTCCTGGAATAAACTTTAGAGTAGTAACAACTAATGATATGGACATGTTAAAGGACAGAAGTATACATAAGCCAGAATTGCTGGAGGAAAAGCAAAACGTCAAAATTTATGGAAGAAAAAGTATGGGTGGACTGAAGATTGATAAAACTATATTATTTTCAGAGGGTAATGAGGATGATATGGATATCACTAAGAGTTGCACAGTCAAAATAAACCATCGGTCTTTATTAGATAAACATGATTCTCATTTAGTATCTTTGGCAGGAACTTCTAAAACCATTTTGCATGCACGTGGACAGGATGAAATGGAAATTAATAGAAATCACACGACTCCTTTAGAGTGTAAAATTATCTCACCCAGTGATATAACTTCTGGTGATCTGAGTAAGACTGTGATGTCTATAGATGATCATGAGGAACTAGAAATGACTAAGTCCCATACTGTTTTCATTGACTACCAAGCAGAGGCAAAAGGTGTACTTCCAGACAGACTTGACTTTCAATTATCCAAAAAGAAAAGCCTACAGAAGCCAAAAATGACATCTACTCATGCTGAAGAGATTGTTTCCATCTCAAAAAATAGTGAAAGCAACTATCTACCAGCCAAAGGCAGCCAGGTAACAATATTAGAGGAAGGATCTAATAGTGGGCCTGGGGAAGAAACTAATGATGCACAAAAGCCTGGATTTCTGAATGAACCTCTGTCAGGCAAAACTCAAAGAAGAGAAAGCCTTAAGCTCAAAAATAAGACTATTACATTTTCAGGAAATGATAAAAGTAATAGAGATATCACTCAGAGTTCTGTGGTAGAAATAAATAATGAAACTAACCTGGAAGATAGAAAGGGCTTCAGTTTTGTGCCATTGGCAGGAACTTCCAAGCCAGTTTTATCTGCATATCGGCCAGAGGACATGGAGATCTCTATAAGTCAAACCTCTGCTTCGGAGTATAAAACTATCCCACCAGATGAAATGACTACTATACCTATGGATAAAACTGTAATGTTTGTAGATAATCTCAGTGATCTGGGTGTCACCAGATCCCATACGTCTTTCATCGATTGTCAAGCCAAAGAGAAAGTACTTCATGAATATACCAACTTGGGAATACCAAAACCACAAAACTTGAGTGGTTCTGAAGATAATTCCTGTATTCAAGAAATCACCAAAAAACCAGTAGCTGAATACAAACACCATATGACAACTGTTATTCCTTCTAATACATTATTTAGTGATCAAAGTACAATGAAAATCAAGATGCATAAAGCTGATATAGATGAAGAGGGCATAGGAAAGGAAGTGGAGGCCGATACATTGAAACAAACTAAACTTGAAAGGTGTCTGTTAAATAGAACTGATGGAAAAAATGTGGATTTTACAAGTAGTCATATAGCTGATGTTTGTACATCCAGAGACAAGTATTCCTCTTTACCAAATGTTATTTCTTCTTCTGATAATTTAGATAGTAATACTAAGTCCTTGTGTGATAAAAGTAGGGAGAAAGCTTATAATTGCCAAGTGCCAAATGAGTTTACTTTTGCAGATAATTTACCAAGTAGATATCACCTGGATTCTGAAATACCATCTGTCTTTGTATCATGTCCTTCAAAAGAAGTTACTCAAACTGAAAGTGCCATAGCACTACTTCAAGATCAAGATCAAGAGCCTCTGGGACTCTCAAAGTGTGCATCTCTTAAGTGTGCAAAGGATCAAATGGAGGCCTTTGTTGATGTTAGTGTTGCTTCTCAGCCTCATCTCTCAGCCCAACAACCTCCATCAACTCAAAAAGGGCAGGATGCCGCCAATAGAGATGAAGGAATGCTATCTAAAGCTGGGAAGAAGACTTTACCTTTTCTTATAGGAAATGTCTCTGCACCCACATGTGAAAATGCGTCCAAAATGCCTACTAATGAGGAACACTTTGCTGTAACCTATAACAAAGAACTGGAAAAAAGTATTCAAACAGATAAATGTAATACAAATGTACACAACCATAGTAACTCAGTCCTGACAACACAAGTCATTCAAACACATGCCAGTGCCGAAGCAGCATCAGACTCTATAGTTCCATCTAATGGTTCCTGTTTTAGTAGTGCCAAACCAAGTCTGAGTAATTTGAATAGAAAAACTGGGAAGGTTTTAGACTTTAATACTGTTCATATATTACCTCCTGCAGAACAGTTACTTGAAGCAGGAAATCAGGCACATAGTATGAGTATAGTACAAGGTACAGAAATACATAGCCTAGGTTCCAGCAATGACAGAGATAAAGAAAGTAAAACTCTGCATAATGAGGCCGAAGCTACATCTGTACCACTAAAAGCAGTTGTTAAAGACAAAGCAAGAAGATGTTCATTGGGAATATTTTTACCCAAATTACCAAACAAGAAAAGTTGTAGTATCACTGGTGTTGATGATGTGGAACAGATTCTAGCAGATGCAACTGACTTAACTCACCTAGAAACTCAGCCAGTCTGTAGTCAAGATCCGGGCATTGGCTCTGTTGCAGCCAAACTGAACTTGAGTCCATCTCAGTATATAAATGAGGAGAATCTCCCTGTATATCCCGGTGAGATACTTTCATCAGATTCTGTCATCCTGGACATTGAGGAAAGTGCTCCGATCGACACATATCATAAAGAGATTTTACCATCTGAAAACAAAACAGAAACCTGCAGGGCCCAAAAAAGAGCCTGGGTTCAAGAAAATGAGGTTAAAAATGAGAAAAAAATCAGAACACATGATGGTGCACAAGATCAAGAGGTAAGCTATCTTGAACCAAAAAATGTTCTTGAATTTTAAGTTTCTAAGCAATAGAAACTATTTTTACTTACTGTAGATAAGTGAAACATTCCTGTGTAGAATTATTAGAGGGCACCTGGTAAAGAATTTAACATTATGGCGTGGTGGCCTATACCTGTAATCCCAGCACTCTGAAGGTCAAGGCAAGAGGACTACTGTGACTTTGAGGCTAGCTGAGGTTACATGACAAGACCTTATCTAAAAACAACAATGTGGCAAATACCCACAAAAATAGAATTAAAATTGTATAAATGCCAAATATTATAATTGTGTCTTGACTTTTGCGACAGTATCTTACTTTATTGTCCTGAATAGGCTCAAGCTTGTAGACAGACCTCTTGCCTCTACCTCCCAACTGCTGAAACTACAGATGTACTCTATAATGCCAGATCAAACTTGTATGATTCTACATATCTAGTCACTCTTGCTGGTGATTTGTCACTATCGCTTTGTGTATAAGAATCTCTTGGGGTTGGGGATTTAGCTCAGTGGTAGAGCGCTTGCCTAGCAAGTGCAAGGCCCTGGGTTTGGTCCTCAGCTCTGGAAAAAAAAGAAAAAAAAATCTCTTGGGAGGGTTATATGTAGTTTGAGATGTGGGGGTGGTGTATGAGGGAAAGGGCACAGCACTTGTATGCAGGTCAGAGGACAACTATGTGAAGTTGGTTCTCTCCTACTTTGATATGGATTCTAGGGATCAAGTTGAAGTCATTAGACTTGCACAGTATGTGTTTTACTTACTGAGTCATCTCCCTAACACATTTGTTTCTTTTTTTTTTTTTCCGGAGCTGGGGATCGAACCCAGGGCCTTGCGCTTCCTAGGCAAGCGCTTTACCACTGAGCTAAATCCCCAACCCCTAACACATTTGTTTCTTAAGGTAATGTCTAACTATGTAATCAACACTGATTTCATCCTCTTACATGCTGGGATTATAGGCATGTGCTATCATGTCTACCTTGAAAAGAGTCTTCTATGTTATAAATATTTGAGGTATAAAAATTTTCTACTATTCAAAATGTGAAAAGCAAAGCTTGACAAGGTTTGTTTGGTATATCAAGACATGTCAAAGAGCTGATTTCTCTAGTGACTGGAAGACTACCTAGGTTAAGCCTAGGTTGAAAATGAACCAAGATTTATTTATCTATTTATCTCTTTCTTTGTTTTTGGCTTTCTCAATGTAGCCCTGGGTGTCCTAGAACTCTCTCTGTAGACCAGGCTGGCCTTGAAAGCATAGCCATCTGTCTGCTTCTGCCTTCCAAGTGCTGTGATTAAAGGCATGCACTACCACTGATGGTAATTTGTTTTATCTATTGAAAGGCTTTTTATTTATTTACTTATTTGTTTAATTATATGAGTGCTCTGTTGCATGTATACCTCCATGTCAGCCTGAGTTGTAAGTTGAAGTAAGGCTTGTGTGCACACATGCATGTGTGTGTGTGTGTATACACAAAATTGATATAAATAAGTACAGAAGATGACTCAGTGGCCCTTTGTTGCTGGAATTTGCTCTGAGGTGTGGTGATGAGAAAATAGCCTAAGCTTTGAGAAGCCAATAATAGTAATATACCACTTAAATCTGACTAGATTTTATAAAAATTAGTATTCTGTTAAAATATGGTATATCTACTATACACTAGATCAGTGGTTCTTAACCATCCTTAATGTTGTGACTATATTTATTTTGTGTATATGAGTGTTTCGTCTGTATGTACATTTATACACCAAAAGAGGACATCAGATTCTATGAGACAACAGTTATAGATGGTTGGGAATTGAGCTCAGGACCTCTGAATGAACAACCAGTCCTCTTAACCACTGAACCATGTCTCCAGCTCCCAGCTTTGACCCTTTAATAGAGTAGTTCTTCATGTTGTGTCCCCAACCATAGAATTATCTGCATTGCTACTTCAAAACTGTAATTATGCTACTGCTATGAATCCCTGTATTTTCTGATGGTGTCAGGCAACCTCTGTGAAAGTGTCCATTCTAAACTCCCAAAGGGATGTAGCTCAGTTTTTAAGACTTTTTTTTTTTTTTTTTTTTTTTTTTTTTGGTTCTTTTTTTCAGAGCTGGGGACCGAACCCAGGGCCTTGCGCTTCCTAGGCAAGCGCTCTACCACTGAGCTAAATCCCCAACCCCTTAAGACTTTTTTAAAAACACCTTTTTAAAGGTTATTAATCTTTTAAATCTTAGGCCTTAGCAGAGCAGTCTCCCAGCTACTCTAAACCTACTAATCCTGGTTTCATGTCCTGCCATGTGGCCACGTGTACCTCTCTGCTCAGCTCTGGTCCATGCCTTCACCTCTGTGTCCCCTGGCTGAATCTCCCAGCTCTGATTCTTCTCCCAGAGTTCCCCTCTCTGCCCAGAGGATCCACCTTTCACGTCCTGCCCAGCTATTGGCTATCATATCTTTATTAAAGCTAATTAGATCTAATTCTTGATTACCTTAGGCAGGTGAGGAAGGAACAAATATTTACAAAGTATGAGACTGGTGATAGGCCATAGAAATAACAATACTAAGATCTGGCTAATATTTGGCTCTGTATAGGTGCAAAATTAAGAATTGAATATACAGAGATATAAATTCATATACCATATCCTAACAAAATTAAACGCTTTTGTTTTGAGGTGGGGTTCTCATTAAGTAGCCCTGGCTAGCCTGGAATTTGCTATATAGACCAAGCTAGCCTTGAACTCAGAGTCATAACTGCCTGTCTTCTGAGTGCTGGGATTGAAACACTGATACTTGCTGTGATGGCTAACAGGTTTAATCCCAGCACTTTTGGAAGGCAGAGGCAGGTGGATCTTTCTTGAGTTTGAGGCTGACCGTCTACAGCTAGTTCTAAAACAACCAAGGCTACACATAGAAACCCTGTCTTGAAAAACCAAAATAAATAAAATTCTACTCTGCATTTCTTTAGTATACGGTGAGAAATACATTTTTGTATGGGTATATTTGCATGTTAGTGTGTATGCATGTGTGTATAGGCAATAAGTCAATGTCAGTTGTCTCCCTTTATCATTCTCCACCTTATTCTGAAACCAGGTCTCTCACTAACTCTAGAGCTCATCACCAGTTCAACTATGCTGGCTGGCCATTGAGCTAATCTCCACCTCTCTCCCTCCCTTTTCTGCCCTTCACTCCTGGGATGATAGGTGCATGCCCCTGTGGACACTAGGGATCTAAACTCACATCTTCATTGAACTCTCTCCTTAGACTGTAGTTTCTTCCTCTTCTAAAGTAGCTCCACTATTGGTGACTAGCAGCTAAATAATTGGATAAGTTGATTTATGGTATCTTTCTATAACTGAGATACAACTAAGAAACAATTTGTTTATACTGTGTACAACACATTAACTACCATTAAGACTTAAACTGCCTGATATTCTACTTCTTTTTTTAAATTTTTCTTTTTTTTTACTTTTTTTATTTTGAGACCCAATTTTTCTGTGTAACCCTGACTGTCATGGAACTTGTTCGGTCTATAGACCAGGCTAGCCTCAAATTCACAGAGATCCACCTGCCTTTTCCTCCCAAGTGCTCCCAAGGGCATGTGCCACCACTGCCCAGAGATATTCTACTTCTTTAATAAGTTATTGTACAGTAGTTATGTAGATAAATTTTGTTAGAAATAGTATTTTTGGCTGGATGGTGATGTAGTGGGCCTTTAATCCCAGCACTCAGGAGCCAGAGGCAGGTGGATTTCTGACTTCAAGGCTAGCCTGTTCTACACAGCAGGTTCTAGGACAGAGAAGGCCGAATAGAGAAACCCTATCTCAGAAAACAAAAAGGTTTTGCTAGTGTTCAAAATTTAGTCACAGTAAGTACCAAGCTCATAACTTTATGCTGATGTTTTTTAATTATGTACATGAGGACACATTTGTGCATACGTATGGTGTGGAAGGAGGAACATGCCACAGCACGCATGTGGATGTCATGAGAACAAAATTGATGTTTCAACTTTGTGTGGCCAGTTATCTTCTTTTCCCTTTTTTTTTTTTTTTTTTGGTTCTTTTTTTCGGAGCTGGGGACCGAACCCAGGGCCTTGCGCTTCCTAGGTAAGCGCTCTACCACTGAGCTAAATCCCCAGCCCCTTCTTTTCCCTTTAAATGGGTTCTGGGGATGGAACTCAGGCCCTAAACTTGCATAGTAAGTGTCTTTACTTTTAACTGGTTCTTATGGTGATGTTTGTTTGATAATTCCAGATTTTTGATCATTATACTGAAGAGGACATCAATAAAAGTATTAACAATGTATTTCTAAAAAGCCTGAGCAGGACACCGTCTAGTTCTAGCAGCTCTCTGGATTCAATCAAGGCTGATGGAATCTCTCTGGATGCCAGCAGTAAGACTTTTATAAAGGCTAAATAATAACATTATTTGATCCTTGATTAATAAGTGTATTTCAATTTAGGAAGTATATGGATGTTGTATAAGTCCTTTCAGTGTTGTCAAGTTGATAATATTTCACTTTTGATTTTTTAAAAAAAATTTAAAGAAATGACAAGTGTTATATTATAGAGGAATAGTTGATTTCCTCCAAAAGCTTATCAGTGGGGAAACACTGAATGGAACCTTATGAAAAACTTCCCAGAAACATCCTAGTACATGGGATGCATCAGGTTTATGAACACATAAATCTGAAAGATAATTAAAATTTACTCTACATTTTAGTGTTCGTTCATTTGTTTTTGGTACAGGATCTCATACCTGTAGTTTTGGCAGCCTAGAATTGTGATGTGGACCAGGCTAGCCTTAAAGTCAGAGGTCTGCCTGCCTCTGCCTATCCAGTGTTGGGACTAAAGGTGTGCACCACTATTTCAAGCCCTACAGTTTAGCTTTGACTTGCTTACCATTTACATACGTTTTGCTTTGTTTCTAGCACAGCGTAATAGCCAAATGGAATCACAGTTTCTTGGTGACACTATCTGTGAAGAGAGTTTGAGGGAGGTATGGCTATATATTTCTTATTTTAGTTATTTTTACATTTATTTATTTGTGTGTGTGTGTGTGTGTGTGTGGGTATTTGAGTGCATGTAGTATTTGAGTGCATGTATGCCAAACTACAGATGTGACAGTCTGAGGACAACTTGCAGAAATTGATCTCTGTTTCCATCATGTGGGTCTCAGGGGTTGAACTCAGTCTGTCAGGCTTGGTGTTGAATGCCCTTGTTAGCTGAGCCATCCCATGGGCTACTATTTCTCACTAAGATTTTTATTTTGTTTCTTTCTTTGTATGGAAACATCATCTTTCTTTGTGGCCCTGGCTAGCTTTGAACTCACTATGTAGATTAGACTGACCTCAAACTCCCTGAGATCTGTCTGCATCTGCCTCTGAAGTCCTGGAATTAAAGGCATGTACACCGCCACATTGGCTTATGTTTTGCCGTGTTTTTTGTTTTTTCTGAGACAGGATTTCTCTGTGTATCCCTTACTGACCTGGAACTCTCTCTCTATACCAGGCTAGCCTGGAACTCAGAGATTTACCTACCTCTGCCTCTCAGAGCACTGATATCAAAGTCATATACCACCACCCCTCACCTTTATTTCTCACCTTTAATACACTATTTTTAAGTGTCTTTTGTTAGTTCTTTTTCCTATTTATTTATTTTTTATGTATGTAAGTATATTGTCACTCTCTTAAGACACACCCGAAGAGGGCATCAGATCCCATTATAGATGGCTGTGAGCTGAGCTACCATGTAATTGCTGGGAATTGAACTTAGGACCTCTGGAAGAGCAGCCAGTGCTCTTTCTTAACTGCTGAGGCATCTCTCTAGCCCTATTGTTTTTTTGTTGTTGTTGTTGTTGTTGTTGTTTTGTTTTTTTTTTTTTTTTTTTTGAGACAAGATCTCAGGCATTAGTTAAGGCCAAGTATTAGAATTACAGAAGTGTGCTACCATACCTGGCTTAGTTTTTGTTTTGTTTTGTTCTTAAGGTTGCCTCCATATGTGACAGCTGACCTCAAACTTAATATGTATATCTGAAAGTGACCTCAAACTTTTGATCTTCCTGCCTCTACCTCCTGAGTGTTAGGATTACATACAAGGGCCACATGCCAAATTTTATGTAGTACTAGGAATCCAGCCTAGAGCTTCATGAATGCTAGGCAAGAACTTTACCAACCGGGTTGTATCTCCAGCCTTAGAATTTTTAAAATTATAAAGTATTTCAAATGTATAGAAGGCTCATTTTCTTTGTTAAGGATTCAACATAGTAGTTATATCAAATATTATCTTAGTCTGTTCTCTCTTGTAATAACTGAATACCACAAACTGGGGAGTTTAGACAGCCAGCTTGTGGTTCATTAAGCCTTGTCAGGTATATATAGTACTGCCACAAGTTCAGCATGTGATGAGGCTGCCAGACTGGAGGTACTGTGCAGAATCTCTGGGTGACCCATAGCATCTCATGGCTATAGCTTACCAAGTATCTCACTGGCTATAGCTTATAGCTCATTTTCTTCTTACAAAGCCATTAATGCAGTCCTGGGCGCCATAATATTATGACTTCATCCAGTTATCTTCTGCCACATACTATTGACATATGACCTTGGGAATTAGTGTGAGTTTTGGAGAGATCAAGCACCTTGACTTTAATAAGTAGAAATTAAGAACAAATGTTTTGTACTTTGAAAACTATATTGAATAACCTTAAAAATTTGTTAGACTGGGTTTGGTGGTTGGCACCTTTCATTCCATCACTCTATAGAGAGACCAAGATTGTGAATTCCAGGCCATACTGAGCTGCATAGCAAATTTGAACTACAGAGGGATATCTTTCGGGTTTATTTTAAGGATTTATTTATTTCATATATATGAGTGCCTTATCTGCATATACACCTGCATGCCAGAAGCGGGCTTCAGATCCTATTAGAGATGGTTAAGAACCACCATTTGATTGCTGGGAATTGAACTCAGGACTTCTGAAAGAAGTTTGGTTATTACCATAACTTGGTAGATAAAGCTGTTTAGAAATGAATGGTGTTGGGGTTGGGGATTTAGCTCAGCGGTAGAGCGCTTGCCTAGCCTGCACAAGGCCCTGGGTCCGGTCCTCAGCTCCAAAAAAAAAAAAAAAAAGAAATGAGGGGCTGGGGATTTAGCTCAGTGGTAGAGCGCTTACCTAGGAAGCGCAAGGCCCTGGGTTCGGTCCCCAGCTCCGAAAAAAAAAAAAGAACCAAAAAAGAAAAAAAAAAAAAAAAAAAAAAAGAAATGAATGGTGTTAAAGTCGGAGTGAATGTACTTTGAGTGAGCGTTCATATAAAGTCCTTTTCTTTCTTTTTTTTTTAGAAACTGAAGGATGGACAAATTACAATCAAAGAGTTCTTCATACTTCTTCAAGTTCATATCTTAATACAGAAACCTAGGCAGAGCACTCTCCCAGCCAAAGTAAGTGCAATTTCTTGGCAAAATATTCATCCTAGCTAAAATATATCATACTTTGTTGTTGTCATTGTTGGTGTTGATTAAGTTAGGTTGCACCACAGCAAGCATTTATTAAAAGATAAAATCATGAACTGGGGATGTAGCTCAGTTGGTAGAGGCTTGTCTACCACGCTTGAAGCCTTAAAGCTGCCAAGTCTAACAACCTGAGTTTGTATCCCCTCACACTGATGCACTTGTAATACCAGCTGTAGTCTCCAGCATTCCAGTGATGCTTTTGGAGGCAAGATCTCAGATCAGTATCCAGCTTGCAGCTCTCCCAGTTTGACATCCATGAGTTTTTTTCCTCCATCAGTGGTTTAACTAACATCTTCAAGTCTTGACGAATGTCAGTAGAGCCAAGTCATGCTCAAGAAGAAAAGAGACTTGAAAAATCTTAGATATCACAAGAAATGGGTTATATGTAGATCCTGGGGAATGAGGTTCATAGCTGTGGGCATCTGTCCCAAAATTTGGATGACTGTGAGTCTCTGAAGAGTAGAAGTGGGAAACGTGTTTGGTGGGAGTGGAGATGTTTCTAACCTTCGTAGACAATGTTTGTAGCTACCTCATATTTCTGTGTGTTGTAGGAACTCAGCTGCCTGCACTGGCAGAGGGTGCTTTTATAGTCATCCCCAATACTTGCTGTTTATGGAGAGGTTCAAGCTAAAGTTCTGTAACCCACAAAGTATAATTAGGCTGAAGAACTCCTTGGCCAGAAATACCAAGTGTTGTTTATATAGAAGTTGTACACTTATTCAAAATGAGTAAAAATGGCTTGTACCCAGAATCTCTAATTCAAGATGCAACAAATTACTCCGCCCACTAAGTACAACAATAAAAACTATCCAATCTGTTCCACAGTGCATGAACCTTTTATTCACTGGCACCTCTGCCATTTACTAGCATGATTGTAGGCTTTACCTTTTTAAAACTTATTTTTCTTTTATGTTTATTGATTTTTTTTTCATGCATGTTCTGTGGATCACATTTATGCAATGCCTGAGGAGGAGAGAAGAGGTCATTAGGTACCCTGGGGCAGCAGTTAACAGATAGTTGTAAGCTGCCATATGGTACTCGGAACCAAATCTGTGTCCCCTATAAGAGCAACAAGGGCTCTTAACTAGCAAGCAAAAAAAGAAAGAAAAAGAGATTGGCCTTATATTGAATGGAGATGTCATGTAATATTTTTATAACTTTCTTTTCTTGTTCTTTTACAGAGAACCTTGATTTCATTTAGTACCAGTGTTTAGAAAACACAATCAACATTTTACTATCGCCATTTTGTTTTGAGTCAGTACACATAGTTTTGATTTTTATGCATTAAAAATTTTTTTTTTTTTTTTTTTTTGAGCTGGGGACCAAACCCAGGGCCTTACGCTTGCTAGGCAAGCGCTCTACCACTGAGCTAAATCCCCAAGTTTTTAAGAACTCTAAGAAGTTCTTAAAGAAGATTGTAGCCGGGGCTGGGGATTTAGCTCAGTGGTAGAGCGCTTACCTAGGAAGCGCAAGGCCCTGGGTTCGGTCCCCAGCTCCGAAAAAAAGAACCAAAAAAAAAAAAAAGAAGAAGATTGTAGCCAATTTTTAACTTCAACACTTACAGGCAAAGACATTGCCCATCTCTGTGAGTTTAAGGCCAGCCAGGGCTTCACAGTGAAACCATTTCTCAAACAAACAAACAAACAAACAAATAAGAACCTGATAATTGAGCCAGTGAGATGACATATTGGGTAAAGGTGTCTGACACTAAGCTGACTGCCTAAGTTTGATTCTGCAGAACCTACATGGTAGAAGAAAAGTGACTTATACATCCGTGCTGTGGCTTGCAAGCCACACATATAATAAATAAATATAATTTAAAATAAAAAATAATTTTGACACTATGCTGGATGTGGTGGCCCACATCTATAATCCCTGTTCCTGATAGATACAACCAGGAGGATTACAAGTTCAAGGTCATCCTTGACTACATGTATATTTCAAGGGCCACCAACTCTCTGTGAGACCTTGTCTGAAAAGAAATAGCTGGAGGGGCCCAAGGAGATGGAATAGTGGTTAAAAGCAGTCTCTCCTGTTGCCGATGATCTAGGTTTGAGTCCCAGCTCCAATATGGCTGTTCACAACTGTATAGCTCCATTCCCAGGGGATTTGACAGCCTCTTCTGGCTATTTAGGGCACCAGGCATTAATGATGGACATACATACATACATGCAAACGAAATATACACACCTAGGTCATGGGGACTGAACACAGTCCTCATGCTTACTTATCTCCCAGCTTTTTAATAGATAAGTCCAAGGTTTAGAGTGTTGAAATAACATATTATGTGCTGTACTGCTTGTAAGTAATGAATGAAGTGGTATTTGATTTTTTTATAGTAATGAAATTAAAAGGCTTATTTAGGTTAATTTTTTCCAAAACAAGATTATGTTTATTTGTCTTTAAACTAGAGTTGTAAAACATAACAAACTGTTCTTTAATGGGTGGATGGATTGGTTGGTTGAGATAAGGTCTCTAGTTTAAGGTACCCTGGAATTTACTATGTAGCAGAAGATGGCTTTGAACTCACAAAGACAAGGTCCTTTTGCGTCAGTCTCCTAAATACTGGATGGCAGGCATGAGCCACTACTACTGCCTTTTTGTTTTGTTTTGTTTTTTGTTTTTTCCTCCTTTCTAAGTAAAGTAGTTCCTGGTTAGCTTAATTTTGAGGTATTGATTTTTAAATTACATTTATCTATTGCATGTATATGTATATGTGTACATGCATGTACATGCTTTGAGGTCAGAGGACAATTTATGGGAGCCACCTTGCTAACCCTTGATTTTTCTTAAAATAATTCATGATTATTTTTAAACCACTTTCAGTCCTATAAGTCAATATTCTTAGCTTAACTGAACATCTGTGGAAGAGTGGATTTTGAACCAAGAACCTCATGTTCCCTATACTGAACTGTTTGTTTGACTTTAAGAAATAGACACTCGGGCTGGGGATTTAGCTCAGTGGTAGAGCGCTTACCTAGGAAGCGCAAGGCCCTGGGTTCGGTCCCCAGCTCCGAAAAAAAAGAACCAAAAAAAAAAAAAAAAAAAGAAATAGACACTCTAAAACTTGAATTTGTTCTTGTATCTGTTTTTGTCCTTAAAATGCCAATTTTGAGCTAGGTATAAGTCAGGTACTTCTATAATTCCAGTACTTGGGAGGATCAGGAGATCAGTGAGAGTTCCGTATAGACCCTCTATTTAAAAACAAAAAACAAAAAAAAACAAAATTGTACAAGAACAAAAATCAACATCTGGTTTTGCCAGACATGGTGTTATAAGCAAGAGGCCAAGATCACACGTTCCAGGCCAGCCTAAACTACATAGTAAGGTTCTATCTTAGATTTTAAAATAAAAAGGTATCAATTCTGATTCATTGATTCATTGATTACTTTTTTTAAAGTTTACTATAAACACATTACCTACCACAGAAGATCTGATGTTGAGACAATATGTTTACGGACCCAAGATACAAATTTACAGAGAAGATTGTGAGCTTCTTCGACAGAAGATTGAAGAGTAAGGAAGTTTACATTTATTTCCCTGTAATTGTGTTTTGAGGGTCTGTGTGGTATTTTAATTAGAATAACAGCACTGTGAAAAAAATGAATGGAATTAACAACCAGTATGACAGGAATAGAAACCCAGTTCAACCTACAATATTGTATAGCCTTGAATAGTTATTTACTTTTCTTTTCCTCTTCATAAAGTAGTAGTGATATCTATTTAATGGATACCATGAGCAATAGCCATTATTTACACAAAATGTTTTATATCATGAATGAATATATGATGAATAAAAAGATAAACTGAAATTATTATGTTATGATAAAAATTAGTTAAAACAGAACATCTTCAAAAGAATATAATATGCTGCTGTTCACCTCCCATGAAAGACAGGGTTTCTCTGTGAATCCCTGGCTGTCCTGGAACTCTCTATGTAGACCAGGCTGGACTCAAAACAGGATATCCCCTTACCCTTGCTTTGTGAGTGCCAGATTCAAGTTGTAAACTGCCACACTTTAATTTTGGGTTTGTAAACTGGGTGTTATGGTTCATGACTATAATACCAGCATTTAGGAAGGGAGGTGGAGAGAGGAGGATCCTGAGTTTAAGGCCATGAGGTTGTAGAGATGACTTTAATGGTTAAGAGCACTTGCTGTGCGGTCATGAGGGTAAGAGCTCTGATTCCAATATCCACATAGTAAGTCAGACATCACGCCCATTTGGCCTTCAAGCCCAAAGATACACACATCTATTCATGCAAATAGATAAATAAATCTTAAGAAACAGAAAAGCCAGGCCATTCTGGTCTACATATCTTTTCTGCAAAAAATAATTGTATATATAACTTGATATGCTGGCATAGGCCTTTTCGTTTTAATACTTAGGAAGCAGAGGCAGGGCAGATCTCTGAATTCAAGGCCACCCAGGGTTGCAAAGCGAGATCTTGTCTCAAAAATATAGTAATAACAACTGTATAGTATTCAAAATCAAAGTTATTTTGGTGTTTCTAATTTTTGCTACATGTTCCCTCAATTTACATACATAAAAGAATATAATTTTACTTAGAAGATAGCTCAATCTTGGATCTTTGTAAGTAGTAAGATTTATAATTATAAATCTACTTTTCTTAAGATAAACTAAAATTCAAAATAATGTTTATTTCATGCTATTTTAGTACTTTCCAATTACTTTTGACACAATCTAAAAAATAACTTTTAAGTGTCATGGTTTTTTGTTTTGTTCAATTTGTGTGTGATACTGGGCATTGCTTGACTTAAGGACTTAGAGAGTGCTAGGCATTTAATTTCCCTACTGCTGAGCTGTAAAAATCATGTAAAAATCATGTAGTTTTGAAGTTATTTATTTTATGTGCGTGGGTATTTTGTCTGCATGTATGCATGTGTGCCTAGTACCCATGGAGGCCAGAAAGGGCTTCAAATTCCCTGAAATTGAAATTGCATGGTGAGCTGCCATGCGGGTGGATTTGGAACTGGTCCTCTGGAAGAACAGTCAGTGCTCTTAACCATTGGACCGTCTCTCCAGCCTTACTTATGTAGTTTTAAAAGAAATTTAAAATAAAACTGTTAAGTCAGTATTTCATCTGGATATAAGGCATATACCTATAATCTTCATACTAACGAAAAAAGATGGTGAGTTCATAGCCGTCCAGTGATAACTATATTCCAGGTCAGCCGGGGCCATGTAATCAGACCCTATCTCCTGAAGAACAAACAAATGCAGCGAGGTCCTCTGGTGTGGTTAAAGGACCTGAGGTCAGACCTCTAACACCAGTGTGAAAGCCGTGAGAATAATAGCACAAGCATCTTTAATTCAGAACCTCCTACCGGAAGATGGGAGGCAGAGACAAGAGACTCTAGCTGTTCAAGGGTCATGTAACCCGCTATATACAGCATCAGAAAGCAAAGAAGGGACTTGGGCCTTAAACAGCTGGTATCTGAGGGTGTCCTCTGACCTCCACACATGCCCATAGACACACTAATGTGCACATATACACACTGTATACTCACACAATCAAGGGGAAAAGAAGGAACAAACAAAAATTATGGTACACCAATTTTGTCTGATTCTACTTGGTCATTCAGCATATCTATCTATTCAGCACTGCCACAATCTATATTAGTTCTAGGGTTCATCACTGAATAAGACAGATAAGATTCTTAATGTTGTAAAGTGTGAACTGGCGGAACCTCAACAGGTGGCTCAGTGAGGAAGAGCATAAGCGGCTCACGGCCGCCTGCAACTCCAGTTCAGGGCATCGATGCCCTAATAATTGTTTAGTTTCTTTCATGCACCTAGTGTACATAAGCTCCTTCAAGTACACACAAATATAGATAATACATAAAGCTTTAAAAAAAAAAGAAAATTAATCTAACCTTAAAAAGAAGCAGCTCACCAACCAGAGCTCCCATGGACTAAACCACTACCCCAAAGGCTATACATGGACTGACCCATGGCTCCAGCTGCATATGTAGCAGAGGATGGCCTTGCTGGGCACCAATGGAAAGAGAAGCTTTGGTCCTGCCAAGCTTGGACCCCCAGTGTAGTGGAATGTGGAGGAGGGGACAGGAGGGGGGTGGATGGGGAAGGCAACACCCTTATAGAAGAAGGGGAGGAGGATGAGATAGGGGGCTTATGTCAGGGAAACCAGGAAAGGGAATAACATTTGAAATGTAAATTTAAAAAAAAGATCCAATTTAAAAAAAAAAAAGAGTTGGTTTAGATTTGCTCTGTTTGATTTTTTTGTACCTATGTGTCGAGGTTATAGTTCAGTGGAACATTTTCATAAATATGCATAAGGGTATACCTAATTCTCGGTATCACAAATATCTTTATTAGAGATTTACTTCCTCTATTTATTAGTGAATATTGAAATTATAGCAGCTTTCTTATTGAACAGTGTCTCATTGTGCCAGGCTAGTCAGGAACTCATGTTTCATAGCTCATACTATCTAAGAATCACAGCTTAACTTTGCTGTGTTTTATAAATTCTATTTTGTTAAAGTTTGATAAACTTTGGGGTAAATTGAGAACTTTTACTTAAAACACCAACTACAACTTCACAGCAGTTATACAATGACATCTTAAACTTGAAAGCAATGTGTTTCCACTTACAGAAAGCAAATAGTGTGATGTAGGACTCCTTGTTAGAAAGCTTTTGATTTGTAACACTTCTTTTTTTTTTTTTTACTTTAAAATTTTTATTGTTTTAAATTGTGTGTGTGTATGAGAGAAGGGGGAGGGGGAGCGAGTACAGATGCCCAAAGAAGCCAGATGTTGGTGTCTCTAGAACTGGAGTTAATAACATTGTGAGCCGTCCAGCATGGGTGCTGGGAACTGAACTCAGGTCCTCTGAATAGCAAGCTCTTAACCACTAAAATTAGTACTTATTTATAAGTACTTTTCTATCTTGTTCTTTTGAGACAGTGCCTCAAGAGACTAAAGTCTAGGCTGACTATTCTGGGCAATCTTCCTGCCCTGGTCTCTGAAGTATTAAGAGTACAAGTGTATACCATTCCTCAATTGCAAATGCAGCCGTCTTATATAATTCAATATGTGCAGTATCTGCTTTGCATAAAACAATAAATAATACAGGCAATGGACAGGTAGTAGTAGGAAGGTGCCTTCCTGGAGGGGGTTGGGATTTTGTAAGTATTAGCCTTGACATATGTAGTATGGAGAACCAGGGGCAGTCATTTCTGGAAAAGCCAAATCCCTGTACTGAGGGGGAAGGAAAAACAAAAGAAAACCAAAAAACTCTAAGAGCAGATGGATGTGCAGAGTAGTACAGTGGGTGTCCAGGTGTGGGTGGGGAGCCTGCAAGGGTGGGAAGCTTGAATTTTCAGAGTGATTGGCCAGAGTTATGGAGAGGAGACCCTAGTGAGTGAGGGCTGATATTATCTGTCAAGGTCTCTAGAGGATCTTGGTTAGCTGCTGGCTGAGTGAAGATTGGTGGTCTGGTGAAGTGAGCCTGAACTGCCTCCAGAGGCTGCTGCACTTGCTGGGATGCTGACCTCTTGAGTTTAGAACCTAAGCTGCAAGGAAGTGGTGGATCCCAAAATGTATTGGGGAGACAGAGCAAGCAGAAGGAAACCTTCATGGGCTGTGGGAGTAAGCCATTGAGGGAATTTTGGGAATTCAAGGGTGGGAGGACGAGAGTTTGGGACCCCTGGCCTGATTTACCAGGCCCAAAAGGCTGAAAGTTTCGGGGGCTCAGCCTAGAGCTGTCCTAAGACTCAAAATCAAGTCTTTGCCCCCTTTTTTTTCTTGCTGAAGACCCTGGAAACTAGAACCTTAGTAATTGGGTGCTACCCTCTCCTACTGCCTTCTCCAACCCCTCCAAGTCCTGCCATCCCCCAAAGGTACCAAGGCCCCCTGGGTTCTCCAGTGGACTCTGGCCTCTCTGACCCTGAGATCTATCCCTCTTCCCAGCATCATCGGGACATTGTCTGTCTGTCTGTCTGTCTGTCTGTCTGTCTGTCTGTCTGTCTGTCTGTTTTTCAAGATAGGGTTTGTTTTTGTAGCCCTGGCTATCCTGGAACTCATTCTGTAGGCAAGGTTGTCCTCGAATTTACAGAGATCAGACTGTCTCTGCTTTCCAAGTGCTGGTACTAAAGGTGTGCCTAACTACATTAGGCTCATTATGACATTCTTAACTTTTGTTCTTCAAATGTTGAATAATCGTCTAGCTATGTTTTCTGAGTGAATTAGTCCTCCTGTGTAGAAAAAAAAAACCCTAGAAATAATTGTTTGGCTGTATGTTTAAGCTGGCTTATTCAAGCAGAATTCTAAATCTTGTACTAACATTGTTTATTTTAGATTGAAGGTATCTGCGTTGAACCAAGATAAACTATTGGTGGATGTAAATAGGAACTTGTGGGAAAAAATGAAAGACTACTCTGACGAAGAGGTATTTTTGTTCTATTTTCTGAATAAGAATTGACACGTTTTGATACATTTGGAACTGTTGCCTAGCCTACTGTGGTGGCACACTCAACCTTTAATTCTAGCATTTGGAAGGCAGAGGAAAGTGGATCTCTGAGTTCAAGGCCAGCCTGAACTATAGAGCTAGTTCCAGTATAGCCAGGACTACACAAGGAAACCCTGTCTCCAAAACAAACAAACAAACAAACAAACATATAAACAAAAAAGAACTGTTACTTGATAGTATGGAGTTCTTTAGTCTTAGATCTAATGTGTTGCTGTGGTCTTATCTAATTATTACCAAGTAATTGTTAAATATAACCTTTCTAATGCTTGATGTTTAATTTAACATGTAAGAAATATATAGGATGTTCCCAGCCTTTTATTTGCATTTTCCTTAGATTTAAATGAAGATTTTCTTTAATTGGTTAGCTACTTATTAGTTCATTTTACTTATGTCCTCATATATAATCATGTTTTGTTAATTAAGAGCCAGTCATTTTCTAGTTTATAAAATGAATAAGTGAAAGAATCAAAACTGAAGTTTTTATATTTTTAAATCGATACGCAGATCCTAAGTGTGGTGGCAAGCACCTGTGATCGCAGCTCTTTAACGGCAGGAGCTGGAAGAACATGCGTATAAGACCAACCTGGTCCATATGACTTCAGATCTACCAATTTGCAAATGAAAAGTTCTTGCCTTAGGATCAGAATCTAGATTAGGCAAAGCATAGCACAGGCAATTGAACAGAGCTTACTTACCTTATCTGACTTTTTTTTTTTTTTTTAGTAAAATGTATTCTTTAACTTTCTCATACAGCTGAAGACCTATGGAATTTACCTTAACAAAATAAAATCACGTTATACCAAGATGACGAAAGTCTTCACTCACCAAGGAAAAGTGGATCTGTATAGCAAATTGGTGCACTCAGCTGAGGTAATTTGGGATGGTTGACATATAGTAATGTATAGTAGATATAAAATATGAAATGCTTCTTAGGAGATATATAAGTGAGGCTTGGATAAAAGTTTGTTTCTAAAAAGTGAGGTTCTAGTAACCAAAAACTTCAACCTTGGACATTAGAAGTAAAATGAAATATAGTTACTATTATGGGCTATGTCTCATATATTGTCCATTTTACATATTGAAATAAAATACTTGTGATTCTGTGTCCCTATGCATACAGAAGGCAGTATCATCTTCTTTATATCCATATTCAGTTGCATATGTTTGTGCATGTGTTTATCCTTTTTCTTTTACAAAGGCTTTACACATGGAGCTGAGAGTATAGCTCAGTGTAGATCATTTGCTTAGCATTTGTTCAGTCTCCCATTTGAGAGACAGAAGTAGGGCGCTCATGCCGGTGAGCGGGAGCATGTACACGTGTACATAAGACCAAGCACAATAGCCTAGCTCTGCTTAGTAAGTACCAGCAAATACGTACAGGAAGTATGGTATACAGTGTCATCTGTATAGAAATAAAAATGCAAAAATAGCTGTGCCTGGTGCATAGACCTACAGGAAGCTGAGCAGGAGGATTGCCATAAGTTCTGGATCACATAGCAAGAACCTGTCTCAATAGCAGCAGCACAGACAGAGCCATCCGTTAGAGAAAACCAGCCCTTCTCACACAGTGAACTCAAGGCAGTTCATGAAACACGCATAGAAAAGAAATGCTATAATAAAGAGAAAGACAAAATTCATTTGTCTTTTAAAATTAAAAATTTTAAGTCCAGACTAAAAGTCGTAACCTCAAGATTTGCCTTCATGCCAGTGTGGTGGCGCAGGAAGTCCAAGGCAGGAATATCACAAGTTCAGCGTCAGCCTAGGCAATTTTAATTGTAAGCCTGGCTTTAGTTGGAAATAAATGGATAGGGATAAAGGGCAGCAGTAGATCATGTGACCAGCATGTTCAGTCACTGTTATTGCCAAATTAAAAAGGGAAACAAGATTTGCCCATTCACAGTCGTGACAGTAATTGAACTATTAAAGGATTCTTCGGAGCTTCAGCTTTACAATCTATAACGTTTTTGTGTTTAGACTGAGAAGAGGAAACTTCAGATAAAAATCAACGAGATGGACACCATACTTAAGAAGATCAATAACTGTCTCACTGCAGTGGAAATAGGTAAAGTAATGCTTTCCTTCAGGGGCTGAGGACAGAGCTCAGTGACAGACTACTTACCTGGTATGCAAAAGGCCTTAGGCTCAACTTCTGAAAGTACACAAACTTAAAGGATAATTTTCTATAAATGGTACTATAAGTTAGAAAATTTGGTCTTAACTATGCTATTTTAGCAGCCTGAGTTCTTAAATTGGAACAAAGTAATACCCTTTTTTTGGGCTAATGAGTTAGTTCAGTGCATAAAGGTACTTGCCATCAAGCCTGATGAGCTGGGTTTGATTCCTGGGCCCACATGATGGAAGAAGAGAACTGGTTCTCATGTGTTCCCTCTGTTCTCCATAGGCATGCTGTGGTGCACACCCCACACCCCAGAATAAATCAGCGCAATAAAAAATACTAGAAGCTGGTTTCCTATCATCATCCATGATAGTAAAGAAGAGATGTCCAAAGAAATAAGTTCTTTTGCAAAGCTCTTCATAACCTATGCCATAATCTTGTATGGTTTTGTTTATTTGGGGGACAGAGTCTGTGTAGCCCAGGGTGGCCTGGAATTTGCCTGAGCTACTCTTGAACTTGTGGTCCTCCTGCCTTGCCTCCTAAGTGCTGGCATTACAATGTGTGCCTCAATGCTCAGTATTCTGGGGTTTTGATTTTTTTTGTTTTTCAATCACACTTGTTTGTGTTCGTTTCTTAGTGTACGTACTTTTAAGGTTATGTATTTATGAGATTTTTTAAATTTTACTTTAAGTGTATGAGTGTTTGCCTACATGAGTTTGCACCATGGAGGCTAGAAGAGGGTGTCAGATCCCCAGAACTGGAGTGACAGATGATTGTGAGCTGAAGTGAGTGTGCTGGGAATTGAACCTGGTACTCTGGAAGAGCAGTCAGTGCTCTCAACTACTGGGGCAGTTCTCCGGCCCCACCCACACTTTTCTCTTGTGTGTGTTCCCAGGGTGTGTGTGCCACGGGGGACATATGGAGGTCAGATGATAGCTTTTGGGTGTCAGTTCTCATATGTCTCCATTCTGGGTTTCTGAGCTCTAACTTGGGCTTACGTTACTGCTGAACTGTCTCATTGGCCCATGTTTTTAATAGATAAATTATCTCTATGTGGAAATTACTTAACCATCTTCTTTGGCCACTTCAACTCCCAACTTTTAGTTTTGCTTTCCTTTGTCCTCTCAAAGATCACAAAATTCCACATACTCATACTCACATACTCATGTTCCTAGTCTTTAGTCTGTTTCCTTTTTTTGACACTGCTGATTGTTCTTTTCTTCCTAAAACATTTATTTAACTTACCCTCTGAGGCATTACAACACCTGACTCTAATTCTATTCTTTACTTCTGGGCTGTCCTTTTAGCTCCCGTATGGGCCTCTCTTACCCAAACTAACCCATCAACACCTAGGCCAGGTATGACTGCCCATAACTCTAGTTCCAGGGGGTTCAACATCCTTTTCTGGCATCCTCAGGCATACACATATACACACAGGCACATGCACATTTGTGCACACCTGTTACTGTACACACACACACACACAGATAGACATAAAATAAAAATAAATTGTTAAAAAATTGTAAGCTGTGCTCGCTTCGGCAGCACATATACTAAAAAAAAAAACTATAAGCTTCATGGAGGTAAAATTAGCATGTTTTCTTCCATTTTTTTTAACATCTCTAGCATTGTGAATTGCATAGAAAAATTGTCTAATACATGCATTCTGCATTTAATTGAAAACAAATATATGAATATCATAGTTTTAAATTAACTTACTGTCTCTTTTCAAAAACACATAAATTAATGATTTCTATTATGTCTTCACAGTAATCTTAAATTACTGATTCCTTCCCTTTATCATTTTCATTCCCATTGAATTTATTTACCTCACTGTCATCTTTAGCGTGTGCCTAGGGGTATGGCTTAGTTTGTGGTTTGCTTAGCATGCACAGAACCCTGAGTTCCATCTCCAACAGCATCTCCTGAAGTCAGATATGAATGCACATGCCTGTGACCCCAGCAGTCTGAAGGTTAAGGCAGGCAGAACAGAAGTTCAAGATCATCCTGAAGTACTTGAGGTTTTCAAAAGGAGAAAAACAAAAAATAGTTGTGTATTGGTGGCTCAACAATTGCAGTCCCAGCATTTGGGAGGTCAAGGCGAGAAGACTGCCTTGATTTCAGGACTGGCATGTGTTGCATTGTTGTGTTCTAGGCTAACCTGAATAGTATGAGGTCCTTCAGAAAGGGAGAGAGAAGGGCTAGAGAGATGACTAAACAGTTTGTGAACACTGGTTACTCTTCCACAGGACCTCAAATTCTATTTCCAATACCCACATAGTGGCTATAACTAAATTCCCAGGGGACCTAATGCCCTCTTCTGACCTCAGAGGGCATCAGATATGCATGTGGTACACAGACATACATGCAGACAAATCACCCATTTACAAATAGTAATAAATTTGTTTAGAAGTCTCTCTACACCCCATATAAAGAGCAAATAGAAATAACAAGGCTGGGGGTGGAGTTCAGTGGCAGAGTATTCTCAGGTCCATGGATTTGATCTTCTCAGGACTGAAGAAAAAAAAAAAAAATCCACAACAGAAGAAAAACCCAACAGCTATGCTTCTTTTCTCATTACTTACTTTACAAATTTGCTGAGTTTGTTCCTTTTGTATGATAGTACTCAGAAATAAGAACATACTAGTAACCAAAACCAAACATGATTTGTGCCCTTGTGGAACTTTTTTTCCTCAGACAGGGTAACATGTAGAATATACTGACCTCTAAAGTGCTCCAGAGTATCCTTAAACACCTGATGCTTCTTCCTGTACCTCCACAATATTAAGATTACGTATATATGGAACTTTTAATATGAAGTAACTATTGACACTAAACAAATAAGCTGGGTGTGGTATTATACGCTTGGCATCTCAACCTGTAGGAGATGGAGACAGGAGGATCAGGAGTCTGAGGCTAGCCTATGTTACATAAGACCTTTGTTCAAAAAAACAAAAACACCGAAACACCCTTCCCTCAAAAGTAATTTTATAGTAAGTTTTGTAGAAGATCTTATAAGTTACTGAGATACTTCAATAGAAATCTGATCTAGTTAAGAGGTCAAAGCAGCCTTACCTATACAGAAGAGACTTTTCAGCTAAAATATGAAAGATTAATAGGAGTAAAAAGACAAAAAGAGAAGCCAGGCATGGTTCACATCACTAATCTCATAACTTGAAAAGCTGAGGCAGGAGGATTGCAGTGTGTCTGAGGCCAGCCTGAACTACAGAGTAAAACAGTTTCTTTAAAACACGTACACAGATAAATGTGTGTTCAAGCGCATACACAAAGAACAACAGACTATTAAAAATTAATACACATAGAAAACTCATAGCAATTACATGTGTTTGAAGATAGAGATAAAGTAACAGAGAACAAAAGGGAATGTCTTCTAAAAGGTAGATTTGTTAAAGACTAGGCATAGAACAGCCTCCCAAGGAGCTCTAAATAGTTTTATAAGAAGTGAATTAGCCATGTGTTTATTAAGCACTAATGGTGGTAAAGAGCTTGGGTTTGGATAGATAAGTAAATGCAAGCTGTTTGTCCTGGTGCACATCTGTAATCTCAAGCACTATGAAGGTTGAATTAGAGTCTGCATAATGAATTCCAAACCAACCTGAGCTACATAGTGAAACCTAACCTCAAAAGAAGGTGGGAAGTATTTTTGAGGTAAAATTCAAGCTTGGAGTAGGTACTTTAATCCCAGTCCTTAGAAGGCAAAGACAGGAGGATCAAGAGTTATCATCAGCTTACTCGGTGGGGCCAGCTTGGGCTACATGAGACCCTGTTGCAAAAAGGAAAAAATTGTCAATGCTAACTTGAGACAAACTGGGCAGCTGGTGCCCCTGTAATTTTAGCTACTTGGGAGACTTTGGCAGGAAGATTGCAGGGCTATGGCTGGCCTCAGCCAGACTCTCGGGTACTAGGGAAGCATCGGCAGTGCTTGCTGCATGAGCTGACGATGACCCATTAGAGGAGACCTGACTCGAAAGGGTCTGCTGACCTCTAGTGCTCACCACTCCCCCCCACAGAGAGAGAGAGAGAGAGAGAGAGAGAGAGAGAGAGAGAGAGAGAGAGAGAGAGAGGATAATAATAATAAATGTTTTAAGTATAAGATGAGATCACTGTCATTTGCTCTGAGTTCACTTATCTGATACCAAAAGTCTTTGAAATAATAGCCCAGGTCTTTAATGGCAGATGTGTATTTGTGAAATATTCCCAATGCTTCATTTGACCTCTAATGCTTGATGTTTACCTTAGAAACTAAGAATTTGGAGGCTGAAGAGAAAGATGATGCCATGGAAGATTGGGATTCTGAAATACGAGATGCAGAGAAAGGTAACTAAAGGTTAACTAAGGTTAACTAAGGTGTTAAAGCCAGAGAGAAATGCACTGTTGAGCTCATTTACGTGTTAGATGAGATTAGGTTAGGTCAGAATTTTCAGTAAAGTAAGTGATGTGTTTCAGGTTTCTCCTGGTGTCCTCTTTATGCTTGTTTTGTTTTTGTTTTCATAGAACTGGAAAGGCTGAAAACTGAGGAAGAGGAGCTTCAAAGGTCAGCTAACCGTTGAATGTTAAAAAAAAAATATGATGTTGCCAGATATGGTGGCTCATACGATTTGATCCCAGTGCGTTTTAGGCCTAGCCAAAGCTACATATTCATTCTCTCTCTCTCTCTCTCTCTCTCTCTCTCTCTCTCTCTCTCTCTCTCTCTCTCACACACACACACACACACACACACACACACACACAACACACACACACACACACACAAACAGCAATGCACATAAAATTTGAATTGACAAACATTAACTTGACAGATAGTAATGTTCGACTGAAATTAAGTTGACAGAACTCTGGGTATGTTGGTACATGCTTATAATCTTAGCAGTCAGAAGGCTGAGACATAAAGATTGCTGTAATTCAAGGTTAGTATGTAGACTTTGAATTCATAGAGATCTGCTTACCTCTGCCATCAGTGCTGGGGTCAAAGGTGTGCACCACTGTAGCACCACTGTAGCCAACCTCTGCCTTAGCCTTTAAGACAGAAGTTCTGATTGAACCCGGAGCCTACCAATTGGTTAGACTGACTGACCAGCAAGACCAGGGTTCATCTGTCTCTGAAGCACCTGTCCCAGCACTATTACAACACCTTGCTTGTCTTTCCTGGGTGCCAGGGATCCAAACTCAACTCCCTAAGCTTTCACAGGGGAACTTTTTATCAACTGAGTCATCTCCTCATCCCTGAAACATTTTGTTACTATTCTGAACTCACTAACAAATACTTGTTTTTCTGTGAATACCTGATTTTATTTGCAGAAAGTTCTTAGAAGTAGAGACACAGAAAACGCAGACCCTTGCTCAGATAGAATTTATAAAAGAACAAACAACTGAAACAGAAGAATTATTGGATCAATTGAGGTAAGAAAAAGCAGATGTCACCAGTTTCTGGTCTATCCTGTACCTTATATGTTGCTATAGATTTTTGGAGGATTTGGGGGTTTATTATTAATGTTTTAAGTTAGATTTTACCTGTGTTGCCCAGGCTGGCCTAGAATTTCTGGGTCCAAGCAGTTGTCAGCCTCAGCTTCTGAAGAATATCCACATTCTAACACCACAATACCCAGCAATTGTTATGGCCTTTAAACACCTAGAGCTGCAGTTCTTACCTTCCTTATGCAGCAGCTGCCCTTCAGTAAAGTTCCTCACATTGTGTGACTCCCCCAGCCATAAATTATGTTATTGCTACTTCATAACTGTAATTTTGTTACTGTAATGAATTATAATGTAAATATCTGTGTTTTACAATGGTCTTACTTAACCACTGTGAAAGAGTTGTTTGACCCTCAAAGACTGAGAACCGTTAACCAACCTTTCAAAAAAGTCATTATACTTCAAACCTAAGGTAAAAAAACATATAGGGCCATGAGTTAGGTTAAAATATTTTAAAATATTTTTGTATTTCTGGAAAGCTGGTTCAATGGTTAAATATACTGTTCTTGCAGAAGATCTAGTTCATTTCTCAGTACCCACATGGTAGCTCACAACTGCCTATAATCCAGTTCTAGGGGATCTGATGTTTAACATTTTATCAAATAGATCCCCTTCCCCTCCAATATATGATTCGAGATCGAGTCATATACATAAGATTGAATCAAGTGTTGTTGAACATAGCAGTAATCCCAGCACTTAGGAGCAGAGGAAAGAGAGTTGTTGTAAGTTCTTTATCAGCCTCATCTACACAGCAAGTTCTCAGCTAGCCAGAGTATACAGTAAGACCTTGACTCAAAACAGAAAACAAAAACAAACAAACAAAAAAACCAAAGGAACAAGAAAAAGCAAGACTGTGTAATCATATATTTTTCCCAGGGTTTTGTTTTATGTTGTTTTTCCTCAAAAGGTCCTTATTGCTCACAAAGATTCCATTGGTGATAGGTTTCCATGTGTATGTGTGAATGGAATCATAAAGTTTTGCATTATCCTTGCACAAGGGTTAATTTGTTCTTATTTTAGTATATGTGTTGCCAACGTGCTTGTCTGGTGTTTTGAGATACCATCTCACTGTGTAACACAGGCCAACCTAAATCTCAAGATGATCTGCCTACTTCAGCGTCCCAAGGGCTAGGACTGAAAATGTATGTCCTTCTCCCAACCTGACCATTCAAATTATTTAAATAAAAATATTATTTTCCAATCCAGTGGAGAACAAGAACAGTAGCTACTATTGGTTCTATTTGAATGATATCATAAATTCTTTATTTGGGCTAGTAATTTCTTGGATTGAACCCCCAGCATTGGGAAGGGACGAAGGAAGGAAGGAAGGAAGGAAGGAAGGAAGGAAGGAAGGAAGGAAGGAAGGAAGGAGGGAGGGAGGGAGGGAGGAAAGAAGGAAGGAAGGAAGGAAGAATAGACTTACTTGTTTTTCTTGTTTATTCTCTAGTTTTTCTGAGTGGGATATCATCGAGTGGAGTGATGAACAAGCGGTATTTACCTTTGTTTATGATTCAATAGAACTTATCATCACTTTTGGAGAGCCTCAGGGTAAGCAGTAAAGCTAAAATGATCCTCTACAGACAAATGAATGCCCTAAAGATAAAAGCCTACATTCTATTGTAATAGTAACTATTGACATATGACGATACTGCTGAGAATCTCAGAAGAATACGTTACTTTAATGATAATAGTTTGGGGAAGTTTGCTAGAGTTTGAACCCAGGAACTCCTACATGCTAAGTTTAAGCTATCCCAGTACAAACACATTTTGTGTTATAGAACTAAGACTATAGTAGAGCAGAGTGTGGTGGCATGGCTGGACAGGGTCACCTGCTCCCTGGTGAGACCCTGTCTCAGAAGACAACGAACAGTAACAATGAAAATACACTGGTTTTGAGTTCTTTTAGATAATAAAATTATCTCTAACCAAATAATATTTTTCCCGTGTGTGTGTGTGTGTGTGTGTGTGTGTGTGTGTGTGTGTGTGTGTGTTAGAAAATTTACTTGAATGGCTGTTATTCTTGATTGATTTTAGCCTGAGAATACAGCTCAGTGGTAAAGCACTTAGACTGCTATACCTGATTCCTTGGGTTCCATCTGGAGCATTGGCGGGGAGGGTAAAATTGTAATCCCCTAAAAAGTTCTCTATATAATAAGCCATCGGAGTAGCTAGAAATCTGTAGACACTACATAGTTACTGTACAGAATATGTCATGATCATGTCTTTTTTTTTACGTTTTAATTTTAATATGTCTATGTTTTCAGCATGTGTGTATATGTATGTGTGTGTGGGTACCCATAGGGATGAGAAGAACCTGTTGGATGCCCTGAAGCTGGGAATCACAAGAGATTGTGAGCCTGATGTGTGTGCTGGGAACCAAACCTCTACACCTCATATCTGTTTTCCTCATGCACCTGTAGTACCTAGGACATAGCAAGTAATAATAAACCATTCAACATAAAGAGTTGGAATCTGAGAAGCAAGGAGAAGCAAGAAGTAACTTAAAATTTTGACGAATTAGCAGCTAGTAGATTAGGAGATGTTGGCCCCACCGTTCTCATAAGGTTTTACTTGATGTTTTGTTTGTTTGAGACAAGGTCTCAGAATGTATATATACTTAACTGGCCCCAAATTCAGAGATCTACCTGCCTCTGCCTCCTGAATGCTGCTGCTGTGCACCTTGTGCCTATTTGATTCTTGAGGGGAAAATGTTTGCACAGAAATCATAGTCGAGGGAGGAGCTCTTAATATTTTCAGTTGTAAAATATAGTCTCTGGGTACTGATGGTAACCCAGGACCCAGACTTGTTGGCTTGGCTTTTTTTTCCTTCCTGTTGTTAGTGTTGACTTTATTTCCCATAATTTGTTTGGGTTTTTTTTTTTTTGTTTGTTTGTTTTATTTTGTTTGTGGGGTGTGGTGTTGTGCTTTTAGTTTATCAAGATAAGCTCTCTATTTAGCCATGGCTGTGCTAAAACTCATTCTGTAGACCAGGCTAGCTTCAGACTCAGATTTGCCCAAGTGCTAGGATTAATGACATTTACTACTAAGCCTGGATCATAAATTGGTTTGATGTACCCAAGCCTGAAGACAGGCACAATAGCATAGTCCTTTAATTCTAGCACTCAGAAGCTGTAGCAGATGATCTCTGAGTTCAAGGCCAGGCTGCTATACAAGTTCCAAGACAGTCATAAGTACATAGAAAAAAAATCTACCTCAAAAAAAGGAAAAAGGAAAAGAAGCAGCAGCAGCAGCAAAACTAAGATACCCCACCACAGTCCTAAAGTTTCTTTTAAAATAAAAACAAAAAACAAAAAACAAAAACTGAGCTGGTCATGGACGTAGAGGTCTTCTTTAATCCTGTCACATAGGAGGCAGTGACAGACAGATCTCTGTGAGTTTTAGGCCAGCCTGGTCTACAGAGATAGTTCCAGGACAGAACGGCTCTGTTACACAGAGAAAGCATGTCTTGAAAAAGAAAAACAAAAATCAAAAGAAGAAGGAAAATGTTATGAATAAATAAACAAACAAACAAATAAATCTATGTTTTACACTTTAATTTCTTTCAAGGGCCTACTAAGCCAATATTATTGAATGATATCAGGGGATCTTTGCCATATACAGAGAAAAATGTGATTCAGAAATAACCTTCAGTGGAATTCTAAAGTATTGGAAAACGTTTAGGAGACAGCTCAGTTAATAGAGCGCATGCCTGGCATTCATGAAAGTCTAGGTTCCATCCTCTGCACTGCATAAACCAGCTATGATAGTATATGCCTATGATTCAGGAGGTGAAGTTAGGACAAGAGCATCTGAACTCCAGAGCTGTCCTCAGCTACACACGATTTTGATGCCAGCATAGGTTATGTAAGGATGTGGAGGAAATAAGAAAGAATAATCTCCTATTTTGTTTCTCCTTAGTTGGTCTCCCTTTCTTGGACAAGGCTTACAGGACGATTAATGAACTCAGTTTTCAGTCTCTGTTAGACGGTAAGTTCTAAATATTTAAGCCTCTAAATTGTATTGGTAATCTACAGGTATAATAATGTCCTTAAAATGTGTTTTGAGACATAAAACTGCTTGTATAGTATTCTAAATTCTGATTAGACTTTAAGAGAAATTATTGTATTACTTCTAGATATTAAATAATGATTAATAAATATTTTTATTTTTGAAATTAGCACTATGGGTACTCAGTCTATACCATATATTATATTATTTATATCAATGCTATAAGTAGATATTATTTTCTGCTTTACCAGTTAGGAAACTACAGATCATAAAAATTAAGTGCTATGGGGCTGGGGATTTAGCTCAGTGGTAGAGCGCTTACCTAGGAAGCGCAAGGCCCTGGGTTCGGTCCCCAGCTCCGAAAAAAAAGAACCAAAAAAAAAAAAAAAAAAAAATTAAGTGCTATGCTTATAATTACTTAGATAGTAAAGAAAGCCTAGCTTTGAACTCAGAAATTTCATGATCCATTTAAATTTATGCTTTCACCAAAAATTTGTTATATATGCTTAGGCTTAAACTTTTATAGAGTGGCTTCTATAACTCCATATGTTATGCTCATGTTTGAAAATAAAAAAATAAAGAAGGCATCTAGTTTGAAATGTTTCTAGCTTATATAACATTATATTCATACAGTAAGGTGATGAATAAATAATATCATTTTCATTTTTTCCTTATTCAGAAGATAAAGCGCCTCCTTCCTCCCTCTTGGTCCACAAGCTTATTTTCCAGTACATTGAAGAGCAGGAGTTCTGGAAGAAGAAGTGCACAACACAGCATCAGGTGCCCCAGGTAAAGTCTACTGAAGCTTTCAGATCTTGCCTCTTAGTCACAAACAGCAGAACTGAAATTCTACATATGTAATAATACCCTGAAATTATAAATATATTCAGTTGTCCACATGTGGGGGATTATAATAGCCTCTGAACCTCAAAAGGTTTTCTTTTTGCGTGTGTTGAGCAATGGGATTAAAGGCACATGTCACCATTGATCATTTTATTTTACTTCTTTAGTTCATATTCAAAATAATGTAGTGTTGTTTTTGTTCTTGTTCTTTGGGGTTTTTTTTTTTGGTTTTTTGTTTTTTTTTTCCCAGAGCTGGGGACCGAACCCAGGGCCTTGCACATGCTAGGCAAGCGCTCTACCACTGAGCTAAATCCCCAACCCCTTTGGTTTTGTTTTGAGACTATGTCTCTGTAGCCTAGTCTGATTTGTGTAGCCAAGGTTAACCATGAACTTTTTATTTATTATTTATTCATTCATTTTATGTATATAAGTACACTGTTGCTATGTACAAACACACAAGAGGGCATCAGATCTAATTACAGATGGTGGTGAGCCACCATGTGGTTGCTGGGAATTGAACTCCAGATCTCTGAAAGAGCAGTCAGTGCTCTTAACCACTGAGCCATCTCTCCAGCTCAACCATGAACTTTTGATCTACTTGTCTTCAGTGCCCAAGTGCTGGGATTCCAGATATGCACTATGATTTACGCAGTGCTGGGAATCAAACTCTGGGCTTTATGCATAGTAGGCCCAGACTTTTTATTCATTCATTTATTTATCTATTTATTTTATGTATATGATAATACTGTCACTGTCTTTCAGACATACCAATTAGGGCATCAGATCCCATTGTGGATGGTTGTGAGCCACTGTGTGGTTGCTGGGAATTGAACCCAGGACTTCTGGAAAAGCACCCAGTGCTCTTTCTTAACTACCAAGCCATCTCTCTAGCCCCAACTTTGTTTTTTTAAGTTTTATTTTTTTATTTTATGTGTTTAGGTGTTTTTCCTACATATATATCTGAGCCAGATGTGTGCAGTGCCTGAGGATGCCAGCAGAGGGCGTCCGAGTCCTCTTAAATTGGAGTTACACATGATTTTTGACCATCATGTGGATACAGGATTCAAACCCAGATCCTTTAAAAATTCAGCTAGTGCCCTTAACTACTGAGCCATCTCTCTAGCCACTAGAGCTGGACTCCTGACTAAGCTTCATCCCTAAGTCCCAAAATAAAGTGTTTCAGTATGATCTTTTCATACACACACATACTTACAAAGTCTATTTGTTTGTTTATTTTTCTAGATGCTTCAAGAACTCTCATTGGTAGTTAACCATTGTAGGCTTCTTGGAGAAGAGATTGAATTTTTAAAGCGATGGGGACCAAATTATAGCCTAATGCATATAAATGTGAATAATACTGAGTGAGTATGTTCAGTTCCTAGGCTCTGTTATAATAAAGTATAAGTTGAGTGGCTTAAATAGCAGAAACATAATTGACTTAATATTCTGGAGGCTAGAAGTCTGTGGTCAGTATTAGTAGGGGTGATGACATCACTAGCCATTGAAAGACCATGTTTCAAACGAAAAGGTTGAAGGTGCCTGAGATCTGGATCACATGCTCACCTCCAGCCGCGCCATGAATATGCATACTTGTGCAATCTTTCCCTGTCCTGTGCAATAACTATCACGGTGTCTTGCTCCAGATGCTTCCCTTTTTTATTTTTCCTATTTGATAAGGACACGAAATTATAGCCACATAAGTTTCTTACACAAGTATAAAAGAAAAATCTGTTTTTACTTGTGTCTGTCTTTTATAGATTACGGCTTCTATTCTCCAGTTCTGCAGCATTTGCAAAGTTTGAGATAACTTTGTTTCCCTCGGCCCATTATCCCTTGGTCCCACTACCATTCACCATTCAAAATCACCTTGGGAAGACTGGGTAAGTAAACATTCTCAGCAAGAGGTCCAACTACTTTTGTACTCTTCTTAATTCATTCCAAAAGTCCTTGAGAGTGTCAGCAAATACATTGCAAAATGTGTCACTTGTTTCTGTCTTCCTTTTCCAGTATTTGTTCTTTTTAAAGTCAGTGGTATTATTACTGTTTCGAGTGGATGCCAGAGTCCTGTCTTTTATGATGGCTTCAGGTTTTCAATGCTTCTCTGTAAAACAGGCAAGATTTTATAACTGGAGATGTGCTCAGTTGGTAGCATGCAGAAAGTCTTGGCTTGCATTCTCAGTACCATGTAAATCAACCATGGTGGTGCTGCACACCTGTACTCCAGCCACTTTAGAGGAAGAGGGAGCAGGATCAGAAGTTCAAGCTCATCCCCATTAGACCATGATCTACTTTAGAATTATTTTTGATAATACTGTGATATATTAGAAGCTGTCCTTCTTAAAGTCATCAGCAAACAATAGTTTAGGATTTGTAGCTGACAAAATTAACTTGGAGACCAGATGGCTCAGTTGGTAAAGAGCCTGCACAGAAAACATGAAGACCTATGATCCCATGCCTAGCACACAGGTAAAATCAGGGTGAGGTTGGTACACACCCCTAACCCCAGTTCTGGGAAGGGTAGAGACAGCCCAACCTGAGAATCACTAGCCAGCCCATCTAGCCAATCAGTAAAAGACCTGTCTCAAAAAATAAGTTGGAGAGCAACTGAGGAAAACATAGTTTGTCTACCTCTGGTCTACACCCACACACACAGGAACACACATGTGCATGCATGCAAACACAAAAACAGGGTAGGGATTGTGGAAGGGGTTGGAGAGATGGCTCAGTAGTTGAGAATGCTTGCTGTTCTTTCAGGAGTCCTGGGTTTAGCTCCTAGCACTCACCTAGTGGTGACATATTAGAACAAAGAGTACAGCAGCCTACAACCATCTGTAACTAACTCCAGGGCACTCACTGCCCTCTTCAGGGTGGCGCCAGCACCTGCCCTCCCATGTGCCCATTCCTATACACACATAATTAAATCAGAATCTTTTGTTTTTGTTTTTTTTTTAAGCCATTAGTGGGGTTGAAGATATAGCCAAGTGGTAGAATGCTCGTCTAGCCTGTACAAAGGCCTAGGTTTAATCTCTAGCGTTATAGGCAAACAACAACAAAAAAAGCAACTAGACCAGGATATTTACAATTATATATAGAATTGGTTATTCTGCCTTATTTTAGAATACAGTTTCAAGTAATGTTCTGCTTATTTACAGAAATATACATTTGTGCTTCCTAGGAACTTAAGAGAGAATGTCCAAGGACATGAGTAGCCCTGAATTGGAGAGAAGTATAAGTTTCTCAGGAAAAGTAATTAAAATACCCTTTTGTCTTTTCTAGCCATGATGAAATTGCTGCCGTTATCTCTAAAGTGCCCTTAGAGGAAAACTACCTGAAGAATGTAGTCAAGCAGATTTACCAAGATCTACTTAAGGACTGAAACTTTTGCCATAAACCACAGATCACAGCTATAACAACCAAGAAAAAAATATCCATTTACCCAGGCATAGAGGTGAACTCTTGAAATCTCAGGATTCCAGTAAGAGATGATCAAGGCCAGCCTATGAGAACTGGTTGAAAAACAGAGTACTTAAATGGTACATCAGAGTCAATATTGATATTTACCCTTTGTCTTAATATCATATAAAACTAGCAAAATTCCTCCCCATGATGTCATAGTTAATTTGTATCATAAGTTTTAAAATACCTAGTCAAAAATGATGAGGTCTCAAATAACATATTATCTACTTGCTATTATACCTATAGGTTAAATGATCAGACGTGTGAAAATTTTCCCCTAAAGTAGCTTATTGATAGAACACTTATCTTGTGTGTATGAAGCCCTACATTTAATACCACAAAAAAAAATTTTTTTTTAAGAAAGTCGAAAGTTGTGCTCTTGCCTTAATACAAGCTCTAAGAGTAACATTTATGAGGAAAGATTAGTAATTCCTCCTACCTGGAGCTGTGTATTTATGGTTTTTGCATAGCAGATCTATCTACAGTAGAAACATTTCTATCAGTTTCTCCTAGTAGATACCTATAGCACAGCTACTCAGAAGACTGAAACGGGGGGACCACATGACCTCATGCTTTAGGACCACTCAACGTAGTCAGTGGATTTGTCTCAAAACCAAAAGAATATGTCTATTCACAAACTACTCATACTTCTCCATTTCAGAAAGCTGTTAAAGAAAGTAGAAGCACTCAGCTATTGGAATGGTTGCCATATTTTCTTGAGAGTCTTGGTATTTTCTTTACAGTGTTTATTAATGTTTTCTCTTTCTAATGTGTACTCTTTCCAGGAAAAGTTCACTAATTTTGGCCTGATATATTATGTAAATATATGACTGGTTTTGTATTTGTGATGTATGTGATAATGAAATAGTATGCCTTCAGTGCAGGTCATTTCCTTTTCTATAAAGAATGCTTTACAGCAAGATTTTCAATCTTTTTTTTCTAGTGGAATTTAAACAATATCACATTGCATCACTAGTTTCTCACAATCATAAAAAACTTGCTTTCTGAAACCACATTTTTCTCATATACAAAAACAATATATAGATTGTTTAATAAATTAACAGTATTGTCTCTGAAGCAGAAAGTGTGAAGGACTTCCCCCACATACTTGTCAATTGTAATCACGCTGACTTTGTTTACGCTTAATTCTAAACTGTGTTTACATTTTTTAAATTAATTTATCTTAAATTTTTTCTTTTTATATCATGGTAAAGCCATTTAGTTCCACAAATGTTTTTATCTTATTTTTCTGCTAGGTTGTACTTATGATCTATACATCAAAAGGTCACACACTCTGAAGGCTTTCAAAAGTCAACTCAAAACCCTTTTGACTTAGAAAGTAAGCCAAAGTAGCCATAAAAAAACTTGTAAAGTCATCAGTATGATTTGCTTCCTATAAAATTTAATTCATCCTTCTGACGAATTTTTTTACCTATATATCTAAAAATTAGAGGTTTTCTTTTATTTTTTCTCTTAAACTTGAAAAAACTGCTCCAAGAATTTTTCTTATAATGGCTTATAATGGTTTTTTGGCTTTTGATAATGTAATTATGTTTATATAGGTGTTTGTGTTTTTCAATGTTTATAGTTTTGACAACTTTCATAATTTCTAAGTTTTTCTTTTCATTTAAAGATTTTTTTCATTATTAAAGTACATTCATTACGTGTAAGCCTTCATAATTTATATCTCTATTAAGAGTATTCTGTAGTGGGACTGGCGAGGTGGCTCAGCACTTAGGAGTACCTGTTGTGCCTAGCGGCTTTCATCCAATTCTAATCTTGGGAAGCAGAGGCCAGTGAATCCCTGAGTTCAAGGCTGGCCTGGTTTATAGAAGGAGTTGCAGCAGGACAACTAGGGCTACACAGAGCAACCCTGTCTCAGAGAGGGGGTGAAAAAACAACACTTGCTACTCTTGTAGCATTAGTTCCCAGTACCCACGTGGTAGCTCATAACTGTCTGTAACTTCAGTTCTAGCACATCCAATACCTACCTCTTCTAGCCTCCATGAGCACTAAGCACACACCCGGCACACGTGCATACACCGGTAAAACACTCATACACATGAAATAAAAATATGTCTTCTTTTTAAAAAAGGGTAATCTTGCCTGGTATAGTGGTGCAGGTCTTTAATTCTAGCATTCAGGAGGCAAAGGCAGGTGGACCCCTCTGAATTAAAGAGACCAGCCTGGGCTACAGAGCCTAGTCCCAGGATAACCAGGGCTATACAGAGAAATCCTGTCTCCAAAAAAGCAAACAAAAACATGTATTTTGTAGAAGGTGTCTGGTGGTACAGATCTGTGATTCTAATTGTTTGGATACAAAAGAGGACACATTATATGTTTAAGGCTAATCTGAACTACAAAAGTAATTTTCAGACAGCCTGAGCAACTTAGTGAGACGATTCTTAAAAGTAAAAAAAGGACTGTGGCTATAGCATGGTGGTAGAGCATTACCCTAGCAGGCATGCACACACAACACCTATGTTTAACCTTCAATATTACAAAAAGAAGAAGGGAAATACTTAGCCTTTTGAGATAGCACAAGTCTGATGTCTGTTCTAGAAACCTCAAAGGTCATCTTTATTGAAACGGCAAGTGCCATGCCAACCTAGATGCAAAAGGTGCTGTCTCGAAATTAAATAACTAAATAAGAATTAATTAAATAAGTGATCTAGCTTATTTGTTAGAATGCTTCTCAGTATAGGTGACCTTAAATTTAATTCCCAACTCTACAAAATAAAAGCCATTAGCCTTAGTTCATAAAATTTTCAGGGTCAGCCTGGACTGACCCTGGAAATTATGAACTAATTATGAAATTATGTTAGATCCTGTCTCAAATAACAAGAAAAAAGGAGGAAATGGAAGAAATGAAGAACTCAGCTGAGGGGGCTGGAGAGATGGCTCAGTGGTTAAGAGCACCGACTGCTCTTCCTGAGGTCCTGAGTTCAATTCCCAGCAACCACATGGTGGCTCACAACCATCTGTAAAGGGATCTGATGCCCTCTGGTGTGTCTGAAGACAGCTACAGTGTACTCATATATATATAATAAATAAATAAAATATTTAAAAAAAAAAAAGAAAGAACTCAGCTGAGAATGGTTGCCCGTTCTAGATTCCCAGCACTCAGGAAGCAGAAGCAATAGGGTCTCATGGTGAGATCTGTCGAGAAAAAGAACACATTGAAATGGCCCAGCAGGTAAAGGCATAAGTTTGGTCTCTGAAATATACATGGTTCAAAGGAGGAACTAACACTAAGTAAACAAATAATTTTTTTTAATTTAAAAAGAACGCAGAAGAGTGATGATTGCAGTTAAGAGTTACAACTGGGGGCTGGAGAGATGACTCAGCAGATAAGAGCACTGACTGCTCTTCCTGAGGTCCTGATTTCAATTCCCAGCAACCACATGGTGGCTCACAATCATCTGTAATGGGATCTGATGCCCTCTTCTGCCGTGTCTGAAGATAGCTACAGTGTACTCATATACATAAAATAAATAAGTAATTCTTTTTTAAAAAAAGTTAACTGCCCTGTGTTTGAGAAATAGTTAGCTGTTCAGAGTACTAGCTTCTCTTGTAGAAGACCTGGGTTTAATTATCAGCACTCTTACAGTAGCTTACAGCTTTCTGTAACTCCTGTGCCAAAAAATCTGATACCTTCTTCCAACCTTCGGAGGGACCAGGCACACATATGGCACACAAACATACATGTATGCAAATAATTTATTCAATAAAAATAAAGATATAATAAAAATTAAACAAGTATTGTCACACGGCAGAATGATAATACTATAAGTCAGAGGAACTTCAGTTGGCCCTGACAGTCTTCCCACTCCCCTGCCTCCAAACTGAATAGCAATAGAGCTGCCTGTAGAGACCTCGCATAATAAACCCCCAAGTGGCTTATTTAGACCACCCTCCCTACACATACTTACTTTTGTGTTTGAGGGGTTTTGTTAGTTTTGTTTTGTGATAGTCATCTATCTATTCCAGACTTGGCCTGTAACTCATGTAGCCAAGGATGATCATAAACTTATCTTAATGCCTCCATGTTAAACACTATATATTTGTATATATTTGGGGAGGGCAGGGAGGAAACAAAGACTTTCTGTAGCTGTGTCTGTCTTGGAACTGACACAGAGCTCCCCCGGCTCTGTTTTTTAGTTTTTTAAAGCTACATTCTAGCCCGTTTGTTTGGTATATAATTGGGGAATAGAGCCTAGGCTACCTTATCATCAACAGCAAATCATAACTTCTTTTTATTGCTGTTGGGTTTTCTTTTTATTGTTTGGGTTTTCTGAGACAGTTTCTTGATAAGTAACTTAGACTTATTGTGAAATCACTTTGAAGCTCAAGGTTGGCTTCAAACTTCAAACTCCCTCAGCCTCTTAAGTGTTCCTCACCATGCACTACTTCGAAGGGCTTTGGGGGTTTTTTGTTTTTGTTTTTTTGAGACAGGATTTTACTGTGTCACTCTGGCTGGCCTGGAATTCAGAGATCTTCCTGTTTCTTTTGGAGTGCTGAGATTAAAGGTATGCACCCCAATACCCAGCTTTTTCCATGACTCTTAGTTTCTCTGACTCATTTGTTCATGTGTGCAGTGAGGGGGAGGGTGTGTGTGTTCACCAAAATGCCATGGTGCACATGCTGTGACAACACATATAGATGTTAGGAGTGCTAGCTCTGGAGTTAGTGCTCCTTGGCCGGAGAGGATCAAGGAGCTTTGCCTGTGCTTCCCACCTCTGTAGCCATGTTGATAATATCTGTCTAGATTTAAGAGGGTTTGATGGATAAATTTCACCTGCTGAGTCAGTTCCCTAGCTTACATCATTTTGTTTGGGTGGTTGGTTTTGAGATAGGTTTTTACTGTGTATTCCTGGTTGGCATGAAGCTTACAATGTGATTTATTTTATGTACCTGGCCCTTTAAAGATTCCCCAATAACTAGTCAGCTGACTCTTTAGCAGTGCTTAGCAGTTAGAACTGCCTGAGCAAATGACCTTTAGCTTTGACTGCCTCTTGGACTTCTGGGAACAGGAGAGGATATAAAAAGCCAGAAGATGCTTGCAGAAAGATGGTGGGGTCCAGTAGATGGAGGATTAGGGTCCAGGAGACAGGCATTGGATTGGAGAGAGAGAAAGTAATTGAGCCAGGAAAAACTGAGCTGAGACAGAGAAGATTCTGATAGGAGACAGGAGGAGAATGGGCACAGATCCCAGATGATATACTGAAAAGAAAGATTGAAGCTACAGAAACTTCATATGTTGACCATGCATGCTGTCTACAAATTCAGAGAACCACCTGCCTATGCCTCCTAAATGCTTCCCACCTGTAATCCCAGCACTTGAAATGTGGCGACAGGTGACCAGGCGTTTAAGATCAATATCCCCTGTAAACATTCCTTCTTGGATGGAAGGGTATCTTGGGATTCTGAAGTACAAGGACTGCAAGAACTCTGAGGGAAGATGGTATCACAATGGAATGGCATCCCGAGACACTGGAGCTCAGGAAGCACACAGCTCTGAGAGCCTCAGCAGAGGCACTGCTGCTCCTATGGGAGGGTATCCCCAGCTAGATGGTTCAGGAGCCTTAGCCTACCCCCCTCCCCGCCCCGGCCAAGCACAGGAGCTCAGGAGCCTCAGCCCTGCTCCACTGCTTTGCCTCTCACCTCCTAAAGTGCTTCTTGACTTCTTCCCATGAGAGAGTTACTCCAGGCAGCCAATACCATAAAAGATTTATTGGAGGGTCCAGGAACGGGAGGGATGAATCCAGGAGTGGCTGCTTCTGCTCCTGGGAGAGGATAGAAGGGCATTGAACAAGGGGAGGTGGGGACAGCTTATATAGGATTTCTTAGGGGGCAGAGCTTTTCAGAGCTGAGATTTCCAGATTTGACAGTTGGCAAGAGTCCGAGTTCTAGGTTTGGGGAACTCAAGAACTGGTGGGTTTACCTGTTCATGGTTTGGTGGGTTTACCTGTTCATGGTTTGGTGGGTTTTTGTGGGAAGCTCAGAGATTGGTAGGTTTTCTGGCTCAGGGATTGGTGGCTTTTTTTTTTTTTCACCCTCTTTTTCCTGCATCAGGCTTGTGGGTTAGGATAGGAAGTCCTTCTCAGCTGCCAGTGGCTTTGGCCGAGGTGCCATTTCTGTGGAGCTACTCAAGAGAAGTCTGAGAAGAGACGTTGCCACTGTGGACAGCTCCTGTGGTGCTAATTCATATCATAGGCTGAGGTAGGAAAGGAGCCACCACCGTGGACAGCTCCTTTAGCTGTACCCCTAGATAGTGGCAGGCAGAATTGGGAAAGGATGTGTTGCCACTGTGGAAAGCTCCCCATGATAGCAGCAGGTTGAGACATGGCTGTTTGGCAGGTGATGGCATTTTGACAGCTCGTGTTGAGGTGTCTTATGGGTAGCTGTAGGTTGAGGTAGGAAGGAGCCAGCAACTGCTTTGACAGCTTGCCCAGGGTCTCTATTCTACTACATAGCAAGTCGAAGGCCAGCCTGGGCTACACAAGATCCTATTTCAAAAACAGGCTGGGGATTTAATTCAGGAGAGTGTTCATCTAGCATTTGCCTAAACTTACTGTGGTGCATACCTGTAATCCCACCCCTCATGAAGTAGAGGCAAGAATATCAAACAAAAGTCATTCTTGGCAATAGAGCAAGTTTGGGCTGTATGAGACTATCTTTAAAAAGCTATTCCCAAACCTATAATTACAGTGGTTATACTTTTTATTGTCATTCAGACAACTGGTCAAGTTCTTTCGGCCATAGACACCACCAGCTACTCCCTACTCCCAAACTGTGATATGAACACATGGATCTTGTCAACAAAATTAACAGAGCAAATGTAGCAAGGCTTGTGTTGACCCAGAATTGCTAGTGAAAAAACTTAAGAGGCCAGGTGTTTTTTTAACAAAATCTCATTTGTGCACAGGGATTATCCCAAAATTTCCCCTTTATAGTACAATAAAAGTCCAATTTCTATAATAACAATTAACTACATACAATAAGAACAATAATGAGAACTGTTAGGTAGGAATTACATTCACAACCTCTAGTCATTTCTGTTTAGCAACCTTGGAGAAAGTACCCCACTATCCTAACTTGGAGAATCTAAAGTTCTGTACTTTCTATCATAATTTGTATTAATCAACCTAAGAACATATTGTTCTTATTGTATCATGGTATCAGTTGTGCTAAGGTCTGGGGCCGTAGCAATGAAAAGATGGCTATCTATGCAGCTATCCATTTAATAAAAGATTTTGCCACTATTGATTGGTGACACATTGATTATCATATACTAAATTGTTTATTTGTATCTATTTCAGTTTGTGGAGGGCAGAACAATGAACCCTTAAGGATGTCTACATTGTAACCTTGAAATGTAATAATGCTACTCTATTTGGCCATAGAGATTTTGCAGATGTATTAGCCTGGCAGGTATGCTATCTCACACCCAGCACTCAGGGGGCTAAGCAGAGAGGATTGTTCCCCAGGCTACATACTGAGACTGCCTTTAAGAAGCAAAAAAGAAAAAAAACAACAACAACAACAAAAAAAAACAACATTTTTTTCAGAAAGAAGATTACATTGCTGCTGGTTCAAATCTGATTTTATTAGAACTTGCTTCCCTGAAATTTCAGGTCATTATTGGGTTGTAGATGTGGGTGAGTTGAGTGCTTACATAGTTCATGAACCCAGAGTTTGATGCTCAGTACCACATACACCAGTCATAGTGGTAAATCCCAGTAATCTCAACACTCAGAAAGATCCAAGTATCTTCACCTACATAGCAAATTTGAGGTCAGCCTGGGCTACATATACCCGTTAAACAACAGACATCACTAAGATTGTGTAGTTCAATATTATTTCCAATTACAGTTATATTTTCAAGAATTGTTGCTTCTCTGTTAGAAATCTAGTTCATCTTTTTTCCCAGTTCTTAGGGGTTTTTTTTGTTGTTGTTGTTGTTGTTGTTGTTGGTTTTTGAAGAAAAGTACTGAGTAGTTTAAACATTATTTTAAAAAATGGACGTTGGCCACTGACTCATTCTATTTTGGAATGCATGGGTCGCTAATTGATCCAAAGCAACATCCATGCTGCTGGGCATCTAAAGAATTGGAAAGATCTGAAAAGATACCAGAATACAAAACAAGTTTTTCGTTTTGTTGGGTATTTGTTTCTTCTCCTGCTTTCTGTCTCAATTTACCTGAGAATGAATAAACCTTTTTGTGTTTGACAGCCACTGGTGGCCTTTGCCTCTTAGATTTCTAAGCTTAGATTTGCCCAGATTGCAATCCTAATTTCCAGGAGCAATTCATTATTACCTGCTATCTACTAATCAGCTTGGTTGTTCCTACAACCAAAATGCTTTTTTTTTTTTTTGGAGCTGAGGACCGAACCCAGGGCCTTGCACTTGCTAGGCAAGCGCTCTACCACTGAGCTAAATCCCCAACCCCACCAAAATGCTTCTTAAACTGTTCTGTCATTGTCAAATATTTAACTCAAACCTCTGTCTCACCTGAAATATTTTAGAAGTTTCACGAAAGAGATGGCTGCTGCCACCAAGCCTGACAACCTGAGTTGAATCTTGAACACACACGTGGTGGAAGGAGATGACTGGCTTTCAAGTTGCCTTCCTGCCCTCTATTTTCGAACACCCATACACACACAAACACACACACCATCTTTTTAAAAAATGTTTTTGATGTCCTCATCTCCAGAAATCTATACTTTGATGTAACAATAGTGTAAAGATAAAAATTTTGTCCACTTTAAAGCACCTCACAATCAGCTCTGGTGGCACACACCTGTACGGGAGAAAAAAAGCAGCTATATGGTAAATTTATCCAGAGAAACTTATCTAAGGTGTCTCTCAAAATATATACATCAAGAATGATGGCTTTTTCATGTAACCCCAGCCATTAGGGAGCAAGTCCAATCTGGGTTACAAAGAATCAGTCTCAAAAATAAGTACCTAGGGCTGAAGAAATGGCTCAGCGGTTAAGAGCACTAATTGATCTTCTAGAGGTCTTGAGTTCAATTTCCAGCAACTTTGTGGTGGCTCACAACCATCTGTAATGGAATCTGATGACCTCTTCTGGTGTGTCTGAAGACAGCTACAGTGTGCTCATATTAAATATAAGTAATTTCCAGCTGGGCATGCAGCCACGTTGTTGAAGTGCTTGTGTGGTATGCTTACAATGCCGGGCTCAATCCCCAAAACAGTAGTAATGCATCACTCCTACAATCCCAGCACAGGAAAAAAAAAAAGGTGGGGGAAGGATTAAGGTCATTCTTGGCACTAAGAGTTTAAGGAATATTGATATCTTGTCTGAAAACACCTAGATGTATAAAGAAAAACACAAAGTTCCTGGCAAACTACACAGACCTTTACTTGATTCAATTTTGCGCCTACTCTTCTGGAGCCCCAATAACCACTACAAAGCGAGAGAGGGAAAAATACACTAGAGAGTTATTTCACTTTAGTCTTTGGTAGTTTTAATAATGTATATATTTGGATTCTATCCACCCTCCTAGACCGCCTCTCCCAACAAAGTTTTTTTCACCTCGCTGATTCCCACACTAGTTTTCTTTTTTTTTTTTTTTAAGATTTTATTTGTTTATTATATAAGTACATTGTAGCTGTCTTCGGACACACCAGAAGAGGGCATCAGATCCCATTACAGATGGTTGTGAGCCACTATGTGGTTGCTGGGAATTGAACTCAGAACCTCTGGAAGAACCACTGCACCATCTCTCAAGCCCACACTAATTTTCTAGTCGCTGGCTCCGTTCGCAGGTTTTATCTTTATTCCAGCTTCTTCACGTCTGCCGCCTACAGACACCAGAACTCCCAGCTGCCAAAGAACCGCATTCTGACAAAATGGTACAACGCAAAGACCTTTCCGACCCGAGTCCACACCCGATGCGCAAGAATTTTTCAGAGGCGCTTCCGCAGTAGTGCATTATGGGTTATGTAGTCCTGGACCGATCACTTCGTCTTTGCAGACTTGTAGTCTTCAATCAGGTAACAAGAAAGGCTTGGTCAGAACAGTCCTAAAGAGGGGAAGAGTGACTTACGAAAACACTCGGCTTCAAAGCCGTCAGGCCTGTCCGTCAGCAGAAGCGGAAGTAGGTATAAGGCGGGTCGGAAAAAGGCGTGATGACGTTGCAGCGATGCGAGCGTGAGGATTTGGCGGGATTTCTGAAAGTCGCGCGCCCATCGCGTATCTGCGCCTGGGCAAAGCTGAGGCGTTCCCAGAAGTGTGGTTAGGAGGACTGAAACTTTCATAGAAGAACTGACAGGAGCTGCGAAGTGTGTTTGAGCCGTGTGACGGGAGTGAGCGTGGTGTGTGCAGAACCGACTGCCGGAAGGAGCGAGCGGCCCACGGCTGCGAGACAGGTGAGTGTGAGGCGCGGGCGGACTCCTCCCCACTGCCGCTCGGCATCTTGAGCCAACTCAAGGCCAGTGCTCCCACAGTCAGCTCCACGGGTCCCCTCTACGCCTAGAAACCGGAGAAAGGCGGAGCAAGGCGACCAACCGACCGACGCTAACTGACGCACTGAATTCGTTGTGGAGAGAACCGACCTGCACTTCAAACTTTTGTTTTAAGACCCGAGCTCACTACCTAGGCTAGGCTTGGTCGGGCTCGAACTCCCGCCTACGGCCTCCCAAATGCTGAAATTTACAAACTTTCAGGTTCATTTCTGTGGTCCGGACGCAGGAAGCTGAGATCCAGAGAAAAGTGCTCACAGCTGTTAAATAGGGCCAGAGCTAACACGTTCTTGGTTACTTTAGTGCTGTAGTGGCTGGTCTCTCTGGAGACTGAAGTAGGAGGCATAAGCAAAAGCGTAGTAAAAACTGAGAAATATAACACAAATTTCTATATAGAATCCTGGCTAGATGACTCACACCTATAGCACTTGGAAGAGGCAGGAGGATGACAGTTTCAAGACCAACCTGAGCTAGAAATGGAAGAGCTGTCTCAGAAGAAAGAAAAGTGAAGTACAGGGGCTGGACAGATGGCTCAGTCGTTAAGAGCATTTGTTGCTCTTGCAAAGAAGCTGAGTTCAGTTCCCAACATCCACATGGTGACTCACATCGAACCATAACTCCAGTTCCAGGAATCCAGTACCACCTTCTGACCTCATGTACCAAGCATGCTTGTGGTACACATAAACGTATGCAGGCAAAACACTCATGCACAAAAAAATAAATCTAAAGTGAAGTATAAAATACAAAGATCGCAAGTGTACACATGAATTATTACAAAATTAATATACCTCTATAATCACTAATAGAATGCTACCATGCTAAAAACCTCCCATTATCCTGGTTTTAGTATTTTTCCCTCACTCTGATGGCTAAACAGTGATTTCTAAAACTATTCACTAACATGGGCTACCTTTAAAAAACTGTATTTAGGCGGGGTCAGACTTTGTAACCCAGAAGCTAGTTTGAAACTCAGGATCCTACTATCTCTGCCTTGTAGGTGCTGGGACTGTGGGAGAGGGTTACTGTGCAGACCATTTTTTTGGTGTTTTTTTTTTTAATCCAGGATCTTGTTTTTTTATCATAAGCTGACCTTGTACTCACCATCCTGACTGCTTCCCTTGCTGTCTTTGCCTGTTTTTAAGTCTCATGTAAATATGCTGGTGGTATGGAATGTTTTATTGTTACACAAGCTTGCCAACACTTGATTTTTTTTAATAGTTTATTTTATATGCATTGGTGTTTTGTCTGCATGTATGTCTGGTTGAAAGTGTTTAATCATGGAGTTATAGACAGTTGGGAGCTGTCAAGTGGGTGCTGGGAATTGAACTCAGGATCTCTGGAAGAGCAGCCAGTGCTCTCAACTGCTGAGCCATCTCTCCAGTACCAACACTTGGTATTTTATGAAGGTCATCTAGTATCTGATGAACTTTGGATAGGGAGTGGGGGCTGATTTTTGAGATAATCTACCTATGCAGCCCAGCCTGACCTTGAATTTGTGGTAGTCTGCCTGCCTCAGCCTCCCAAGTGCTAGGGCAGTCATGGGCCTTCATACCAGGCTCTCTCCTCTTGTGGTTCTAATTCTCCTGATGAATGGGATGCTTGTTCGTGGTTTTGGTTGTGGAGACATCTCCCTCTTGAATCTGATTTCTCTTGTCCTTTTTTTTTTTTTTTTCTTATTTGAATGAGTTCTCTATGTTCGTAGTCTGATTGTCCACCTCTGACTATGCATGTGGCAAATAGTTTTTCTCTACAGTTTTGATTATTTTTTCCTTTTGGAGATAGGGTTTTAGGTAATCCAGGACAATCTCAAACTTGCTATACAACAGAGGATGGCCTGGAAGCTCTAGTCTCCCTACCTACCTCCTAAATGCTGGGATTACAGACATAACTACCATGCCTGGTTTTATGCATAGCATAAAATTGATCTACCTCCCAAAGCCCAAAGTTGTAAGTTCAAATGTAGTCAGAGCTAAGGGTTTATTTCGGTAGTTACTTAACCCGTTCAGGGACCTGAATTCCATCTTCAGCTCTGACAGTAAAATAAATATACTCAGTGTCTTGTTTGCTTTGTTGTGTGAGGACTCACTCTAGTGCCTCTTTTTCATATGCTAGGCAAGGCCTGTGCCCCAGGCTTCTGTATTCCCAGCCTGTGTTTGCAAGGCTGGAGGTACTGTTCACTGTTAGTTGTTGCTTTGTGTATCCAGCTCAACATTTCCTCTATTCCAAGAAGAGATTCTATTTCGGAATTTTACTCACCCTCTAGTATGGGAAAGCTTAGAACTTGCTGCCTTATAAAAATATTTTTTTAATCTGTTTTGAATAAGCTATCCTTGGCAGCATGCAGCACACCACTGTAAGTTAGATATGTCTGGGTTGGTTTTCGTTTAAGCTTACTTTTATGTTTGTGTTTGAATGTTTTGTCTCTGTGCCTATAAGCATAACACTCCTGTCCAGTGCCTACGTGGTCAGAAGAGGGTGCTGGACCTCCTAGAACTGAAGTTATAAACACTCATGAGTTCCCATGTGGGTACTAAGAACTGAACCTGGATCCTCTGCAAGAACAGCAGTTGGTCCTAACCTGTGGCTAGGGAGGGCCAGCTCCAGTCCTTCAAAGGTGTGTTGGAAACTGAACGTGCAGGTCTTTATTACCCCAGAGTATCTCTCTAGTGTTCACTCACACTGATGCCTCTATTTTTTAGTAATGGCTATGCAAATGCAGCTTGAAGCAAATGCAGATACTTCAGTGGAAGAAGAAAGCTTTGGTCCACAGCCTATTTCTCGGTTAGAGGTATGTTCTCAGTTGCTAAGTATTTACTTATAGTGCTGTAATGCATTCTTCTATGTAATGGAACAAAATAACCTTTACAGAAATTAAATTGGGGTTTCAGGAAATTGTCAAGGTTTCTACAGAAAAGCATAGGATTGTTGCTAGAAGTCTCTTCCTACTCTGTTTTCTAAGAGCTGAACTTTAGAAACTAAGGCCTAGGATCCCAAAGTGGAATCTCAGTGTTACTTATACTAAGTATAAAAATGCTAATGGGGAATTAGTGGTGTAACCCAGGAATGCAGGGGGCAAAGGGGATCAGCCTCTCCACTGGCCCAGGCTGTCATTAGGCTGAAGAGTGTGGGGTTGTTAAGATGTCAGACCCACCTCCATTTTAGGACTCAACATTAAGAATATGAAGCATTAGCTGGGTATGGTGGCCCACTCACACCTGTAATTCTAGCAGTTGGAAGACTGAGGCAGAATTCTTTTGGAGCCCAGCCTGGTCTAGATAGCAAGAAGTTCCAGGACAACAAGGGCTACATAGTTGAAACCTGCCTCAAACAAGCACAAAAAAAGGAGCAGCAGCAGAACAAACAAGAGGCTTGGGGAGATGGCTCTGTGGATAAAGTCCATGCTGTGCAAACAGTGAGGGCCTCAGTGGATCCCCAGTACACACAGAATCCAGGCAGAGTGGCAAATGCCGGTAATCTGAGAATCACTGGGACTTTTAGGTGAGCCAGCCTAGCCAGTCAGTGAGAGCCAGGTTTAGTGAGAGACCCTGTCTCCTAAAGTAGGGTTAAAAATGGCTGAGGTAGGCATCCTGGCCTCCATGGAGTTAGAGGTGGTTGTGAGCCACCAGAATTGGGTTCTGGGAACAGAATTTCAGTTCTCTACAACAGCAACAAACACTCTTAACTGCCGAGCCAGCTGGCCTTCATTTTGTTTGTTTAAGATTTATTCATTTTTCACAGGAAGATGAAATATATTTTTCTACCCAGTAACTTTTTAAATAGGACTTTTAAAGGCACTGAGGCTAGTTCTGCACAATCATTGTTTAATATATTTGTTTAAATATATTGAAATGAAGACTTCTTGAGGGAAATGGTGCTGGGTAAACCATTTTAGTTCCTAGCTCTTCATTATAAATACACAATTATTATCTCTAACAAGCTGTGTTGTCTGTCGATTATTTAATTCATCTTATTGGGGCTTTTTTTTTCTCCTTTTATTATTATTTATCTATTTATTTATTTATTTATTTATTTATTTATTTATTTATTTATTTATTTAGAGAGGGCCTCTACATAACCCTGGCTATCCTGGAACTCACTATATAGGGCAGGGTGGCCTCTAATTCACAGAGATCCTCCTGACCGTTCCTCCCTAGATTTTTTTATTTTATTTTATTTGAGACTGGGTTTCACTATGTGGCCTTGGCCGGCCTAGAGCTCACTATGTAGAGCAGGCTAGTCTGTAACTCATACAGATTCATGTGCCTCTGCCTCCCCTGCTGGAATCCACCCCTGGCCTAGATTTATCTATTTTTATTTAATATGTGTTCTGGGTGATTTTTGTCAGCTTGATACAAGCAATAAAATATGAGAAGAGAGAACCTTAATTGAGATATAAGATCAGACTGCAGGTAAGCCTGTAGGGCATTTTCGTAGTGATTGATATGGGAGGGCCCAGCCCATTGTATGTTGTGCCACCCCTGGACTGGTAGTTCTGAGTTCAGTAAGAAAGCCATGGACAACAAGCCAGTCAGCAGCACTTCTCCATCCCCTCTGTAGCAGCTTCTGTCTCTTAAGTTCTTGACCCTGTTTAAGTTCCTGTCCTGACTTTCTTCAGTGATAAATGGTCATGTGGGAAAGTAAGCCAAATAAACCTCTTCCTCCCTGAGTTGCTTTAGTCATAGTGTTTATCACAGCAATGGTAACCCTAAGACAATACGTATGCGTGTTCTGCCTGCATGTGTGTATCTATCCAGCATTTGAATACCTTGTGTTTGAGGAGGTCAGAAGGCATGGGATTCCCTGGAACTGGAGTTAATGGTGATGATGCCACATGGGTCCTGCAAGAACAACAAATGCTCTTAACCACCGAGCTACCTCTATAGACTCCCATCCCCATAATGTTTTATTTTAATGCTTTTGGTTTTGCTTTTTAGTAGTCCTAGGCTTTGAACCTGAGGCCCTTCTGCATTCAAGGCGAGTGTGCTGGTTAGTTTTTAATAAACTTGACACAACCTAGAGTCATCTGGGAAGAGGAGACCTCAATTGAGAAAATGCCTTCATTGGATTTGCCTGTAGCTAACTAAGTCTTTGGGGTGTTGAAGGACATTTGATCACATGGTGAACCCCAAGATTGCATTATTTACTGAAAAAAAATCTACTTCTAGTTATGGTGTGGCTCAGCCTTAGAACATACTGTTAATCCATCTGGCTGGAATACAGACACTCCTTTAATCCCAAATATTGAAGGTAAAATTATTTTGCAGAAGGAAGCACCCTTGTTTGAAGGTGGTATCTAATTGACTGCCAAAGTCACAAATCAGGGAAAGATTTTTCAGAATAATATATGCCCAACACTTACAACAAGAGAGAGGAATACAAGGCTACTTAAGAGAGAAGGTAGGGAAAAGAAGGCAGTTTTACCAGGACAGTTGTATAGGGACAAGTTGCAGAGAGGAAATAAGCTAAATACAGGTCAAGACAAAATGAGTCAGCGAATATGAAGGAGCCAGAAGATTAGAACATACTGCCAAAGTTAGCATGAGGGCAAGCAGAGCAATTCAGTAAGAAACTGAGAGAAGCCAAATTGAATCAGTCAGCTTGGAGAAGTGTTTGAGCCAGCTGAGTTGAACCAGCCAGCCAGAGTTCAGAAAGAACAAGAAAGGGTGTGAGCTTATTCAGTAGCAAGTCTCAGACTGAAAACTTCCTAGGCCTAGATAAGATTGTATGAAGGCTTCCAGAACTGGGCCTAGGTTAGCAGAGGCAGTAAGCCACAGAGATAACAGTTACATCAGGTGATTAAAAGTTACTTTTACAGTGGGGGCATTTTCTTAATGATTAATGTGGGAGGGCCCAGCCATGGCACGTGGTCCCAAGCTGTGTACAAAAGCAAACTGAGGAAGCCATTACACACAAATCAGTAAGTAGTGCTCCTCCATGGTCTGTATTTCAGTTCCTGTCCCATCTTCCCTTCAGGACAGACTGTATGCTATAAAGTAAAATAAACACTTTCTCCCCAAGTTGCTTTGGGTCATGGTATTTAAAAAAGCAATAGAGGGGCTGGGGATTTAGCTCAGTGGTAGAGCACTTACCTAGGAAGCGCAAGGCCCTGGGTTCGGTCCCCAGCTCCTAAAAAAAAGAACCAAAAGAAAAAAAAAAAAAGCAATAGAAAGCAAGTTAGGACAGCAAGTATTCTACCAGTGAGCTTCACTTTTAAGACTAGGTTTCGGGGTTGGAGATTTAGCTCAGTGGTAGAGAGCTTGCCTAGCAAGCAAGGCCCTGGGTTCAGTCCCCAGCTCCAAAAATAAAAAAAAGAAAAGAAAAAAAGACTAGGTCTCATGTAACTTAGCATGGCCTAGAATTCACTGTGTAAATGAGAATAACCTTGATTGCTAATCTTAATTTCACCTCCTGAGTGTGATTATAGGTGTGTAACCAGTATTACCTGTCGTTTTGTGTGTTGTATTTTACTTTTTAATTTTTAGATTTACTATTTTTTGTATATAAGTGTCTGGCTTTCATGACTCTGTACACCACCTCTGTGCCTAGAGCCCAGAGAGGTCAGAAATGAGCTTCAGATCCTCCTGGAACTGGAGGTGAAGGCAGTTATAAGCACCATGTGGGTGCTGGAAACCCAGGCTGGCCCAAAAGTCACGCCTGTTTCCCAGGGCCTCCTTTTGTGTGTGTGTTGGGGGTGTGTATGTGTGATTTTTTTTAAAATTAGCCTGTGTTAAGTTGCATAATGATATGTTTTGTTATGTTTATGATGTATTGATTGGCTCCCTGTCACCTTCACTTGCCCTCCTCCTACTGATCCCTTTCTCTTCCCAGCACATCCCCTTCTTTCATCTGTTTCTGTTTGTTTTGTTGACAGTTTTTGGTATGGAGCTCACTGACTAGGCTGCCTGGCTAGTGAGTCTCAAGGGTCTACCTGCCCTTGCCTCCCCAGGTGATGGTAAACACTGCCACATCTCACGGTCTCTCCAGCCCAAAACTATAACTTTGATAATGAAAACATTGATAATTTGGTGTTTGGGGTTTTTTTTCTTTAGACATAATGATATTTTTGTACTATGTAATTCAAATGTTGATTTCTGAGCTTCCATATCTAGTTACAGTATTCTATCTCCTGCCTCAGTGTTGTATGAGCATTGCTCCCATTTATTCTTTGGTCAATAAAGCTAGTCAATCAGCCAATGACTGAGCAGGAGAGAAGATGGGGCTGAACTTCCTTCCTTCCTTCCATCCAAGGGAGAGGGCATCAGAGAGAGGAGGTAGGAATTAGCCATGGGGAGACAGTCTAGGAGACACCATGAGAAAACAACTAGAGCGGAGAAAGCCATAGAATGCAAGTATCTCCGAGATTCTGGCTCGGAAGTGGCCAGATTAGCATAGAGGATTAAAATAGAGTAATAAAAAAGTTGTCATGTCATTACAGATTTGGTAAATAAAAATACAGTCCAGTCTTAGTTATTTGGGATCTAGCTGGCTTAAGAGGAAAATTGTAACACACTTATTAAAAAACCATTAGCAGGTGGGAGGGGGAGTTTAAAAAAAAAGCCATTAACAGGTTTTAGTTTTGTTGAGACAGTGGTTTTTTTTTTGGGGGGGGGGGGGAGTAACAGCCCTGGCTATCCTGGAACTTACTCTATAGACCAGACTATTCCCAAACTCAGAGCTCCACCCGCCTCTGTCTTCCACCTGATAGTATTAAAGGTATATGCCTTTAATTTGTTATTAATAACTCATGTGTAGTCAAACTTTTCAGGGGTTTTGCATATATTTGTGATCTTCAAACATGTCTCTGAGTGTAATTAATTAATATCCGCATTAGACAAGAGACCTAACTTTATTCATTGTTTTCTTACAGCAATGTGGCATAAATGCCAATGATGTGAAGAAATTAGAAGAAGCTGGTTACCACACGGTGGAGGCTGTTGCTTATGCACCAAAGAAGGAACTGATAAATATTAAAGGAATTAGTGAAGCCAAAGCTGACAAAATCCTGGTAAGTACCTATGTGATGGCGGAGAGGCGGAGGCATTAGTGAGAATAATTAGTACAGGGTGCTGTACAGTGATTGGTCCTTAGTCCCCTTCCTCCCCCTTGTCACCTGGTTTCCATTCTGGAAGTGACTGCTGACAGCTTTTATTTTAAAATCTCCCCCCCCCCCCCCCCCCCCCAGAGCTGGGGACCGAACCCAGGGCCTTGCGCTTCCTAGGTATGCGCTCTACCACTGAGCTAAATCCCCAGCCCCTTATTTTAAATTCTTATTTCCTGTGGAGAATTGCAGTATCGTGGAAATTGATATAAATACTGCCAAAAACACATTCCCACCAGCCCACAGTAAAGTTGTTTATCTTATCATTTTGAATGTGATCTCACCTCAGAGGGATATTTAAAATTATTATGTTATGTATATGCTGTTGTGGTCTGTGTAAATAAATTTTTATAAATAAATTTTTATTTATTTATTATATATAAGTACACTGTAGCTGTCTTCAGATACACCAGAAGAGGGCATCGGATCTCTTTACAGATGGTTGTGAGCCACCATGTGGTTGCTGGGAATTGAACTCATGACCTCTGGAAGAGCAGTCGGGTGCTCTTAACCGCTGAGCCATCTCTCCAGCCCTAAATAAATAAATCTTTAAAAAAAAAAAAAAACTGTAGAAAGAGAGGCTGAGTACATGTTTCAGTGGAAAGTACTCACCTAGCATGTGCTAGGCTCCAGTTAATAGTCAGTACCACCAGAGAGGGGGAAAGAGAATGATATTGGTAGAATGTTGATATAAAAGTCACATGGTGACTCAAGCATGCTCAAAGTCATAGGTTCCATCTCAACAGCCACTGAAATGCCAAGATAACAGTGCACATCCACAGTACCTCTTAATGTTTTTATTAACCTATATTAATACGTAATATTCCGGGGGCTGGGGTGCAGTGTGAAGGGTCTAGAGAGATGTTCGTGGTTAAGAGTATAATCTGATCTTGCAGACGACCTGAGCTTAGTTTCCAGCACCTATGTTGAGTTATCTTACAACTTCCTTTAAGCTTCAATATAGAGATTTGTTAGAGGGCTACCAGTATGCCTTTTCTGGCCTTGGGACGGATGTGTGAGAAGATACTCAAACATGAGACTCTTCTCTGCCAAATATAAGATCAAAGGCACCAGCTCTCCTCCCCTCCCCCCCCCCAAAATTCCACTTTTTATTCACCTTTTTTTTTTTTTTTGAGCTGGGGACCGAACCCAGGGCCTTGCGCTTCCTAGGCAAGCGCTCTACCACTGAGCTAAATCCCCAGCCCTTTTTATTCACCTTTAATCCCAGCATTCAGGAGATAGAGGCAGGTGGATCTCGGAGTTCCCTCACAGCCAGAGCTACATAGTGAGACCATGTCTCAAAAAAAAAAAGGGGGGGGGGGGACAGAAGGAAATTGAAGGCAAGCATGGTGATACACACTGTAATCTCAGCAGTCTGGTTTATGTAAGTTCATGCTGACATTCAAATTCTAAATACATGGATGATTTTAGGATGTATTTAATTTACGTGTGTGAGTATTTCACTTGCCTGTATATATGTGCATCATGTCCTGGTGCCTGCAGAGATCAGAAGAAGGTAGTGGGTCCCTGGCTCTGGAGTTTTGGTGATTGTGAGTTACCACGTGGGTTCTGGGAACTGAACCTGGGTCCTCTGTAAGAACAAGAACTCTTAACCACTCTCCAGCCTCTAGATGTTACTGTTGATTGCTGTTACTGTTGCAAAGATTTATTTCCTTATATATGTATGAGTGTTTTTCTTGCATGTATTTAAGTGTACTATATGCATGCCTGGTGCCTGTGGAAGCCAGAAAATGGTGCTGGGTCCCCTAGAACTGGAATTATGGCAGTTGTAAGCTTCCATGTGAGTCCTCTGCAAGAGCAGCAAGTGCTTTTCACCACCGAGCCATCTCTCTAGACCCCCAGGTGTTTAGTTTTATTGTCCTGTCATATTGACTGATTTTTTTTTTCAAACTAAAGTCTCATTTTTGTTGCTAAGTGTTATTTGTATATACTTGGAAAATAAACAATAAAGAGAAAAGCTGCGAATAGCATCCTGGTTTTACAAGGCAGGAGAATCTGAAGGGATGACAGATAGGAAGTAAGGTAGGAAGACATGCTACCTTGTCTTTTCGGCTCCTGTGGTGGTGCGCTCCTGTCATACTAGCATAAGAGTGTTTTCCTGTTGTGTTCCTGGGCTTGTCTTACAACACATGTAGGTTGAGCATCTCCACTACAAAAATAAGGTTATATGCACAGAAGTCTGAATTTTTTTTTTTTTTTTTTTATCAAAAACCTCACACTCAAGAAGATTCAGATTTTGGGATATTTGGAATTTTCAGTGAAGGATATTAAACTGTTAGTCTACCCAAGTGCCCAAAAATATACAAAACTCACAGTCTAAAGCATTTTGGGTCCCAACTTTCCCAGATAGTGGTTTCTTTACCTGTGTACCTGTGTTACATTACTACTTTAACCTGTCCTATTGTTTTCTTAGGCTGAGGCAGCGAAATTAGTTCCAATGGGTTTCACCACTGCAACCGAATTTCACCAACGCCGGTCAGAAATCATCCAGATTACTACTGGCTCCAAAGAGCTTGACAAACTACTTCAAGGTATAGTAACCCCTCATCCTATTTTATAAACCCTAACTAATTAACACAGATGGGAGGTGAAAACAAAGCCAGACTATTACTATAGAATTCATCCTAGGGGAGAATACTACATAGAGACGTATGAATAGTAGATTTCTTCAGGGTCTTGACTGGCTGATTCTGTAGGTTTGCTTTTGTAAAGATTTTTTTTTTTTTTTTTCGGAGCTGGGGACCGAACCCAGGGCCTAGGGCTTGCTAGGCAAGCGCTCTACCACTGAGCTAAATCCCCAACCCCTGTAAAGATTTTTAGTTTAGATTTTTCTTTGTTTTGAGGGGAACTGTTTTTGGGGGGGGTGGGTTGTTTTGTTTTGTTTTTTGGTTTTGTTGTTGTTTTGTGGGTTTTCTTGTTTGTTTTGTTTATTTTTGATTCCTTGGCTTGTATCAACAGATCTAAGATTCAGGCTGAATCGAATGTATTTTGGACTGTAGGAATATCAGCTTCTCATAGATCCTTTATTACAGTTAGGAAAGATTAAGGTAACATCGGAGAAAGCCAGGTGACGTGTACCCAAAACTTCCTTGTATATTTCTTTATAACATTCTACAAATGTAACATTTTTAAAATAAGACATTTTTATTTTTTAATTATGTTTAGTGGTTTTAGGAATTGATTCAGGAGCTAACAATATACTTACATTCCCCGTCTTCTGCACCTATACTCCAGGTGTGAAGATTTGACATACGCATTAGTTACTCATTCTGGCTCTGATTTATAAAATACTAAAATTACCTATCTATAAATTAACTTTTGGCTTTGTTTTGTTTTGTTGAAACAGTGTCTTTGTAGCTCTGACTATATATAAAGAATTAGTTCCCCCTGTTTAAGGAAATAAGTATTATATGTATATTATATCTTAAGTGTTAATTTTTTTTAAGGATTTATTTATTCATTATATAAGTACACTGTAGCTGTCTTCAGACACACACCAGAAGAGGGCATCGGATCCTATTACAGATGGTTGAGCCACCATGTAGTTGCTGGGATTTGAACTCAGGACCTCTGGAAGAACAGTTGGTCCTCTTAACCGCTGAGCCATCTCTCCAGCCCTGTTTATTTTCTAATTTTAACACAAGATTGGAAACTTGATGGCTGGTAATGCAAATGGTTGTCTTACAACTCTGATGACCTGAATCCAATCCCTAGAACCCACAGTAGAGGGAGATAACCCATTCTCCCAAGTTATCCTCTGCCCTCTACCTGTGAGCTGTGGCACATGCCTGCCCAACCTCACACATGTCATACACACAGTACAATAATAACAAACTTAGAAACAGAAGAAGTATATGGGAAGGGGGTGAGCCCAGAGACTCACATCTCCTACCACTGAGCTATGCTTCCTGCCACAAAACACTGTTTAAATACTACTCAGTGTAGTACATATTAGTATGTATGCATGTATGTATGTATGTATGTATGTATGTATCTGTTTGTTTATTGTGTAGTACCAGCTAGCCTGAAACTCACAGAGCTCCCACTGCTTCTATTCCGTAAGTGCTGGGATTACACCTTGTCTGGGAGGTTTTAAACTTTTGAAAACATAGTTGTCCTCATTGTTGAAAAGTTTTTAAGTTTGGTTCTTGCTGTTTTTCTAGTTATTTGATTATTTACTTTTTCTTCCTTCTTGGGATACAAAATAGCCTGGGTTCAGGAATCATGCAGAATTTGAGTTTTAAACCCTCTAAGAAGATCCCCTTCCCTCCAGGACACAAAGGCTGTGTAGAGAGACCATGGCTCCTGCCTGAAATTCCAGCACTTGGGGTGTGGAGGGAAAGGGGTTAGATGTTTAGTGTTATCCTCAGGTATGGGATGAGTTTGCGGCTAGCCTAAACTACATAAAAGCCTGTCTCATTAAAGATAAATAAAAGAATTCTCATTTCTAGTATTTACTTAATGTGCCTATGCCTGTTTTCTTCAAGATGAGGATAAGTCTTCTTATCGCCTAGGCTTTTAGAACTACATGAATGGTACGTTTAAGTAAATTGGACAAGGAGGTTCACAAAAAAATAGTAAATACCAGGTTATATTAAAGCAGCTGAAGCCCTTGTTGGCTTTTCTTGGTTGAGTTCTGTAACTTCATTATGGTAGCAATTACTTGAAGCTGTACATGCAATAAAATTGCCTGAGAACTATAGCAACACCAAATGAGTGCATATGGAGAGATGTGAACATACTGAGGGCTAAGGAATGTAAGGCTAAGCCTGGGAGACTCAGGGATGAGTGCCCAGACCTCCAATTTACAAATAACCTATACTTATTTAAAAATAAGTGTGACTTTTATTTTTGTCGATATTGGGAGTTGAATGTAGGCCTTTTATCTAAGGAGCATTCTACGATTGAGCTGCATTGCCAGACCCAGTGTCTCATTGTACTGTGCGGATTGGTCTTGAACATCCCAGGCAGGTTTTAAACCTTAGAACTTTCTGTTTCATCTTCCCACATAGCTGGCTTACGGGTGTGAACTAGTAAGCCTAGACAAAAAGAAAAGAAGCAAATTAATGAATTGCTGATTATTGAAAATGGGAGTTTAAATTATGGAACATTAGTATGCTCCAAGAACAATTTCCTGATTGTAGTTTGTAAGCAGTTATTCTATGTGACGGACTTGTCAATTTCATAGGTGGAATTGAGACTGGGTCTATCACAGAGATGTTTGGAGAATTCCGAACTGGGAAGACACAGATCTGTCATACATTGGCTGTAACATGCCAGGTGAGTTGTTGGGGTTCGGGCTAATCAGATCAGCAAGTATTGGTTGACCCATGATACCTGCAAGCATCTGTTAGGATGGATGTAAAAGGTACTTCCTCAAGAATCCCATATGTGGTTAGAGGTTAATTCCTACTGAAAAACATTCCACATCAGAGAAACTTTCCAAATGCTTGATTCAGAATATTTCCTACCATATCTTCTTTCCCTGAATTTACTTGCCCTTCTTTCATTGGCCTGTTTGGTTGGTTGGTTGGTTGGTTTGTTTATATGTGTGGGTGAATTGCTCCCATGGATGTCTATTCCTGGTACCACCACCTTACCCTGAGCTGGAGTTAACAATAGTTATGAGCTTCCATGTGGTTGCTGGGAATGAAACCCCATCATCTGGAAGAGTAGCCAGAGTGTACTTAACTGATAAGCCATGTCTCTAGCCACACAGTCTACACTTTATGTCTCAAAAAATATATGTATAACAATAGTAACCTGACATGATTCATTAACACTGTATCTGGTCTTTTTAAATAGAAATGTTTTCTCTATAACTTTTTATTTTCTGTATGTGGCACACATGTGTATTTCTGAGGGGTATATGCCTGTGTAGGCTTAGAGACCAGAAGGTACCAGGTCTCTTCCTCTATTACTCTCCACTTTGCTTCTGAAAGGCAGGGTCTCTCCCTGGACTTTTACAGCTCCTGTTTTTTGACTAGACTAACAGTCAGCACACTTGGGTTATTCTGTCTCTATTTTTCATAGCACTAGAATTGCAAAGTCCTTTGAGACTATACCTGGCTTGTTAAATTAGTCCCGAGATACAAATTCAGGTCTTCAGGATTGTATAAGAAGTACTCTTAACCTCCTCTAGCCAGCTACCCATGTCATTTTGACAGATATTATGTAGAATAGATGTTTATATCTATGGTTTCTATGGCAACTCTGCATACACTGCTAATTCTTTAAAATGCAAATAGAGTTCTAGCCTGGCAGTGTTTATTAAGTAGTAAGGTGATTCTGTTGACACTAAACAAAGTCTTCAGTAACATTCTAGGTGCTCACAGCAATAGGTCTTTCTTACTTTTTCCCCCAAGAATGCTAATTCATTAACAGTCAAAACAGTTGCATGTTATTAGTCTAAGAGCCAGAACCAGAATATGAGCGAGTGTTGGATCACTACTTAAATTCAAAATCTGTTATCATTGTTCAGATTTTCCCAGCTTAATGAAATGAAACCTCACTGCATTAGATCTCTAATAATTTAAGTTCTAGAATGCTTCACATTTGTCCAAGAATAAATAGATGTCTGAAGAACTTATACTGTAGCATATTAAAATAGTAAGAGTGATAAAATGACATGCATCTCTATAAACTAGAGATGAATCACAGCACTAAACTGTATGGAAAACTCCTAACCCAGCCAAGCATTATGGTGCAAACCTATAATCCTAGCACTCAGGAGATCATGAGTTTGAAATCAGCATAGCTACACAGTGAACTCTGTATTAAAGCACCACTAAGAACATCCACCACCTGCTAACTTCATAATGTCTGCATCTCCACCTTATTCCTTGGAGACAGAGTCTTTCCTTGAACCTGGAACTTACTTGGTTTTTTGTTGTTGCTGTAAAACTCAGCATGCTGAAGTAATCCTTCTCTGCTTCTGGCAGTGCTGGGATTAGGGTCTTAGAGCCACCATACTCAAGGTGGATGAGTTTATTTTGAAACAGTGTTTTCATGTTGCCAAGGCCGGCCTCAAATTTACTGCATAGCTGACCTTGAACTCCTGATCCTTTTCAGAGCCATCATTGCCAGTTGTCAAATGATTGACCTTTGAACTAATCTGTCTTAACGTTCAGTTTTATCTCATAGTTTGGACTGTTTCAAAGCCGTTCAACTCCAGCAAAACACTAACTTCATGTTCTCTGTGTATGTTATTAATTTGTATTTCTATCCAAAGAGAATATGTCCTATTGCCTCTAATTCTCCTGTTTGTTTGTTTTACTATGTATGTATGTCTAGGGCTTATGTAAGCCAGAGTACTATGTTGGACCCTGGAATTAAAGTCACAGGGTTGTGAGTCACCAGGTATGTCCCGGGAATGAAACCTGGCCCTCCGGAAGCACAAGCAGTGCTCTTAACCATGGAGCGGTCTTTATAGGTCCTGCTGCCTTCTTTTCTCTTTTAAATTATGGCTTGTTTTTATGTGCTTTGCCTAAATATGTCTGTGTGAGGGTGTCAGATCCCCTGGAACTGTAGTTACAGACAGTTGTGAGCTGCCATGTGGGTGCTGGGAATTGAATCCATGTCCTCTGGAAGAGCAGCCAGTGCTCTTAACCTCTGATCTCATACTATAACCCAGGCTGTCCTGGATCTTAATATGTGGTCCAAGCTGGCTTCAAACTCATGGAGATGCCTCTGCCTCCTAGATGTGAGCTACTATTCCAAGTTAATGATCTTAAAGGGTTTTTTGTTTGTTTTGTTTTTTTAAAGATTTATTTATTTATTATATTTATATATATACTATGTACACTGTAGCTGTCTTCAAACACACCAGAAGAGGGCATCAGATCTCATTACAGATGGTTGTGAGCCACCATGTGGTTGCTGGGATTTGAACTCAGGACCTCTGGAAGAGCAGTCAGTGCTCTTAACCGCTGAGCCATCTCTCCAGCCCTTAAAGGTTTTTTTAATTATGATAGTTTTTATGTTTTGAGATTATAATATATGTTATATAGTATAATATGTGTACTATATATATGTAATATATAGGGCTAAAGTGTTTTAACCCTTATTTAGAGTGGAGGAGGTTAGATTTATCATGGGGAACTTGGAGTCTGTATCAGAAGAGTGGGTGTTTCCACCGTTTCTTTTCCCCCCCGCAGCTCCCCATTGACCGAGGTGGAGGTGAAGGGAAAGCAATGTACATTGACACCGAGGGCACCTTTAGGCCGGAGCGGCTGCTGGCGGTAGCTGAGAGGTGGGTCATGAAACTTGAATGTGTTTAGCAAGTTTAACTTGCCTGAAATGTCTCGTTACGCTACACTTCAGTTGTGTGTGTGGTTGAAAACAACAATCTTTAATGGAAAACATTCTTTTTTTTTTTTCCTTTTTTTATTTACATAGGAAAACATTCTTTACTCGGCAATCTAACTATCTCAGATGGAATAAAAAGCAAGATCCAGGGCTGGAGAGATGGCTCAGTGGTTAAGAGCACTGACTGCTCTTCCAGAGGTCCTGAGTTCAAATCCCAGCAACCACATGGTGGCTCAACCATCTGTAATGGGATCCGATGCCCTCTTCTGATGTGTCCAAAGACAGCTACCGTGTACTCATATACATAAAATAAATCTTTAAAAAAAAAAAAAAAAGCAAGATCCAACTATATATTTCTTTCAAAGAAACACTTTAAAGTTGGTTGCAAATAAAAGACTTGAAAAGATAATCAGGAACCCTAAGAGCAATTAAAAGACTGCACCAGGCTACCCCCTGATCCTTTGGTTTTCAAGATCAGTTTTCTCCATGTAGCCCTGACTGGCCTAGAACTCACTCTATAGACCAGGCTGGCCTAGAACCCACAGAGATCCACTGTCTTTGCCTTCCGAGTGTGGGGACTAAATGTGTGTCATCACTGCCTAGTGAGGAAACACTTGTATGTGTATAGGCGTGGACAGGCCCATACATGATGATATGCATGTGGAGGTCAGAGAACATTTTCCGGGAGTCAGTTCCACCATGTGGGCTCCAGGAGTTGAGTTCAGGTGTGATGGCAAGAGTCTTCTGAGCCTCTCACTTGCCCAGGCAGAACATTGATCATTAAAATTAGTTTCCCAGGAAGGTGTAGTCATTATAGACATCGTTAAGTTGTTTTATTTTATGTATATGAGTGTTGTCTACATGTATGGCTGTGTACCAAGTGTGAGAATTTCCTGTGGAGGCCAGAAGAGGTATCGGATCCTCTAGAACTAGAATTATAAATGGTTGTGAGGCATCATGTGGATGTTGGAAAGTAAGCCCAGACAGGTCTCTGCAAGGGCAGCAATCACCAATATCTTTTCATCCAAGAGGGCATCACAAAAGTCTAAATCATGTCAAAATTCTAGCGATTTTTTTTTTTTGCAAATTGATAAATGCAAGGTTCATATGGAAAAATCTAGAGCTCCATTTATTTATCTGTTATTTATTTGCATGGGGGAGGGGTGGGCATTGCCTGCTTGTGTCTGTTCACCAGACACCAGAATATGTACCTGTTGCCTTCAGAGGCCGAAAAGGGCATTAGATATCAAACTGGAATTTTGGTGACTATTATAGTTGAGCTGATGTATGAGTGTTGAGAATCATACTTAGGACCTAGAAGAACAGCCACCGTTCTTAAACCACTGAGCCCTCTCTGCACCCCAAGTCCTGAACTGAAAACTCCTTATAAAACTACAGTAGCTATTACAGGTGGTCATGACTTAAACATAGATTTGCAGCTAGGTATAGCACAGTGGTAAAGTACTTGTCTGGTATATAAAAGACCCTAAGGTCAATTCTCAGTACTGGAACCAAAAAAAAAAAGGTGTGTGTGGGGAGAGTTACTCATTCAAGAGACAGAAGCAGCAGCTGTCTCTGAGCCGAAGGCTAGCTTAGTCTGAAAGCTACATAATGAAACCGTCTCCAAAAAAACAGAGCAGTAAATAGATAACTAAACTATGGATCAATGGCCCAGAATATAACCTTCAAAAACACTTGCACCAACATGCCCAGCCCCTTGGTTTTGCTTTTGAGACAGGGTCTAACCATGTATCTCAGGCTTGATCAACTCTTACGTAGCCTGAGGTATCCTGAGCTTTCTATACTTTCCTCTCTGCCTCTGGTGGTTAGCTCATGATGTGTTATCATCCCTGCCTTATTTGAGACTCTCGTAGACCTAGGTGGCCTCAAATGCACTGTGTAGCTGAGGTTAACATAGAATTCCCGATCCTTCTGCACCTTCAAGTTATGGGAGTTATAAGCTTGTAAGACCATGCAAGAGCTGCATGCGCTCTACCACTCATGATCGACGACCCCCCCCCCCGTCCGTCACTCCCTACCTCCCTCCCTCTCTCTCTCTTTCTCTCTTTCTCTCTCTCTCTCTCTCCCCCTCCCTCCTCTCTCCCTTCCTCCCTCCTTCCCTCCCTCTCTCTCTTGCCTTCTGAGTGCATGGGTTAAAGGTGTATACAACTTTGTTTAGCCTTTGAGTTTCTTTCTTGAGACAGTCTTACCATATATATAACTCTTTATGAGAGAATCATGGACACACGCTCTCAAAGAATTAGCGCCCATTTAAGTAACTTAAACTTAAAAAGGGAAATCGTACTTTGCTACTGTGCACGTTGGTGCACACTCCACAGCACATGTGTGGAAATCAGAGAACAACCCACAGGGCTCTGTTTTCTCACTCTACTACATGGGTTCTGGAGATTGAACTGAGGTAGTCAGGCTTGGCAGCAAGTGCCTTTACCTACGAAACCATTTTGTCAGCCCTAACATTATCTTTTGAATTATTACAAGACAACGGCTGTAAACAACAGAAGGTGACTTGGGTCAAAAGTGACTGCACATGTTCTCGTTGGCGTGTGGATGAAAACAACAGTACTCAGTGCTTGTCTAGCACAAAACACACCAGAAAGTGTTCATAGCCATGTAAAAGAAGGTGTCTCACGAGCACCTGACAGACAGGCAGGAGAGTCTCCGTGGTTTCCAGGCCAGCCCAAGATACAGAAACCAGGGGCTGGAGAGATGGCTCAGTGGTTAAGAGCACCCGACTGCTCTTCCAGAGGTCCTGAGTTCAATTCCCAGCAACCACATGGTGGCTCACAACCATCTGTAAGGAGACCCGATGCCCTCTTCTGGTGTGTCTGAAGACAGCTACAGTGTACTTATATATAATAAATGAATAAAAAAAAAAAAAAAGATACAGAAACCAGGAATGATGGATTCTCTGCCATGTTTCTCCCTGCACTTTGTTCTGTGTCAGTCCTTCACCTCTGCCTCAGTATCCTCATCTCAAGTAAGAACTAGTAAAAAAAGTAGAATCATCTGAACATTTCTGGAAAGCCTTTTCTCTCAGTGAAGAAACCCTTTAATGCCAGCAAGGTATTTAACTAACACTTGTATTGTATTTGGAGAGTTGAGAATTTCAGAGGCCTTGAACATGGTGAGACCCTGTCTCAAAAATGGGTTTGGCATATGGCAAAGCAAATTTTATTTCCACTTGTTCTTCTCCAGCATTTAGACTCTAGCCAAGTTTTAGAAATGCAAAAGGAAGAGAATCCAATCTATTTTAGATGTGAGGGGAGGCTGGCAAAGTATGGTTTCTAGATTCTTGTTATCCAGCTACTGTGGAGGCTAGGTCTTGAGATGACTATAACCTGGGAATTTCGGTTTAACCTAGAAAACACAGTCATTACCTCCCCACCCCCACCCTCACCCCCCAAAAAAAAATCTCAGAAAGATTTACAACAGGCACTTGGTTAAATCCTCAGGTGAATACATCAAACTTACTGCCTTCAAACAAGGAGTCCCTCCTGTTGTTACAGATTCAATAAGAATGAAATTGTTGGGCCAGGCATATTGAGATACACCTTTAATTCTACCACTCCAGACATAGCCAAGCAATTATCTGAGTCCCAGGGGATAGCTGGAGTGACAACATAGTAAGAGCCATAAAGAGACATAGAGAGAAAAAGAGAGTGCCTTACTTCACCTGTCTTTGTGTCTTAGGTTACAAAGTTGAGAAAATACAGATCATACTATGAAAACAGGAAATACATAGTTGGCTGTTTTTAAGTGCAAAAGAAAATAATCATCGAGGCCTGAGAAATACTAACATAATAAATGACATTCATTTAACATAATCTTTGAATGGTTTGTTATTTTTGTTTATGCTAACTCTTGAGTGTAGTTCTTTGCTTTTCTGACTTGAAAATTTCTCATAGTTTGAAGGCCTCAGAGAATAAATTTGATGTATCCTTAGGTCTCACTTAGTTTAAAATAGTTGTTGCTGTCATCTCGAGTTGGCTTGGCCACACTTCTACTAGAGCAGGAAGCCTATCTGTGGGTCCTAAAGCCAGTGGGAGTACTGCTGCTTATCTTTGTAGATGAGAGAAATATTGGGTATTAATTCTCACCTGACTGAGCACTGTCTACAGCCTAAAATCTCCTCTTCTCTAGATACGGCCTCTCTGGAAGTGACGTCCTCGATAATGTAGCATACGCTCGAGGGTTCAACACAGACCACCAGACCCAGCTCCTTTACCAAGCGTCAGCCATGATGGTAGAATCCAGGTATGTCCTCAGCAAGACACTCAGTGTGCCTGTGGCCCTTCCCTGAATCTGGATGACAGTTTGAATAGAAATGAAGGGATTCACATTTTAAGGGTTGATTTTCTTTTTTAAACAGGATCTCTCTATCTAGTCTTGGCTGTCTTAGATCAGGCTGGCCTCAAACTCAGGGAAATCCTCCTGCCTCTGCCTTCCCAAGTAGTAGCATTAAAGGCATGTGCTACCATACCTGGACGCAGGGAGTTTTGTTGATTGATTCTCCTTTTTTTTTTTTTTTTTTTTTTAAAAAGATCTATTTATTTTATGTATATAAGTAGCTGCCTTCAGACACACCTGAAGAGGGTATCAGATCCCATTACAGATGGTTGTGAGCCACCATGTGGTTGCTGGGAATTGAACTCAGGACCTCTGGAAGAGCAGCCAGTGCTCTTAACCTCTGAGCCATCTCTCCAACCCCCGATTCTCCTTTTTTTTTTTTTTAATATGAAAAACAATTAAAGATTTATTTTTACTTATATGTGTGTTTCCGTGAATGTCTGCCTCATGTGTCGAGGTACAACAGGGCATCAGATTCCCTGGGGCTGGAGATAGAGGTGGTTATGAGCCAGCTACCTAGTGTGGGTGCTGGGGAAACAAACTTGGGTTCTCTGAAAGAGCAGAAAGTATTTTTAACAACTGAGCCATCTCTCAACCCCCAATTTCCTTTCTTTAAAAAATATTCTCTATGCATTTTGTGTGTGCTATGATTGTGTTTATGTGTACACACACATTTATATGAGAGTGTGGACATGCATATGAAGTGGCTTATGTTCAAGTTGGAGGACAAGCTTGGACAAGTTCTCACTCCACTTTATTTGAGGCCTCATCTCTTTATTGGTCCCTGTTGTGATAACCAGGCCAGCTGGTCCACAGGCTTCTAGAGACACTTGCCATCTCACTGAGACTACAAGCACATGCTACCTTGACTAGCTTCACATGGGGTCTTGGGATTCAAACTCAGATCCTCCCACTTATATGGCAAATACTTTACCCACCATATCATCTTCTCTGCATCTTCAGTTCTTATATACTTTAAGATTCCAGTCACATCACTCATAAAAATTCTTTTCTGTAATGCCTGAGGCCCTGTGTTTACTCTCAAATATAGTGAAAAACAAAAACCCCAGGGCTTCTTTTGGTCACATCTGCCAAAACCATCAAAAGTCACCATGATCCACAACAGATCCACCATGCAACAGATTGAACATTTTATAAACATTTTAAGAAAATGTGTATAAAGGCGTGTGTGTGTGTGTGTGTGTGTGTGTGTGTGTGTGTGTGTGTGTGTGTGTGTGTACGTACTCGCCTGCTCATGAGGTCACATACTAGGAAGTCAGTGTCAGTTACTCATGTTTTATCTTGAGGAGACTGAAGCAGGACGATCATACATTTCATGACTTTACAAGTATTTGCTGCTCTTCCAGAGGACTGGAGTTCAATTCCCAACATTGACATGCATGGCAGCTTACAACTGTTGGGTATTTGACACCCTCACATAGCCACGAATGCAGACAAAAACACGAATGCATATAAAATAAGTTATTTTTAAAAAGGTATAGGGTTGTAAGGGAGACAAAATTGACAATTCTTGTTTCTTATAGGTATGCACTGCTTATTGTAGACAGTGCTACTGCCCTTTACAGAACAGACTACTCAGGTCGGGGAGAGCTTTCAGCCAGGCAAATGCATTTGGCCAGATTTCTAAGGATGCTGCTTCGACTTGCTGATGAGGTAAGCTATAGAAAAGAAATGGAAAGTGTTGATTTTCAGTGGCTCCAAATTCCAGGAGTCTTTTGAGGACATTAGTGCCTTGTATTACCAAAGATGAGCATTAGTTGGCCATTTCTTTGTTGTGAGCATTAAGGTTCTTGGTATGTCTGTGGTCACAAAACTGACATTCTTTCCCGTATCAGTTTGGTGTAGCAGTGGTAATCACCAACCAGGTGGTAGCCCAAGTGGATGGAGCAGCCATGTTTGCTGCAGATCCGAAAAAACCCATTGGAGGAAACATCATCGCTCATGCATCAACCACCAGGTATGGTGATGGCAAAATGGATGTCATACAAACTATGATACAGAGATAAAACACACACTAATCCTACTAAAAGTGCGACAGTGCTGACACTCAGGAAGCCTCACTGAATTTGTTGTGCTTTGGTCGATGTTTGCTTTGCAGCTGGAGAGATGGCCCGGTGGTTGCAAGCCCTGTTGTAGATAGAGAACCTGAGTTCCATTCCCAGCACCCCATGAGAGGTTCTCAACCTCCCATAACTCCAGTTCTGGGACCTCCAATAACTCTGGTCTCTGACAGGCACCTACCCACATACACGTACATGTAACTAAAATCTCTCGGTTATGAAAAAGGATGCATGAATAGTTGATATGCTTCCCTAATTATAAAGTATTTGTTTCATAGAGCTTTTCAATAAGGGAGTCATTGGCAGAAATGACCCCTCCATTCTGGAAGTACACTGAAAAACTATCCTAAAAATCCTTTTAGGAAATTGCATGTATCTGAAGCAATTAGTTCTATTATAGGAATAGAATTGTTTATAACTTGGTATTTTTGTTTGCGTCTTTGGGTCAGGCTATACCTGAGGAAAGGAAGAGGGGAAACCAGAATCTGCAAAATCTACGACTCTCCCTGTCTCCCTGAAGCTGAAGCCATGTTTGCCATTAATGCAGATGGAGTGGGAGATGCCAAAGACTGAGTCACTGAGTCCCTGTCCTGTGAGAAGTCTCTAAATGCTGCATTGCTAATGGACAGGACTGCCATTGGGCCGCTTCACAGGCTCATGTCTGACTGACTGCCGGGAGGGCTTCCAGGAAAACAAGGATGGTGTCAGCTGATAGCAGAAACAGGTCTGATTGGAGATGTCAATCTCTTCTTACTGTACTAATAACTTCTGTATTAATAACTTCTTACTGTATTAGTAACTGATTCCTTTGGTTTTGGAGGAGAGGTAGGAAATGACAGGTGTGGGACAGTCTTATGTCTTCAAAAGAAGCAAACTAGAAAGACCTGAGTACTCTTTTCACTTCTCAAGAATGGTAAAATAATGCCTGAGGCTCTGTAAGTGGGAATGGGTGTTTACTCGTTCTTTTTCTCTGTAAGTAAGATGCAAACTTAGAAATTATATGCCTGAACTGTCACATATTTAAAATTTATTTTTTGGTTGAGGAGTCTTGACATGTGGCATGTTAGGCTAACAGCCCTCCAGTTGCATGCTTGTTCTTTTAATTACTGAGACTTCACCTAAGCGAGTTTATTCTGCTGCTGCTAAGTAGTTGTGTGCAGTGGATGTGTTGTTTGCTGGAGATATTCTAGTGCAAACTGAGTACTGCAAAGCAGCGCTTCCAGAACAGCTCTCCCTACTGTGCAGCTATGGTCAGCTGCTATAGTCGTAAGCTGTGAACCCTAAAGAAAGCTCTACACTCAGGTTACTGCATTGTATCCTTTAACCTAAGAATAAGAATTCCAGGCTGATTTACCGTATCGTTCCTGTGCTCTTTGTTCTTATTGTATAAGTTTTGTGTTGCAGAGGTCTGACATTATCCAAACAACTCACTTTGGGAGTATTTCCAAAAACTGTGGTCTCCTTTTGAGTCGTTGAGTCTCATTAATAAAAGAATTTCAAAACAGATTAGGAAAGAAGCTCAAAATCAATTTTATTCAAGCTTGGGAGAAAAGCAATAGAATAGGTAAGCTGAAAGTGTTAGCAGCTGCTAAGGGTTGAAGAGATGAAGACTTTTGTTTTTAAGTTAGGCGAAGGGCTAAGAGAAACAAAAAACCTGAAAGGCCAGGGAAGCACTGGGACCTCCATGGACATGGCTAAGCAGTCAAGATTGCCTGCTGGCTTGTTCTGTGGAAGGACGGAAATTTAGTTCCAGCACCCATATCAGGTAGCTCACAAACAACTTTATCTTCAGCTCCAAAGAAACCTAGCACCTTTCTGACCTCTGGGAGCATTACACGTGTGTCTGTGAGTGTGTGTGTGTGTGTGTGTGTGTGTGTGTGTGTGTGTGTGTGTGGAGGGGGGTGGTGGTAATTAGTTATGGATGCTGAGATAAGAACTGGGCCTGGCCCTCTGTAAGAGCAGCCAGTATCTGTGAGCACTTATAAAGTAATGAAATAAAGATTAGGAATTTTTGCAGTTGGGGATTTAGCTCAGTGGTAGAGCTCTTGCCTAGCAAGCGCAAGGCCCTGGGTTCGGTCCCCAGCTCTGAAAAAAAGAAAAGGAAAGAAAAAAAAAAAAGATTAGGATTTTTTGTCTCAAACCCAAGTTTTATAGTATTTGATAGGAAAAATTTACCCCTTTAGAGATAGCAGTTTAGAGCACGTACTGCTCTTCCAGATAACCTGAGTCTGATACCCAGTTCCCATGAGAGGTGGCTCAGAATGCTTAGAACTCTAGCTTCAGACCCGATTCCCTCTCTGGCCTCCTTCAGGCACACAAGGCATGCGTTCACATGTGAGTGTCTTAAGTGTGCAATGCACTGTTTTTGTTGTCAGTTTCCTCTGGAAGGAAGGAACTCTGAAGTTGTCAAAAATAACAGAAACAGAACATACCTTCTAATCAAATTTAGTTTATTTCTAATTTGTACCAAAAAATATTCCAGGTACCTCTTCAGATAGATCACTTTCAAAATATATTTATAGACCCTTTGCCAGTGCTGTCATCCCAAAAGCTGCCAGAACTCTGGAAGTCCCGTGGTCCAGCCCTCAGCCCAGGAATATAGGTAGAGTCTCCATGATGGGTGGTAAGAGAGCAGTACCTGGGCTGTGCTGGCTCCTTCTTTCCTCATAGGTAAGGTATGACATTAAAGGACAATAAATACGTGTTGAATATTAGCAAAAAAAGATTACAAGTCCTATGCTTTGTTGCCGTGGCTCTTTGAAGTTCATCTACCTCACTGGCAGCTGGAAGACAGTTCTGCTGCTTCGTTCTCAGCTCTTGGCCTTCTGGGCTGTGTCCACACTAAACCCTATGGCTATACTGTCTTGATTTTTCAAGAATTCACTTAAGAGGAAGAAAGCAGAAACCTTAGCTGCAAGTACATTCCCCAATTTAAATTGTGGTAGATTAGTGATAACATGAAAAACTGAGGGATGATGGTGGTACAGTCACATCTCCAGGGGCCAAGACATCTTGCTTGTGAACTCAGTGAGTCACAGGAGGAAAAGCAACTTGATTTTCTCTTCCGCATTAAGTAGTGGCCCCCAGTAATTGAAATGTGATTATTTTCCTAAAATTACTTCCAGTTCTTCCAGGTCTTTTTGGAAAGCTGAATCCTAGAATACAAAGGAAACAAATCTAGTATAGAATCAGAATTAAGCTTTTCCCAAATCACCAGAAGTTGACAAGGGACCCTTTTTTCTGTTTTACTGAGCCATTACCAGTCTTCCTCCTAACTCTCCCCATGATAGCTTAGAGTCTGTGCAATCTGTCTCCTCCCTTGGGAGAGACTGCATGTTGGAGACTCTGCACAAAAAGGTAAACTTTCATTCCTAAGAAAGGTGACTCTGGAGAAACCAGTATTTAAAGGCTCTTTAAAAACCTTACCAGCGTCCGGGAAGATTTGCCATTTTAGTTTTAGGGTGTGAGTGTGCAGAGCTCAGAACCCACATCAAAGCTAAGTGCAGTAACAGCCATTGTGGCCAGTACTCTTAAGGGAGACAAGACAATGTAGAGGACGCCCTGAAGCTCTCTGGCCAGCTAGCTCAGCATGCACAGTGGCCAATAACAAACTGAAGGTGAGAGCTGACACCCAAAGGTTGTCCTGACCTTATGAGTCATGGCCTCCCCGCACAAAGCAATACCACCCAGGTTGTGGCATATTGATATGCTCCTAGTACTTGGGAGGCTTGTGGTCAGACAGAAGCCAGCCTAAACTACATTTTAAACACTGTCTTTTAAAAAAAAAAAAAATTTTTTTTTTACCTCATTAGTGATGTTTGGCAGCTCCTGAGCCAAATTCAGCCACTTTCTAGCTTCAGAGTTTTTTCCTAATTCTCTATAGCACTAAGAAAGAAAGAACAGAAACTTAAGAGATCAGAAAGACCCAGAAGCTGAGCATGATGGGGCCACCGTTACTCTCAGCACTCAGCAAGCCTAAGCAGGTGGGTCTCTTGCATGTTGAGGCAGCCTGGTCTACACATCAAGACCTTGTTTCAAGAGTAAGAAAGGGGGGGAAAAGATATGGTGGCTAATATCTATAACCTCAGCATTTAGGAAGCAGGAGTGAGAGGACTGCTGTGAGATAATGGTTGTCTGAGCTATTGGGACTCTTGTTACTAGCCCACCACTCAATAATAGCTCTCGAAAGCATAGCTTCCTGGCATAGATGGCTCAGTGGCTAAGCATAGACTGTAAGTTCCCAGCATTAAAAGATCCCATAAATACAAAATAATATTTCCTTCTGTGTTAAAGGTGGATTTACCTTAGAAATATATACCCGTCCAGCTTTTGAAAACCCTGGCTGAAGCTCCTCAGCCTGGAAAAAGAAAAACACTTTGTTAAGAGGTTCATAAATTCAATTCAAGCTGAAGTATAGGTGCTAGAAAGCTCTATATCTTCCCCATCACGGGTCCCAGGAACAAGCCATTGTAGCTTCCACCCACCCTTCCCTTCATACCTTGAGGAAGCTCTGCAGGGCATCCTGCACAGTGGCACTAAGGGGGCTTTCAAACAAGGCTGTAGCTGTTTTTTTCTCCAACCAGCTCAAATGAGAAACCTGCCGTCCAAAAGAAAGGGGGGGGGGGTGTTAATGAACTGGCATGTGCCTGTAACCCTAACACACTAGGTACATGAGAAATCAAATCCCATCTCCAAAAAATCAGTTTCAGGTTACCAGGACTGCTCAGCAACATAAGGCTGCCAACCCTAGACCTGAGCAGTACTCATGGGTGAAGGAGAGGATCAACTTCCTTAGGCTGTCCTCTGACTTCCACAGGCTCCCACTGTATGTGTGCACCCACATACGAACACACACAAATGTATATGAAGTTTCTTGGATTGGGACATGTAGCTTAAGTAACAGAAGGCCTAGCACATGTGACTTCTTAGATTTAGTCACCAGTACTATCACAAAATTTCTTTGGGAATGGTAAATACAAAATGTTCTTCATTAAAAGCAATACCTAGACTTGGTATCATTCACCTGTAACCACAGCCCTTAGGCTGGGCTACATACAGCAGGGTCATCTACCAACAGCACGGGCAGTTCAGAGGAAATAAAAAGGCAGACCAAGAAGAACTTGAAGAACTTGCTGGAGATTGGTGTGACAGGAACATCTTGGGCCTTAGATTATAGCTCACCTGGTAGCACCACCTGCCAAGAAGAAAGTGACCCCTGGGGTCTTCTGGCTGAAGTTCAATGGCTTTGTCCACATGTTCCTGAGGAGAAAATACAAGCTAACATCAAACCCAGAGCTGCTCAGAAAAGAACAGCAAAGCCCTGAGGCTGTGGGAAAGCCAATCTAAGGGAGCAAGGAACCGGACTGGGCCAGCACAAGGGAAGGAGAAGCCTGTCCTCACCTTGAAGCTAAAGCCACTCTGGATACGCTTCGAGATGCCCTCATGCTCAGCCAGCTGACCACAAAGCACTGCATACCTAAGGGGGGAAGCAGCAAGCTGAGGGACAAGGACTAGACTATCAGTGCAGAGAATGTATAGTTAGACTTCCACTCCACTTAAGCACAATAGAAATGTATTTCTCATCTGTAAGTAAATCTTTCTTCTTAGACTCATGGTCTCTGTTAATAATTAGTGGTATTTTCTCCCTGCCTGGACACCAACCACCCAGAGTAAATCTCCTTTATTTTGGAACATTTAGTCAGGTGAGATGGCACATTTCAGTAATTACACCACTCACAAAGGCAGAAGGCTTGTCTCAATTTGAAGCCAGCATGTGCTATGTAGCAAGTACCAGACTAGCAAGGGCTACCATAGCAAAGCCCCTGTGTAAAACAAAACATAGACAAGGTCTTGGCCTGGATCTTTAAATGTCCCTATTTTCATAGAGCATAGTCACAAGTATCATTACAACTTGGCAACATAGCTAGATTACAGCTTAGTGATTTGCCATAGTGTAAGCTCCTGAGTTAGACTTGAGCACCACAAACAATCTGAAAAGTAAGCATCAAACCATAAGAGGTCTAGGTGCGTTCTTGTTACTACCTTCTGGCAGTGTATTTAAAGGTCTCTCTAGTTTAAGAAAGACAGGTATCATTAGGCAGGAAGAATTATATTCTCAGCATGGTCAAATGAGATATTCAAGGATTTCTGTTAACTTGAGATCCAATGGAAAAGAGGAAGAAATCTATTTTAGCCCTTCCCCCACATCCTCCCTGCCAGGGGAACAAATCAGTCTTTGTCTTATTGAGGCTGGGAAATGTAGCTCAGGGGTAAAGTATTTGCCTAGCATATGTAAGGTCTTTGTTTAGTGACAAGTGCCATTTGAAAAGCCAGGAGAATCCAACCTTTTTATGTGCATCTGTGTATGGCTATGTGCATATGAACACATGTCCACTGAGGCCAGAAGAAGGTATCAGATTGCATGAGCTGGAGTTACAGTCAGTCTTAGCCACATGATTTGGGAGCAGGGAACTAAACAGGAAACTTCTGGAAAGCACTATGTGCTTCTAACCACTGAACTGTCTCTCTAGCCCTTAATTTAAAAAAAAAAAAAAAAACTTAATGTGTGTTTGTAGACACATCCCATAACACACAATGTGGAGGTCCGTGACAACTTTGTGGAGTCAGTTCTCTCCTTCCACTGTGACATGTATTCTGGGGATGGAACTGGTCCCCAGGCTTGCCCTGCAAGTGCTTTTATCTACTTGAGCCATTTCACCATGCCCAAAACAAACTTAAGGACACTATGGACAACTGAATTCAGTAGTAGGATGCACTCTCACTGTACAAGACCCTGACTTCATTCCCCAGCACCACACAAACATAGACACCAGAAGACCTTACTACCTGAGCTCTGCCCACAATACTCAGTACTAGAAGCAGTTGATGTCATCCCATGCCCAAGTTTCCTCTTCATATATTTGCTAAATATCTTGGGGGCAGGAGGTTGTATTGGACTCATTTCCAAACTGCTGTTCCCTAGGACTAGGTTTTCATTCTTGAGAGCCCAGGGAAAGCAATGATACCTAGAAAGTTACCTGGCTTCTGAGCAGAACCTTTGCACGGAAAGTTTCAGCCATAGATGGAAAAATACAGCCTCTCAGCTTACATCTGAGGGTAGAGATTTGAAAAGCAGAGGACAGTGGAAGAAGAAAGAACCTTTTTTTAAAAACCAAGACAGATGGCTGGAATCAGGGCCCAGGACATGAGGCTTTGGCACTTGCCTGTTGGCAGAATGTCTTCTAGAGACCACAAAAGGACTCACTGTGAGAGTCTTGGGTTTATTTTTGTGTGGTACTGAGTATGGAACCCAGGGCCTTGTGTGTGCTAGGCAAACATTCTAACACTGCACTATTCCCCCAGGCCAATAAACTAATAAATTAACTCTTGAACTTCTTGGGTATAAGCTCTTATCTTTTTCTCATGCAAACCAAGCAAAGAAGCCAATGTCTGCCACCAGCCAGGGATCACAGATGAGGAAAGAGCTTTTGCAGGATAGGAAATGCAAGTTATCCCAGCTTCCCTTGAAGAGCCGAGAACCAAGTCTGTGGCCAGAGTGACTCTTGGAAAGATATCCAATCCTCTTAGCCCCAGCAGAATGCAGCTTGTATATTTCCCTTGCCTTACCCTCCAGAGCACACCTCCCTGATCCCTGACTGGAGTTTGGTGAGGCCCTCAGAAATTCAGAATAGTGTTCCCCTTCCTGGTTCTTGAAGCAATTGCCTCTAGCCAAGTTAAAGAAAAGGGTCTAACTCTGCCTCTTCCTAAAACTGCAGGATATTATTACCACAGGTGGCTTGCAGCACTCTCATCTCCTTTCTTCAGAGCAGCCTCTGCTTCTTCTTTTCCTGGAAGACAGAGGCATATCCAGAGTTAACACAGGCCCAAGCACCACACAAGCAGCCATCCAGGAAAAATGAATGCCCACTTTGACTGCATACAGCTTCTCCCATCTCTCCACCAGTGAAAGCCTAGCTCTGTGTTTTGGTTTTTGTTTGGAGGTTTGGGCTCTCCATGTAGCTCAGACTGGCCCAGAACTTGAGATTCTGAGATTTCCACATGATTTCAGATACTGAGATTACCACATGAGCTATGCCTGGCTTTAACTTACCATCTTTTTATACCTACTTGATGTTCTTGAAATCAATTTTTGCACTTCAAATATGAAAAAGGAACCAACAGAAACTGTCTCCGACAGACTTTATTCTGTAAAGTCTGTAAACAGGCTTAAGGATGTTTATGTATCACTAAGATTGTATATATTGTTCATATTTTATTCATAAAGGTATTTGTGATTTGATAAAAATTCTTTGTTTTTTTATCAAAACAGGGTTTCTCTGCATAGCCCTGGTTGTCCCGGAACTCAGATCTACTTGCCTCTGCCTCCCAAGTGCTAGGATTAAAGGTGTGTGGCACCATCACCAGGCTAATAAAATTCTTTAAAAAGTCAGTTGTGGAAGCAAAAGCCTATAGTCCAAGCATTCAGAGACTGAGGCAGGAAGGTCATAAATTTGAGGTAACCCTGGACTACATAGTGAAACTCTCTTTAAAAAAAAAAAAAGGATTGGGGATGGCTAGAGAGATGACTCAGCAATTAAGAGCACTGGCTGCTCTTTCAGAGGACCCAAGTTCAATTCCTAGCACCCACATGGCAGCTCACAACAGTCTGTACTCTGGTTCCAGAGAATCCATCACCCTCACACAGACACACATATAGGCAAAACACCAATCAGTGCACATAAAAATAAATCTTTAAAAAAAAAAAAAAGTCTGGAAGAGAAGATCTGTAGGGAACGGGACTAATGACTAAGTAGATAAAATGCTTGCTGTGGAAGTGTGAGGACTATAGTTTGGGTCCCCAGCATCCATGCCCTAGATGGACACTGCAGCCTACCTGTAATCCCAGCACTTGGGAGACAGAGATGTCTAAGTGCCTGGCTGGCCTGGAACTCTGTAAACCGAGCTGATCTTACACTTGCCATGGCCCCCTCCAGTGCTGAGATCACAGCCGTATCCAGCTCAAACTTTTAATAAGAATAAAGTTGGGCTGGAGAGATGGCTCAGCGGTTAAGAGCACCCGACTGCTCTTCCAGAGGTCCTGAGTTCAATTCCCAGCAACCATATGGTGGCTCACAACCATCTGTAAAGAGATCCGATGCCCTCTTCTGGTGTATCTGAAGACAGCTACAGTGTACTTATATATAATAAATGAATAAATCTTTAAAAAAAAGAAAAAAAGAATAAAGTCCAGCAGGCAGAGGGGAGAAATGGTCAGAGGAAACCCTTTGGGTTGTTGGTACCAAGAGATCAAACTTCAGCACAAATGCTGGTCAGAAACGTCACCTGAAAACTAACAAGTAAAACAGTCTTTAAAGTCTAGGGATATTTTGCCTACAGATATGTCTGTGCACCACGTGTGTGTCTCATGCCCACAAATGCCAGAAGAGGGCATCTGATCCCCTAGAACTGGAGTTACGATTGTTGAGCCACTATGTGGGTGCTGGAAACTGATCCCAGGTCCACTGGAAGAGCCAGTGGTCTTCACTGCTGAGTCATCTCTTCAACACCCACAACCTTTTCTTTTCCGAGTGTGGTGGTTCTGCCCTAGGGGGCAGAGGCAGAGGTAAAGGATTGCTGATAAGCTGGAGGCCAGTCCAGCTTACGTAGTCAGTTCCAGGACAGCTAAACCTGTCTCCAAGAATTTTACTTTTAAGGCAGGGTCTCATACAGTTCAGGCTGGCCTCAATGATCCTCCTAAATGCTGGGTACTGGTCTATGCTACCAACACCTAGCTGAAAGCAGAAACCTTTGAAGAGAAAACTAATAACTGGACCTGACATTTTCAGGGCAACTTAGGCTGGCCTCACACCCACATCGGTCATCCTGCCTCAGCCCCCAGAATGGGGATTGTGGTGTGAGCTGCTACACCCAGATCATCTTTTTTTCTTTTTTTTTTTTTTTAAGTTCTAGATTCTCTCACTTCGTGACTGACAAGGCCAAGTCCTAAGGCTGGCACAGTTCAGTTGCATGCTTTCTTCCAAAATAGAGACTTAGGAAACAGACTTATGAAATAGATCCTGGAGACTTATATAAACCAGCAATAATCTCTCAAACTGCTTCTTGGGTGCTCATGTACGTACTACAGTCGTCTCAGAACCTCTGCCCTGCTGACTCAGGATTCCTAAGCAGCAGGCAAAAACTTCCTCTGGTTAAGATATGGTGTCCCGGGGTTGGGGATTTAGCTCAGTGGTAGAGCGCTTGCCTAGGAAGCGCAAGGCCCTAGGTTCGGTCCCCAGCTCCGGAAAAAAAAAAAGAACCCAAAAAAAAAAAAAAAAAAGATATGGTGTCCCTTCTTTCTGGTGGGGAAGTCATAGCAAAGACTAATGTGACCACAGGTTAACATTAAACAGGACAAGCACCCATGCTAATCGGTCACTATGATGAGCAGAAAAGCAGACCTTGCTATCTCAAAAACTTTATCTTCAGAGGAAGCCAAGGGCCTTGGAAGCCAGTTTGTCCTTGCTGAGTACACTATTCCTGTCCTGACAGATCTTTGTGGTTCCCCTGGGCCTCAAGCAAATGGGCCAGCTGTATCTGCAGTCAGCTGGTTACATTCCCATCGGGTCCCTGTCAGCATTTACCATTTAGGGCATATGACTTCTTCTCGCTCTCCTCCTCAGTAAGCTCAGTCATGTCACTGTAGGCCCGGGCCAGGCGCCACAGAAAGTCTTGTCGGCTCCCATACTACAGACCAAAAGGGAATAAATGAGTCTCCTCGCCTATGAAGAATGGGGGCCCTGCTCTCCCCCCACAGGTAGGTTTGATTCCAAGACAGTGGTATAATCACTAACATCAGGCACCCCCTCCACGACTGGCACAGTAACTGAAGACATTATCTCTAGTTGACAGCTAGCACAATCACAGGATAAGAACATAAAAAGCCAGGAGGAAAGGTCAACTCCAAGAAGATATGAGATATAGCAAAAGAAGTTTAGGCTGACATGAAACTGTTCATTACAAAGGAGAATTCTGCTAGGCACAGTGGCATGCACTCAAGAGGCAGAGGAAGATGGATCTGTAGGAGTTTGAGGCCAGCCAGGGCTACTTAGTTAAACCTGCCTCAAGGGGTGGAGGATGGTGTCTATTTTAGGGGGATTTACATAATAAATTTGGCTTGTGAGCCTGAGGGAATTGTTGAGTGACCTACACAATGTCACTTGTAATAGAGATTTCAAGTAGGGCATGTAGACTCGACTCTGTCTCAAGGAAAACTGAAGGAACAGGGTGTGGTGGGGTTAGGGAAGTCACAAGTATTCCAGTCCTTTGCACTCTTCCCCCGGTAAAGAGACAGGGCTCCCTGGAATGTACAGGAGGCAGAAACCATGCAAGAAGCGAAGGGACAGGCAGTACACTAGCTTCAGGACCTAGGAGATGCGTGCAGAAGCAGCCATCTCACCCCTCTCCTGCCCCGTGTAGCTTTGTCAGGTAGAAACTCCATGGATCTGTTCCCTGGGAGTGTCAGATTCAAGGAAGGAGGGCAGCCTTACCGCCAGCTTATTGTTGAGCAGCAGCTGGAAACCTTCCTGCTTGTTCTGCTCACTGCCCTGGTGCAGCTCATCCGCCTGCTGCAGGAGCAACTGCACATCCTCAAGACCTGAGGAGTCATCATCCTCCAAGGCAGCAGACGCGGGACTTGAAGCTACCTCCATATCAAGGTCCAGAGAATCCTTCCTCCCCATCTTCACGGTCTCACAGCTTACTTCATCTTCAGCATCCTCACTCTCCTTGTCAGAGTCCCGCTCATAGTCAGATTCTGCATTGGCTGTCGTATAACTGGCAGAGGATTAAGGGACAGGGTTAAAGAAGAGGATTATTTAGCTCGAAACTAGGGTTGTTCTCCAGCCACAGAAGGACTATTTAGCCTTGTCCACTGAGCCAGATCATTTCTTCTACAAGGGCAGAAACTAGTCCTTAAGAGAAGACTTGGGGCTGGAGAGATGGCTCAGCGGTAAGAGCACCCGACTGCTCTTCCAGAGGTCATGAGTTCAATTCCCAGCAACCACATGGTGGCTCACAACCATCTGTAAGAGATCTGATACCCTCTTCTGGTGTATCTGAAGACAGCTACAGTGTATTTATATATAATAAATAAATAAATCTTTAAAAAAAAAAAAAAAAAAAAAAAAGAGAAGACTTGAACTACAAGCTAGGGAGAATGACCAGAGAAGAAAATTTCTAGCCAGCTGGGTATTGTGTGCTGGTCAGGATCAATATACAAGCCTCTGTTCAGCTACTACTCCAACCGCAGAGGGAAGCAAGGAGAAGAGAACAGTTTAGAGCTAATCATCCTTATTCGCTAAATACGTCTGCCAGAAGCTACCTGCGTGGGTAGTAACACATCTATAATCCCAGCACTTGGGGAAGTAGAGGCAAGAGAATCAAGAATTCAAGGTAATCTTTGGTTACACAGAACACTTGAAGCTATCCCGGGCTATATAAGACCAAACAAAAAGACCATCTCCAAAACAAGACTAGTGAGATAGTTTAGTGGGTCAAAGTGCTTGATTTACAAGTCTGATGACCTAAGAAGTCCAACTCGTGTTTGTCCTCTGACCTCCACGCATTTGGCAAGTAAATGCCCATGTTCATTAGACAATAAAAAACTCAATATAATAAAAAAGAACTATGGCTGGGTCAGGTGATATGTGTTGATACTAGATTATCTGCCTGTCATGCACAGAAGGCCCTGGGTTCAATCCTAAGCACTAAGACAACAGAAAAATTGGGGAGGTGGGATGGAAATGATCTTAAAAATACAGGTAGACCTGATCAGAACTATACTGATGAGCTAGGGATTGGATATCAATATATAGGATATCAGGATATTGATCCTTATCAGCCAAACACATCTACCAGGAGCTACCTGCATGAGCAGTACCCACACATTTCTTCCATTTCTTTCTCAAATTTCTACCTGAGACCAAGTCTACAATCAAACCTCAATGGCAGTAAAGGAAGCCCGGGAAATGTGGAAGAGTGGCAGAGGTTTTCCAGATGCAAACAGCCGAGGAAGAAGATACAAACATCCTCTAGAATAATGTCTCTGGGGCTGCTATAAAGCAGGTGGTTTCTAAGAGCCAACACCACAGAGGAAGCCAAGTATCTTAGTTCTCTGTCCACCAGCAGCTAACAAATGCTAGTTAAATCATATAAGATATGGGCCTGGGACAAAGTAGGATTTCCAGGGGCCAGAAACAGACACCCAAGAGCCCTCCAGAAGCATGAGGAAGAGTTTGCATTTCATTTGAGAGCCAACCTTCCTCCCTGGAGAGAAGAATAAAGGCAGGTTGCCTGTGACCACAACAGAAATCAACCAAACAAGAGAGTCTCTGCCCACATGAGACAGCCTAACATCTGGCCGAATGCTGTAGGCAAAAGCACTGCCATCTAGAAAGCCTCATGGAGAGGCTCCACAGGCACCAGGGAGTAGGCTGTTGGAGCCCCAGTCTAAGCACGTGGCTACTACTGCTTAGAGCAGCTTCTATCTGAAAGGCATCCAAAGCATCAATTACAAGAACCTACATGAGCCAGGCAATGGTGGCTCATGCCTTTAATCCCAGTTTAAGGCCAGCCTGGTCTACAGAGAAAGTTGCAGAACAACCAGAGCTACACAGAGAAACCCTGCCTTGAAACCAGACACAGAAAACCATGCATGATATTTGAGGGTCATCCTAGTATCTTTCCTCCTGGGAGCTTGCAGTAAGAACTTGGGAGATTTAAGGACCAAGGAAAAAGTATCAGACTTCAAACCAATCTGAGTACTGAGGAATGAGCCTTTACAAGTGCAAGCTAGGGAAACTCCAGCTGAGCTTGGACAATATCCTGCCCAAGTGAGAAAATCAAGCCAGGGTGCACTCTGCCTAGCCAGGGCCAACGTAAAGTAGGCAATGCAACTGCTGTGAAGAGCTTGAAATCTCTGTGACTTTCTTTGCTACAAGAGGAGAGCTAGGCTGAGGAAGTTCAAACATGAGATTGTGCCTCCAGCACTCCCAGGATACACTGCTCTGGCTCTGTTGCCCTTTCCCTGGGGCTTAAAGGCCAGGACTCTAATAGCCAAGGAGCTAATGGGGTGAAAGCGAGCAGAGCACCATGAAGCAGGAAGTTGAACAAGGGAGAGCTTTGCACCTCAGCTCTACCTCAAGTTCTATCACACAAGCTCAAGCCCCACATCATGGCTTTTAAGGGCCTGAAAAGAGATTTGCTATGCCAGGGTTACTCCTACTACTTACGACATTCCCTTACCTTCTACCTCCAACCCTTGTGAAAATCTACCAGACGGGATTTCAGTGGTTACCATGTCCCAAGGCTTCTGAGGTAAGTGCTCAACAGAAACAGTTCCCACAGTGGACAGGAGACTAAGCTACTTGTTTTTAATTCCTGACAGAGAGCTGAGCCCAGGACACTGAGACAGGAGCAGGCCTAGGTCCTAAGCCTGGGACTCTCAATAGTAAAATAAGCCATTAAGACCTGAAGGAAAGAAGACAAGGAGTGAAGATAGAGGAGAACTTGTGGCTGGGGTGCCAGGGAAGCTGGTATTTAAAGGCATGTTGGGTTCTTCAGAGAAAATATCAAGCCACGTTGGGTACAGTGCCTATGAACTTACAGGGAATAAGTTCATAAGCCTGTACAATGATTCTGCTTTTGCCACCGACAGTCAACATCTGGAAGCACAAACTTGTTATTGGAAGAAAGAAAGAATACAGACAGGGTAAGAGACAGTTTAGCAAGTAAAGTACTAAGCATGGTGACCTGAGTTTGAGCCAAGGACCAGCATGATGAAAGGAAAGAATCCATTGCTCAAAGTTTCCCTCCACACTTGTGTGTGCACACACAAAAGAAATTAAATAAATGTAGAAAGATTTGTAAATAAAAATAAATTTTAAAAAGAGAGACTGCGGTTGGTGGTGGTTGGTGATGGTGGTGGCAAATGCGTTTAATCCTTGTGCTTAGGAGGCAGAAGCAGGTAGATCCCTGAGTTTGAGGACAGCCAGGACTACACAGAAGAAATCGGTCTCAGAAAAGAGAAGAAACAGAAAGTGTAGCCCTCAATAGAATAGCCTACCAAATCATCCCTTAGAGGAACTCCTACTTCCATAAAGTGCGCATGCTTAAAGCCACTTCGGAGTTTGTGACCTCCTCCCAGAATTTCCCTTTCACCTATATGGCACCTTCCATGCCAAAAAAAAAAAAAAAAAATTACTTGCTATGGCCACTGCCCCAGCCAGCAGCGGGCTGAGCCAGAGCTTGCCCACCAGCAGCTTTTATGTGTCACAGGGTCAGTCAGGGGCTGAGCCTAGCGTGGCTATAACTAAGAAAGCCATCCACACCTTTGCTGCCCTACCTGCCCCACTGAACACCACATGCAGCATAGCTCAGCCTGACCCACTGACTCCAGGAGTTAACTCGTTTATGTCACTTCTTGAGACACAGGGCCTTACTAAGTATTCTAAAGTAGCCTCAAACTTACTACTGTAATTCTAGGCTGGCCTTGAACTTCTGATCCTCCAGCCTCAGACTCCTGAGTGCTGAATTACCAGCATGTACCACTGTCATGGTTTGAATATGCTTGGCTAAGGGAATGGCACTATTTAGAGATGTGGCCTTGTTAGAGTAGGTATGTCACTGTAGCTGTGGGCCTTAAGACCCTATCCTAACTGCCTGGAAGCCAGTCTTCTCCTAGCAGCCTTCAGATGAAGAGGTAGAGCTCTCAGCTCCTCCTGCACCATGCCTGCCTGGACACTGCATGCTCCCATCTTGATGATGATAGACTAAACCTCTGAACCTGTGAGCCAGCCCCAATAATGTTGTCCTTTATAAGACTGGCATTTGGTCTTGGTGTCTGTTCACAGCATTAAAACCCTAACTAAGACAATCACCATACTTGGCTGAACCTACAAGTCTGTATAATTTCTTTAAATCATCAGTTAAGAGGGATGTTGGTGGTATTCTTGTTACTGCCCAGTAGTTTTTCTGTATTAAGCTTTTCTTTAAAAAAATAATAATAATAATAACAAAGTAAACAAAAGATCATGAACAGTCTGAGTTTTACATTTTGAACTTGAGAAAAGTTCTCCTTCTGTTCTTGCCTATTAAAAAAGTCAACCAGGGGCTGGAGAGATGGCTCAGTAATAAAGCACACTTGTTGCCCTTGCAGAGAAACTAGGTTTGGTTCCCAGCATCCACAAGATGTCTCACAACCATCCATTAGCTCCAATTCCAAGAGATCTGATGCCCTCTTACCTCTGCAGGCATCAGGCACACAATGCTGTACATAACACATGCAAAAAAAAATTCATACACCTAAAATAAATCTTAAAAACAATTACACTCGGGGTTGGGGATTTAGCTCAGTGGTAGAGCGCTTGCCTAGCAAGTGCAAGGCCCTGGGTTCGGTCCTCAGCTCCAAAAAAAAAAAAAAAAAAAAATTACACTCAAACAGTTGGAGAGATAGGCAGTTTAACTCAGCAGTTAAAAACTCTTTTTTTTTTCTTGGAGCCGAGGACCCAGGATCTTTCAATTGCTAGGCAAGCGCTCTACCACTGAGCTAAATCCCCAACCCATGTAAAAACTCTTAATTGTACTTGCAAAACATCTTGGTTCAGTTCTCAGCACTCACATAGTAGCTCACAATTTCCTGTAAGTCCAGTTCTGAGAGATCCAATGCCTTCCTTCTAATCTACACAGGCTCCTGTATGTGGTACATAAATTTACACAGCCACAGACACACACATAAACACCAATCCTTCAAAACAGGCTCATGGGCTGAAGGATGGCTCAGCCGGTAACAGTGCTTGCTGCACAGTCATAAGGACCTCAGTTCAAATCCCCAGAAGCCAGATGATTTGTGTACCTGTAACCCATGCTATGGGAGGCAAAGACAGGAAGCTCACTGGGACTTGCTAGCCACCAGTCTAGCCCCAAGTCCAGTGAGAGACCCTGTCTGGAGGAAATAAAGCAAAGGGTGATATAACAGAATCAGATATAAGGGCTTAGTCCTCCTCTAACCTCCAGGTACACACGTATACATAGATCATACACATGACTGACTCAATCATCAGTCTCCTTCCAAGTGACCGAGTTCATCAGGTTTTGTAAGCATAACCTTAGTCCCAGTGCTATCTGTTTTTTCTTTGCAACCCAAATGTGTCACTATTGTCCCCTCCTCTAGCATGGTCTAAGGAAGCACCCCTGACATAGCATTGTTAGGTAAACTGAACAGACTAATTCTATCTCAGCACTCAGGAGGCAGAGACAGGTGAGTTTGCGGCCAGTCTAGTCTATAGAGTGAGTTCCAGGATGGCCAGGACTACATAATAAGACCCTGTCTGGAAATAAAACAAAACAAAACAAAAACCCAAAAATCTAGTTCTATTACCCCTCAAATACACAATTAGAAATCAGACCTCCAGACAATAATAAAAGCAAACAAGGGCTGGAGGTCTACAACAAGATTACGCTTGTTTGGGCTGGGGTACTCATTAAAGGGTACACAGCATATGTGAAGCCCTGAGTTCAAGAGGCAACGAAACAGAATCAAATCTGCCAGTAAGCCAAGCAGTGTTGGCACACGCCTTTAATTGGGAGGCAGAGACAGGTGGCTCTCTGCGACCATCCTAGTGTACAGATGGAATTCCAGGACAGCCAGGGCTACACAGAGAAACAGTCTCGGGGTGAAAGAAAAACATCTCCCATTAAAGACCAGTGGCAAGGACATGAAAGAAAAGGGACAGTAAATTTATTCTTAATTTTCGTAGGGAAAAACAAACGAAGGGCTGGGGAGGTAACCCATGGCAGAGCACTTGCTTAGCACATGGGAAGGGCTGGGTTGGTTCCCAGCATGAAGAGAAAATAGGAAGAAGCAGGAAGAAATAACAGCCCCCAACAAGACCAAACTACTCCTGCATTTCTCAAGCCGTGTACTGGGGCACCTGAGTCAATGGCGAGAACTACAAAGGCTACAAGTCCCATTGTATGCCTACAGACGCCCTATGTGCCCTGAAGACCACGCCACTCCTCAGACCACAGACATGCCGGCCAAGGGAACAAGAGGATTCACAGAAGGTGGGCTAAGTCTGAGTATAACACTGCTCTGAGTGTCAAAGCTCACCTTCTCCATCTGAGAAACAGAAGAGCAGAACCTGGGTCACAGAATTACCATAAGGATGAAGTTAAAAAATTCCACTAAGGTGCTTAACACACTATTTGAGGAAATAAAAAAATAAATGGCAGCTAGTGTCACAAGGTGTGCCCGTAAGAGACAAATCTGCCCAAGAGCTTAACTTGTAGCTGCCATAGGCATGCTCTAGTTACCTCAGCCACTCTGTCCTGACAATGTCACTATTCTCTGACTTGTCTATTCCTTAAGGAGAAACAAAGGTCAACAGAGGTCACCCAGTGGAAAAATCAGCCTCTAAGCACCACACACATAGATGCCCCCACCAATGACATCAGACCGTCCTTGAGACCAAAGTTTCTGAATGGCGCTGTAGTTAAAATGTGAAAGCCCTGGCCAACCTTGAAGGAGACCGTCCTGTGTGCCGCTATCTTACTTCACAGTAAATTCTCGAGAGCTGAGCACTCGAGAGCCACCTCCCCAGGGCAATGTCCAGATGCTGCAAGGGTGAGTGGGCCAGACACCCTGAGAGGAAAGTGATGCCGGGGAAAGAGAGCACAGGACAGGCCTACAGATGGGACACACCCTGCTCAGTCACTCAGGGAAAGAAATGAAGTTCTAAAGCAACGCCTGTGATGACACAGAAAATGCCTTAGAACAGCCATGAAAAGAAGAGGCCCCAGGCTGAGGAGGTGGCTTAACGTGGAGAGCACTTGGTGCTCTTGCAGAGGACCCAAGCTCAGCCCCAGAACACACATGACTGCTTACGACAATCTGCATCTGTGGTTCTTGGGGGATCTGGTGCCCTCTTGCAGGCACCAGGTATAAAAGCAGTGCACTTACACATTGGCAAAATATATATATATAAAACAAAATGTGTTTTTAAAAACAATGCAGGGGCTGGAGAGATGGCTCGGTGGTTAAGAGCACTGGTTGCTCTTCCACAGGTTCTGAGTTCAATTCCCAGCAACCACATGGTGGCTCACAACCATCTGTAATGGGATCCGATGCCCTCTTCTGGTATGTCTGAAGACAGGGACAGTGTAATCATATACATACAATAAATAAAAATAAAAAAAAATAAAAATAAAAACAATGCAAAAAAGTCCACTCATAAAAATAGCAGATGTGCCTCATAACCACCACTGACATCCCCATGTCTGCATGACATGAACTGGGAAGTTGCTTCTTCAGCCATACCCCGACTTTTCTTCACAATTATTTATGCACCTGGTTTTGGGTTCTGATAAATACTTTAACAAATACAGTGTAGCTGCAAGCACAGCTGCCCCGGGGAGAGACAACTCACCCTCCTTCACTCTCCGCATCTGTGAGTGTAGCCCCTGAGGAGGCGGTGAAATACACGGAGCTGGAGCCAGTGGAGTCACTCCTCTCCCTGGCAAAAGGGAACCTGCGCCGCCGAGCCACTCTCTGGTTCTCCTCCATATGAGATCTGGGAAGCAGATGTACATCAGGGCCACTCAGCCTGTCCTCCCTTCCTCCCCCTCATTAAGGGATCAAGAGGAGAAAACTCTGAGTATCTGCTCTCAGGAGAGTAAGGGCAGCACCTCAGGCCATGAGGCTCGCTGCTTCAGGAGGCAGCAACATAATCAGGAAAAGGAAGGAACCAGATGTGCAGCCTCCTCTGCCTGGGTTAGCAGCTATAGACTGGGCTTTTTAGAACCACCGAGAGCAGAACACACTCCAATTGAAAAGCCACAGGAGGCAGGAAAAGCTGAGCAAGAGACCCAGGCACTCACCGAACCTCCCCGACAATCTCCCCAGCCAGGCCTTGCAGGCTTCTCTGAAGCTCCTCTACCTCCCGTCGCAGTGCCATAAGACTGGTCAGCACAAAGTCCAGGCGGTCCAGCACCTTCTCCTGTCCTTCTTGTGGGAGGCTGGACAGCATGGCAGCATCTCCAGCTTCACCTGGGATAGCCCGCAACTGTGTCACTGAAGCAAGGGGAACAGGAGACAGAGATACCCATGAGATATAGTGAGAAAAAAAAAAGTTCAAATCTAGAATTCTTAAGCATTTGCTTCTCTTCTCTTGCTGTTTATTATTATTATTATTATTATTATTCATTTATTTTTATTTTATGTATACTGGTGTTTTGTCCACGTGTGGGAATTGAACCCAGGTCCTCTAGTAGAGCATTTAGTGCTCTTAACCTCTAAGCCATCTCTCCAGCCCTCTTGTTGTTGTTGTTTTGTCTGTTTGTTTTGCTGACACAGGGTCTATGTGGCACCAGCTGTCTTGGACTACGAAGGGTTAAAAGCGTGAGTCATTATGCTGGGCCACTTGCATCTCCAGAAGTTCGATTTACAGAAAAGAATTTGAGCCTCAGGGTTGGGGATTTAGCTCAGTGGTAGAGCGCTTGTCTAGCAAGCGCAAGGCCCTGGGTTAGGTCCCCAGCTCCAAAAAAAAAAAAAAAAAAAAAAAAGAACTTGAGCCTCACCTCACAGCTAAGTCATAGACAAGTTCCAAGTCACTATCCAGAATAAAAGAAAGCAAACATAAAAATCTGGACCAACAAAATGACTCAGTGGGTAAAAGTACTTGCTTTTAAGGCTGACAACCTAAGTTCAATGCCCAAAACCTACATGGTGGAGGAAGGGAACCAGCTCCAGCCCGCAGAAGTGCTGTGACACGTTTACACACTGCGGTGTCTGCACATGTATACACAGAGAGAGACACAGACACACACACACAAAACCATTAAGGTGTCGCAAGCTCTAAAGAAATGCTATCTGCTTAAAGAACCTTAGAGCACAGCAAACAGTGTAAATGTCTACAAGGGTGTGGTACTTAGAAAGAAGGGAAGCTGCTATGCTACAGTCAAAGAAAACCTTTGGCCAGGAGTGGTGGCCTCAGAGGTGGAGGTAGAAGTTCAAGACTAAGCGCTTACCTAGGAAGCGCAAGGCCCTGGGTTCAGTCCCCAGCTCCGAAAAAAAAGAACCAAAAAAAAAAAAAAAAAAAAAAAAGAAGTTCAAGACTATCTTCAGCTACATAGTGTTTGAGTTGTAAAGCCCTATCTGAAAAAAATACAAAAAAAAAAAATCTTTAGCCTTATAGTGCCAATACCAACTACCGAGTAAATCAAAACCTGGGTTTGTTCAAATCAATAATTAATATCATCAGAGCAGAGTAAAAAGAAAATGAGCAGTCACCAAGAAAAAAGTCCATGGGGGGAAACTGGCCAAACTCCATAGGAAAAACAGTTACCAAGATGAATCTGTTCATCCTGAACTAAGCATGAATTAGGAACTTGGTAGACATTTAAAGCAATTAGACTAGAATACACAATATGGAAGAACTCAAGAAGGCTGCCCCATGATACAGACAGGCATACATCCCTTGTAAAGGAAGTCTAGGCCAGCAGTGTGCAAGGTCCAGCAAGGAAGATACCTAGAATGTGTAGGCTTTCTCCCAACCCCAGGGGAGGCCAGACTACTAATGAGAATTACAAATGAGCAAAGTACAGGATGGGAGAACATTACCACTATGTTATCAGACACTGCCAGCTGCAAACTAGGGTGATAAGTCTGCAGACACTTGCAGAACTAATATTTCCAGTTAGCACTGAGTCAGAAGATATATGAGGGCAGTGGCCAGAGAAAACATTTTCAACCAGCGTGGAGTGAGGGGAGCTACACGAGCCTCTGTTACCCAAATAAGGGGAGTGATTAGAAGCCCTAGCTGCTTTGCTGAAATGACTTAACCTGAAGACTTTTTACAAAACGGAACCCATTGCATCTGCACTGCTGGCTCTCGACCACTTGGCTTCAGTTACATGAGTGTGCTTTCAGCCCATGTTGTGGAAAGTACACCGGACCAGATGACTAGGTCCAGCTTCGCCGATTACTCTGTAACACCTTGAGAAAGTTACACGATCCTTGTGGATTTTTCTTCATAAAAAGGATTTTTAAAACTTGGATTTCTCTCCAAATACCCTTCACATTTGGATACATATATTCACACCTCTGAAGCTTTTAATTCTTATGGGATTGTTTCTCTTTCCTTCTTTCAGACTCTTCCCCTGTTTAACACACCTCTCACCCAACACTTCTCAAATGCGTTCGGTACACAGTCATGAACATGACCAGAACTAAAAGTGAAAGCTACGGTCTTCTTGCATCAAGCTTTCCTGGAATCGGAGGAAAGGGCATGGCTTTCCTTTTCCATAAGTTTTCCTAAAAGAATGAAACTCAGCCTTGCCACTGCCCCGCCAACCTGCTCTGCGAAAGATAGCCGGAACCTCAGTGCCCTCAGTAGGTAATGACCTGTACTCTTACCCTGGCGTCCACGCTCTGAAGTCTGCGCATAGTCCAGGGAGTTGGGCAGACTCTGGCTCCGGCCATGGCGTTGGGTCCGTTTCCATCGTTGACTGTAGAGGACACACAGGAATCCCAGGCCGGCGGCAGTACCAAGTAACAGTCCCAACCCGGCGCGGGAGCCGCCCAGGGCCCCCAGTCTAGACATAGTGTACCTGCAGCCCGCGTGAGAAACAGGAGCGAACCGAGAGAGTCATGAGCCAGGTCCTCCATCCCCGAGGCAGAACCCGTTAGCCACGGCCTCACCAGGTCCAGCCCTCAGGTGCCGCAACCCCCGGCACAGACAGACGCCCTGCCAAGGGGCAGCAGCGCCGGTCCAACGCGCCCCATCCCAGTGCAGTCGGGCTTCTGCGCCACGGGCCTCCCAGAACATGGCAGCCACACAACCGGCTGCACACTCTCAGCCTTCCGGCGCCCCCGAAACCCACGACGGTCCGCAAGAGACCAACTCAGACCCTTACCCAGCCGCCAGCCACCATGGCAGCAGCAGCCACCACGGATTCACGCTGTCAATGATCTTGACGTCCTTAATCCGCGTCACCAGCTCGGCGCACGGTGAGAGGCGCGTGGAGATGACGCACAAGGCTCTGCCTCCCACCTGGGTTCTGTGGGCGGGGCTACATCTGCAGTAGGACGCTGTACGATTACCAGAGCTGGCAAAGCCGATCTGTCTGCTGAGTGGACTTTACCCTGCCGTGGGTCCCTGGGTGCTGTGCACAGAATGTGCTCTGCAAATCTCACGCTGCCCCCACCTCTTCTTAATCCGGCTGATTTAGTCGTTTACGGATTTTCTAGTCAAACCATTTGCTCAAAACAACAGCGCCACTGCCAGATGAAATTAAGAGTAAATTGTCGGGACTGGGGATTTAGCTCAGTGGTAGAGCGCTTGCCTAGGAAGCGCAAGGCCCTGGGTTCGGTCCCCAGCTCCGGAAAAAAAAAAAAAAAAAAAAAGAACAAAAGAAAAAAAAAAAAGAGTAAATTGTCGGTTATCGATAAGAAGATGTCCCTACATCCCTGGGACTCGATTCTACTAGCTTTCAAAAACCTGCTTCAAGCCAGGGCGGCTGGACTAGGAGGATCATTGCGAGTTCGAAGCTAGTCGGGAAAAAAATTATATATATTATATATTCATTCTACAGAGCAAATAAGGGGAGTGATTATATATATTATATATTCATTCTACAGAGCAAGCTCCAGGACAACAACCAGGACTACACAAAGAAACAGGGTCTGATACATAGCTTTTCTGCTATCATCTTTGTTTTGTTTGTTGTTGCTTTATTAAGTCAGGGGATCGACATACAGCCCAGACTGGCTTCCAAGGTCTCACAAATGCTATGCGAATGCTGTACCCTTAAACCACAATACAAATCTTTTTTTTCCCCCTTGGGAGGTGGGGGGAGCAGTACTTTTAAATTTTGAGACCAGATCTCAAGTTAGCTTCGAACTGACTCTGTAGCACAGGCAGACCTTGAATTTGTGATCCTTTTGAATCCCCAGTCTACCAAAAGCTAGATTATAGGTCTTTGCCATAAAGTGAAGCTTTTGGCATTTCTGGTCTTCTGCTTTGGCCTTCCAAATTCTGAGATTACAGATTTGTCTAGCTACAAATGTATTCATATATATATATATATATATATATATATATATATATATATATATATATATATAGTATCTCACAATGTTAGAGAGAGACACAGGTTTTGCAGGACTTACCTAGATAGTTCCATTGTCTTTTTGTTTGTTGGTTTGTTTGGGGTTTTTTTGTTTTTGTTTTTGTTTTTTTGTTTGTTTGTTGTTTGTTTGCTGAGATGGAGTTCTTCTGTATGGCCCTGGCTGCCTGGGAAGGTTTTTTTTGTAGACCAGGAGGTCTTTGAGATCCTCCTGCCTCTGTCTCTCACCTTTAAAATTTTGGAGCCAAGTGGTAGTCATGCCTGTCTTTAATCTCAGCACTGAGGAGGCAGAGGCAGGAGGGTCTCTGAATTTGAGGTTGTCCTGATTTACAGAGTGAGTTTCAGAACAACCAGGACTACACAAAGAAACCCTGTCTCAACCCCTGTTCCCCCTCCCCCAAATCACACTGTGGCTGAGTGGACATTAGCTATGGCAAAATGGGTAAAGTGCTTGCTAGACAAAGCGTAACAATGCATGTTAAATACCAGAACCCATGTGACAGCATGAGTCTGTAATCCCAGTTCTCCTGCCAGCAGGAGGGCTATGGACATGGGAGACCTTCCAGGGCAGCAACAGAAACCCAGCCTCAACAAGACAGAAGGCGAGAACAGACACTAGTGGTTGTCCTCTGACCTCCATACTCACAGGTTTTGGACACACGAATAAGAACTAATATTTTAGTTAGCATAGAAAATAATGGGTTTCCCCCACATGTGGCCCATACATATACAGCCACCCAATTAGACAAGATGGATGAAGCAAAGAAGTGCAGACCGACAGGAGCCGGATGTAGATCGCTCCTGAGAGACACAGCCAGAATACAGCAAATACAGAGGCGAATGCCAGCAGCAAACCACTGAACTGAGAATAGGACCCCCGTTGAAGGAATCAGAGAAAGAACTGGAAGAGCTTGAAGGGGCTCGAGACCCCATATGTACAACAATGCCAAGCAACCAGAGCTTCCAGGGACTAAGCCACTACCTAAAGACTATACATGGACTAACCCTGGACTCTGACCTCATAGGTAGCAATGAATATCCTAGTAAGAGCACCAGTGGAAGGAGAAGCCCTGGGTCCTGCTAAGACTGAACCCCCAGTGAACTAGACTGGTGGGGGGAGGGCGGCAATGGGGGGGGTCGGGAGGGGAACACCCATAAGGAAGGGGAGGGGGGAGGGGGATGTTTGCCCGGATACCGGGAAAGGGAATAACACTCGAAATGTATATAAGAAATACTCAAGTTAATAAAAAAAAAAAAGAAAATAATGGGTTTCATTGTGACATTTTTGTATGTATATACAGTCATATTTTATTCACATTCTGCCTGTCATTGTCCACTTTCTCCTTATTCTTAAAAATGAGACATGTTACTTTTATTCTGTAATGTAGTCACCCAGGGTTGGAGTGAATCAGTCTGGTCTCCAGGACACTCCCAAGAACCACTTCCCTGAGCATTGAGCAGCTTTAAAGAGTCCTGGGCTAACAGAGCTGATCTGATGGGAGCCTGCCAGGAGCCCTGGTCTCCTGTTCTCCCAGTCGCTGGAATCTGTCCTGTTTCCTGCCACAGACCTGTGAGTGTGGTGTGGAAGAGAAGAGACGGGGAGTCCAGAGCTACGGCTTCCCCTCCTTATGTTCTCTGCTGGACTAGGTGTCTTCCACAAGATGCTGAAACAGGCCATGTGATATCAGTCTTGTGTGGATTTTTCCCAGGAGTAGTAGCGACTGATGGACCTAGTAGAGAATGACTGTATGGAGAGTGACGGTGGGGAAGTCCAACTTCCCTCCAGCCCTCGACTTTATCACCATGATAACCTGGTAGCATCCAGGCCAGAACAAGCAGAAGCACAGATGTTGCAGACCCAGTTGCATCAGGACCTTTCAGATAAAGTCTGAGACTCTAAGTGATCAGGCAGAATAGCATCAGGAAAGCAAGGCAAACTAAAGTCGGCAAAAAGCTGTGACTGTGCAGTTTGGAAAACAGGGTCTTAGCACAAACTATGTGCTCAGAGCGAAATCTTCATGAATGTGGTACGCATGGGAGGGATTTGATGTACAATACAGATGTCACAAGTAATTTTAATAGAAGAAACCCTAGTGGTTTTCATGTACATGGGCAATCATTCCCTCATTCTAAATGTGAAGAAACTCTTTTTTTTTTTTCTTTTTTTTTTTTTTCCGGAGCTGAGGACCAAACCCAGGGCCTTGCGCTTGCTAGGCAAGCGCTCTACCACTGAGCTAAATCCCCAACCCCATGAAGAAACTCTTATTAGAATGAAATACTGAGAAAGGAATGAATCTAGAAGAAAAATTGACATGTATAAAAACTAAGTAAAATGAACAAAAATTGACACATAGTAATTGTGCATATTTGTGGGACACAAGGTAGCACAAGAGCCTATTTCAAAAAGAAAAAGAGGGGCTGGTGAGAATTTTGTGTAGGCAAGGGTGCTGGCTGCAGAGGGTGAACACCTCAGTTCACCCGAGTTTGATTCCTGAAAACCACATAGTGAAAACAGAATTGATTCCTGAATGTTGTCTCAAAACTTGTCCTCAGAACTCTACCTGTGGGCCAGGATTGGGCATGGTGATGCATCCCTGTAATCCCAGCCCAAAGCAGGAGAATCAATCCAGGTTTGAGGCCAGCCCAGCCTACATAATAAGACCCTGTCTCAAAAAGACAAAGGAAGGGCGAGACAGAGAGAGGGGAGGGGAGCAGAGTAGGCTCACATGCTAGATTCAGCCCCAGTGCCCCAGTGCCCTGCTGCAGAAGCCATCCACCAAAGCTGACAGGAAGAAGGAGACAGGGAGGCCAGGCAGGGAATTCATTTCCTCCTGGATATTAAAGATGTTATCTAGCAGGAGTAAGGCTGCCTGGGCGGCTGGTGCTGGGCTGGGCTATTCAGACAGAGATCTGTGCTAAGGTGCATCAGCAGGCTGGTTTTGTAAATGCAACAAAGCAAACCACCCCACCCCCATCCTACCCCCACCCCATCTTAGGTCTCCTCAGCCGGCCACAGTCAGCTAAGAAAGGAAAGCAGAACAGTCTCCGAACTCCTGCCCAGCCCAGAACATCTTGTCATCCAGCTGGCTCTGCCCAAGAGGCGACACTATTGCGCTTCACAATGCAATGGCAGCCTTACCTGGTATATAACTTCTAAGGTTTTTAGCACACACAAACACGTGCACACATACACAGACACACACACACACACACACACACACACACACACGTGCACACACACACAGGCATACACACAAACACACACAAGGTCTCCGAACTGGGGAGATAGATATTTAGTTAAGTGTCTATCATGCAAGCATGAGGACCTGAATTTGGATCCCCTGTACCCAAGAAAAACCTGGCCAAAGTGACCTGGAGCTGGAGTAGGATGGGGACTGAGGGCAGATTACGAACTCATAGGCCAGACAGCCCACCTGAATGGATGAGCTGCAGCCTCCTTTGGAGACCACATCTCAAAAAAGACGATGTAAGGACTGGAAGGGCAGCCCATGAGTGCATGGCTTGGAATGCAACCTGCAATGAATACTTGCCATGAAGAGGAGGGTTTGGATGCCAGAGCATCTGTGGGAACAAGGCAGGTCCCAAGCACACTCACAACCCCAACTCTGAGCACACAGCTGAGAAATCAAGAGCCACAGGCTGGGGAAGAGACCCTGTCTCAAAGGAATAAAAAGAGAGTGACAGGAAAAATCAGAATCCTCTCTGGCCTGTGTATGCACACAGTTCATATATTAGCACACATAGGTGCATGCATACACACACACACACATACACACACAAATAGATACTTAAAAAATAAAGATTCAGAGAGGAAATGCCCAGCATTGACCTCTAGCCTTTAAACACATGTGCAATATCCACATAAATGCATGCATGCATACATACATCACACACATACACACACAGGCACACACACACACACGTTCTTATTTTTACGGCTCAGCTGTCACCCTGTAGGAAGTGCCTAGAATATATAAAGCCCTGAGTTTGATCCCCAGCATAGCTACTGAGGTGGCTCACTCTTGTTATCTCGGGATTTGGAAACCTGAAGAGAAGGATTGCTCAGAGTTTAAAGCCAAGCTGACTACATAATGAACTCCAGGTCTTCCTGGGCTATATAAAGTGAGACTCTGACTGAAACAAGGAAAGAAAGAAAGAGAATTTGAAGTCTCTATTATCTCTCTCTCTCTCTCTCTCTCTCTCTCTCTCTCTCTCTCTCTCTCTCTTTCTCCCCCCCCCCCCACACTCTACCCATTCCTTAGTGTCTCAGAGGTAATGGCTCCCTGCACAGTGTACTTACTTCTCCTGTCCTTTTTGTCACTTGACCACACATTTTGTGGAAATAAAAGGAACACACTTTGGAAGCAATCCTGAAGAATCCTGTCACGTTGGACTGTGCTGACTCCTGACTATAATCTCAGCACTAAAGGCTGAGTCAGGAAGATTGCAAGTTCTAGGATATCTTGGGCTACCTAGGTAGACTTCCTGTATGGAGAAACAGAGAGGAGAGAGAGGGAGGGAAAGGGATAGAGGGAGGGAAGAATGGAAAGAGGGGGAAAGGGGAGGGAAGGAAAGAGAAATGGGGAAGGGTAAAGGGAGGGGATGTAGAGGCTTTCAAAATGAAGTCAGGATGCTTCTGAAGGCTCAGGACTCAGGCATGTCTCAAGCTTCCGCCTAAGAACTTGAGCCCAGCTCTTCAACGGCAGACCTCTGGAGCAGCAGATAATTACAGTGCACCCAAAGATTTGAGATGCTTTTTTTTTTTCTCGGAGCTGGGGACTGAACCCAGGGCCTTGCACTTCCTAGGCAAGCGCTCTACCACTGAGCTAAATCCCCAACCCCAAGATTTGAGATGCTTATCAGGACGCTCAGAGATATTTCCACTGGTTCACACAGTCCTCAGTTCTGTGGGTCACACGGTCCCTGTCAAACAACTTCTGCATTCTTTCTCAGCTTCAGAACTTGTTTCCCTTTACCTCTTTATCTTATTTTTTACATTATTATTATTATTTACATGTGCGTGTGTGTATGTCTGTATATGTGCCTGTGCTGAGGTTAGGGACATCCATCCCTTGGAGCTGCAGTTCAGAGCAGTTGTAAGCTGCCTGACGTCGGTGCTAGGAGTTGAACTCGGGTCCTCTTCAAGAACAGTACAATTGTTCTTAATCACTGAGCCATAGCTCAAGCCTCTCTGTTTTTATTTTAAGACAGGGACTTGATAGCCAAGGCTGACCCTCAACTCAAGGTGATCCTCTTGCCTCAGCCACCCAAGTGCTTACTTAGCTTTTAGTCATAGCTATAGTTTGGCTCAGTGTCCCTCAAATGTAGGTGGCAATGACTGAGTCTGGAGGGTGGCATTACTGGGAAATGATGAAAGTAAAGGATGTGGGGCCTAGGGAAGGTCTCTGGTCATGGGGTCAAGTCCTTGTGGAGAGCAGGAGGCCCAGCCTCAGTCTGTAAGTGGCCTCACCCTGAACCCGGAGTTCACATTTTCTCATTCAGGCTGGAAACAGCAAGGACCAGCGCTCCTCCTGTCTGTGTCCTCCCTGAAGACGCTGCAGGCGTCTGTGGAGACATCCAGCTTGTTACAAGTGTTCTGGGGTCCAAGCTGGAGTTCTCATGATGGCACAGCCACCTGTCACTGCTGGGATGTTCTGTTTTGTTTTCGTCTTCTGAAAGTCTTATGTAGCCCAGGTTGGCCTCGATTTCCAACCCTCCATTTTTTTCACCTCTTGCAGGCTGGATCATTTTTGTGCTTTATAAGCTAAGTGTCGCCTGTGTTTCACTGCAGTGACGTGAGGCTGACTCGTACGCTGATCTTGTAATGAGTTAAGAGCTTTTCCTCACTGTGTGCTTCACTTCCCTACTTGCTTTGAACTCTGACTTAGAGCCTATCCAAACCAAGTCTCCCAAACTGCGGTCCCCAAGACCCCAAAATAAGGGCCTTTCTTTCTTCCTTCCTTTTAACAAAGAGGATGAATGTTTTGTTTGTTTCTCGTGGTGTTGCAAAGCCAGTGTTTCACAGTGGGAAAACAACAGCCATCACAGCACATGGCCAGACACCTGCAGCTGACGCTGTACGACCCGTCCCAGCATGCCCAGGCATTTCCAATGAGAAGACACGAAGGCTCTGACCGAAATCCAGTGGTGGAAATGGGCAAGTTACAAAATTACCTAAGATACACCACTGTTACCTGAATTATGAAATTCTTATAACCAGTAGGTAGGGTGTCACCATGTAACTGTGGCTGGTCTGGAACTTGTTATGTAGACCGACCTTGAACTAACATCTGCCAGTTGAGTACTGGGATTAAATGGTGGTCTGTCACCAAACCCAGCTTCATAATCACTTTTCACTACAGATGATCTTAAGAATTCTAAACACCAGAGCTTAGCCCCTAGTCTAAGTACTTAGTATGGTGATTGTCAAAAATCTGTAAGCTGTGTTTATCTGTGTCCATTAGGAAGTTGGGGGTGGGCCTTAAGTAGCATTGCAAGAAGAGTTCCTTTCCTTCACGATTGCTAAGTTATGTCAAGTCCTCTAGTCTCCACTAATTTAAGACAAGCATGCTAGAGCTTGTCATGTCCCAGTTTTATCTGGGAGTGGAGGGGCACCATGGTCACTCCTCAATGAACTTCACGTATTTCTCATACACTTCTTCACTCATTAATTCATCCAGCTCAGAAGGGTCACTCAGTGTCATCCTGACCAGTGAACAAGCCCTGGGTTTTTGGCAAGTGTTTCATTGACTTTAGTTACCTCTTCTGACCGAGGAGAGTAGGAGTTCACTGGCAGCCTTCACACTCTCCAAAGAACCAAATTCTTCTTGCTTTTAATCTTGTCCCAAATTCAGGCACACAACAGTAAACTACATCTCCCAAAGCTTCCTGTGCAAAGTTGCAGATTCCTGTACCGTCCTCTGCTCTTACCCATTCCTGCTTCTCTTGTGAATTTACCCACTGACAGCAAAGTATCGAGCAGACAGCACAGTGCTTGGCGCCCAAGGCCGAGGCGGACAGGAGGCCAGGGCAATGCACAGGCTGCATGCCACAGTCGGCCCATGCTTCTCGACACTCGCAGCAACACAGGATCCTCAGGACCTTGGGTTACTGCGCTTCACCTCCAGCACCGGGCCGGCAGGAATGGGGTGGGCCAGAGTAAAGGGAACATCAAGGCCCAGCAGGGTCTTTCATGTTTGTATGTTCTAAGCTTAAATTGATACTTTTATCTGCTTCAAATCACAAAACAAAATACTTAGTTTTATATACCTGAGAACTTTGTGTAAGTTCTGTTTTGTTTTTGCTTTTAGATAGGTTCTGTCTATATAGCCCAGACTGTCCTTCAAGGCTACGGTCCAAGCTTCAAGCAGACCTGACTCTGATTAGCTTCTGAGATGAGATCAAGCATGTTTAGGGTGAGGGAGGATTACATGGCTCTTCTTAAAATTGAAGGTGTTTATGCCCGAGATGAAACTAAGTTCTACTTAGGCAAGAGGTGTGCTTATGTGTACAAAGCAAAACACAATACAGTGACTCCTGGAGGCAAACCAAACAAAACCAGAGTGATCTGGGGAAAAGTAACTCAGGCCCATGGAAACAGTGGCATGGTTCGTGCCAAATTCCAAAGCAACCTTCCTGCAAAGGCCATTGGACACAGAATCCGTGTGATGCTGTACTCATCCCAGATTTAAACTAATGGAGAGTAAATAAATAAAAGTAAAAATAAAATAAAATAAAAAAGAATTTGGGTAAGGAGCCACTAGCCACTCCCTCAATTCCTCCTGGGGTAGCAAGCAGAGGATTAGAACTGCCCAGCTTTGATGTGTGTGTGTGTGTGTGTGTGTGTGTGTGTGTGTGTGTGTGTGTGTGTGTGTGTTGTGAGCAGGTCCAAAGTGTTCCTAGGTGGGTGGCCAGAAGTGTGCGACCCATCGGGAGCCAAAGTGGGACTGGGATTACAGGTGTGTATCGCCCCTGTTTATCTAGGAGAGGTTTGATTTTGTCACAGGGGTGAAATTTGATTGTGACAGTCACAATTTTGATCTCAATAGAAAATTTCTAGGCAGATAGCCCAACCACCAGCACTTCACCTATACTTGTTGTTTTCTTCCTCTTCACTTTTTGTGGGGAGGAAAGTCCTTTGTTTGTTTTTTTAATTATTTATTTATGTGAGTACACACCTGAAAGGGGCATTGGATCCCATTACAGATGGTTATAAGCCAACATGTAATTGCTGGGAATTGAACTCAGGACCTCAGGAACAACAGTCAGTGTTCTTAACCACTGAGTCATCTATCTCTCCAGCCCCTAAGGTTTATTTTTGTGTATATATGAGTGAGCATATACCTGTGGAGGCCTGAAGAGGGCATTGGCTCCCCTGGAGCAGGAGTTAGAAACAGGTGTGAGGCACCTGAAGTGGGAGCTAGGAACTGAACAGGGGCTCCCTGGAAGAGCAACAAGTGTTCTTAACTTCTGAGCCATTTCTGCAGTCCCATGGGGCAGGGGAACTTTTTGAGACAACATTTCACACTTCAACACAGGCTGGCCTTGAACTTGAAGCAATCCTGTCTCGTGAGTACTAAGGCTAAAGATGTGAGCCACCATCACACACACACCACCACCACCACCACCACCACGGACTCTCACTTTGTTACCCTAGTTGATCTTTTATTTCCAAGTTCAGTGATTCTCCTGCCTTGGTCTCTGAAGTAGCTGCAACCACAGCCATGCACCACACACTTAGCAATTTTCACAAATTCTAAGTTTTGTTTCTTTGCTATCTGTAGGGCAGTGTCTGGTGGTATAAAGATGTAGTTTAGGTTCAGGGGGTAGGGTGTTTGCTGCCAAGCCTGAGAACCTGAGTTTGAGCCCTGGGACTCACACAGTGAGAGGAGAGAGCTAACTCCTGAAAACTGTCTTATGACCTTCAGAAGGGAACCAAGAGACAAGACACAGAATAAAACATTGTATTTCTAGGACTCCTAAGGCTTGAGGATCTGGTTGAACATCTCTGTCCCCTTGGAGTGCCTAGTGAAGTCAGTCGCCAATGCTGTTTCCCTATTCTTTTTGTTGGGGGGGGTTTGTTTGGGGGTTTTGTTTTGTCTTGTTCCTTTGTTTGCTTATATATTTTTTGTGGTTATTTTGAGACAGATTCATCTCTCTCTTTTAGTTACCTTTCTGTTGCTGAGATAAAATATTCAAAACAAATAAACAACAACAAACCCAGCAACTTAGGGGAGAAAGGGTTTATTTTATTCTAGCTCCCAGTTCCGACTTACAATGGAGCTTGGGATCAAACTCACTGAGCCATGGAACCGACCAAGGAACACACACACACACACACACACACACACACACACACACACACACACACACGTAGTTCTTTACAGGTTCCAGATGAGGCTTTTATTTTCACTACCCCAGTACTGGGGGTTAAATTTAGAGGCGTAGCCTTTGCCCTCTACCACTGAATTACAGCACCGCCCTTTCTGTCCCTTTAATGAGCTCTTTGTTAAACGTGTCTTATCCTTCTCGCTAAATTGTTGGGGTGCGAGAGCTGGTACGGGACAGGAAGAGGATCATATAAATAAATCAGACCAGTTAGGTAAGAAGTTCAGGTTTCCAGGCCAGGGGCGGGCGTGTTCCAGAGTGTTTTGGTCGTCTTTGCTTTTTAGGGAACCAATCAGAAGAATGTTGAACTGTCAACTTCTAGATGAGGGCGTGGAACAGCTAGTTGTGAACTCGCCGCCCTCCCTTGGGTATCAGGCTCAGGGATCGACGTTCCTGTGCCCCAGGTGTTACCCTGTGATCTGCGCGTGCTCCAGAGGCTCCCCGCAGGAGGAACGGGTTCCGCGCCTTTACAGCAGGCTGGCACCCAGCCAAGAGCGCAGATGATGCACGGACTTAATCTGCAGGGCCATAGGCATGCGACAACCAGCAGCTACACTTGAAAATGACAAACCCTGGGACGCAAGACTGCGCAAGACCTGACACTCGCGTCTAGCCTAACTTCGTGCACTTAAGTTCTCAAGAGACAGGTCCTGGTGAGGACACGCAGTCTTCGCTTCTCTTTAGTCCCTAGCGCAGTTTTCCTTCTGCTACGTTGTGGGGACAGGAGGGAACCGGCGGGCATCCGCCGGACTTTGGAGCCTGAGCGTGGAGGTGTTGCAGGAAGAGGGCAAAGGGGCAACAGGCACCCTGGACGCCATGGCTACTACTGCTAGTGGAGTCCGCGGGGACACGCCCGCTTCCAGGTCTCTGGGGCGGCGGGACCGCGGCGCGCGCTCCTGATTGGCCCGCGCGTTGTCCGCACGGCCGCCAAGCGCCGCCCGCGGACAGAGCAGGGAGTAACGGGGACTGTGGTCGCGGGCAGCCCCAGCCACTCACCATGCCCTACCTGCTCATCAGCACTCAGATCCGTATGGTGAGTACCTGGAGTGGGTGACTGCGACAGCGATTCTGAGGGATTTTCCTGATGGTGCAGCAACCGACCCACCACGCCCCAGCAGCACGGACACTGGGCAGGGTCAAGCGACTGGGTGGGCCGGGGGTTCCTCGAGGACACCCATGACCCGCTTCACAAGCGCTGCAGCAAGGGCCCGCAGGCAGACAATGGCCACGCTAACCCGCGCGCACAGCGGCTGCACCTGTAGCCCCCTCCAGGCAGGGCTAGTTCCGACGCACAGAGAACTCAGAGGTGGAGAGGGCTGCAGGCGGTCTGGGGAGAGCACCACGGGGGAGTCATGGATCACGCTTTTCTAGGTGAAGTTTCCTCAGGTGGGGGCGTGGGAGAGAGGTGGTACTGGCTGCTTTATAAGTCCCCCTAAATCCCCTTCCAAAGGATACCTGATGTTGCCTCTCACAGCTCAACAACGCCCAGCAGTGGGTACAAATCTAGCTCCCGGGGGATAGCTGGGAGTAGTGGGCTCATCATGAAATCGGAGAGGTCTTGGCAATGCCCAGAGGGCAGTGGAAACCTGTACAGTTATTGAAATCTGGATTGCTGGGCACTTTCGCCTGTCTTCCTCCTCAAATAATAATTATTCTTTTAATTCTTTCCAAGTTTTGTGTACGCGTGTGTGTATATGTCTCATGTAGCATAGGCTGGCCTCAAGCTCGTTATGTGTTGGAGGCTAGCCTAGATTCTCATTTGCTGGCATGTCCCAGCAGGCATGGCTCTCTTAAATTATAGAGATTTGCTGCTGCTGTTGTCATTTGTTTGTTTGTTTTGTGGGGGAATTTGAGGCAGGATTTCTCTGTGTAGGCCCATCTGTCCTGGAACTCTGTAGACCAGGCTGGCCTCAAACTCAAGGGATCCACCTGCTCCTGCCTCCCGAATGCAGGGATCAAAGGTGTGCTCCATCACTGCCTGGCTGAGACTTGCCACATTTCACTTGTGTGCTCATCGCCTGACAAGCGCTGTGTTGTTTCTGCCTTTAGGCTTTTATGAGTAGTGCTAGGAACATAGGACTTTTTCTTGTTTTGTTCTTAATTTGGGGGTCAATTGTAACTTGGGAAGTTTACCTACCTGGGTACAATTTTTTATGTGGACACAAGTTCTCATTTCCTTCATTCTCCAAGTGATGCCAATACACAGGAAACCTGGCTGGTGGCCCCTGGCTTGAAAGCACCACTAGGCAGGCAGTGTTTAGAGACAACGGGCAGGTTTTTGGGAAGTCAGAGAGGACCCACCGTGCTCCCCTCTCAGCTGTGCTCCACCTCCCCTTCACCTACAGCTTCCCCCGGGGCGGGTGGGGAGGGGAACTGTGCACGCCTGCCTGGCACCCGGCTAAGCAGCTGCTGTGGCTTACCTTGCAGGAAGTGGGTCCCACCATGGTGGGTGATGAGCACTCGGATCCAGAGCTGATGCAGCAGTTGGGGGCCTCCAAGAGACGAGTCCTGGGAAACAACTTGTAAGTCGTAGCGTCCTTCTGCACCTTCTTCCCTCCCTGGCAGCGCCTTGTAATGCTTTTCCCTTCACACAGCCATTAAGCCCAGAGGCAATAGCCACTGGAGGGCTTGCTCTCATCCTCAGTGCCCCTCAGGGCCCAGAGTTTACCAAAGAGAGTTTCCCACAAACACCCAGCCTTCCTTCACAAAGCAGCTCATCCTCAGTAGAAGTCTGGGTCAGCCTGTCCCAGGGATTTGGGGCTCTGGAAATGAACTGTTCTTGCCTTGTCCTCTCCCCTAAATCGGATCCCATCGACAAAGCCAAGCTTGAAGGGCGGGCTGAGTAAAGGAGCCCAGCCCCAGGAATAGAGCAGGACACCTGGGTCCTCTTGGGTTCCTGGCTTCCTTGTACTTGACCTCTTTCCTCAGACTCTTTCACATCATCTCTTTGGTTAAACACTACTGCTTCCCTTTCTGCATCTCACCCTGAATTAGGGTTCTACTGCTGTGAGGAGACCCCATGACCAAGCAGAGGGTAGAGGGTTAATCCATGACAGTCATGGTGGGGAAAATGGCAGCAGGCAGACAGGTGCTGGGGCAGGAGCTGAGAGCTTTATAACCTGATCTACAGGCAGCAGTAGAGAGAGACAGTGACAGACAGAGACACACAGAGAGACACAGAGGCAGAGAGAAAGCCTGGTATGTGCTTTTGAAACCTCAAAGCCCACGCCCAGTGACTCACTTCCTCCAAGGTCACACCTCCCAATCCTTCTAATCCAGTTCTCAACCTTCCTAATGCAAGACCCTTGAATACAGTTCCTCATATGGTGATGACCCCAATTATTCTGTTGCTAATTATTAATTGTAATTTTACTAGTGTTATGAATCATAATGTAGGTATCTGATATGCAGTATATCTGATATGAGACCCCAGTGAAAAGATCATTTGATATCCCCCAGGGGGTCATCACCTACAGGTTATGAACCTCTGTTGTAATTATTCTCAAATAATTCCACTCCCTAGTAACTAAGCATTCAAAAATATAACCCTATGGGGCTATTTTCATTGGAGTCATCAAACAACTTAAAAAAGAAAGCACTAATTGGGGGCTTGCATTGAGTGAGCCCATAACCAAATGGCAGGGAGCACGGCAGCAGACAGGCCTAGCACCAGCTCAGTAGCTGAGGGCCTACATCTAATCTACACACAGAAGACAGACACTGGGCCTGGAGTGGCCTTTTGAAAATTAAAAGCCCATCCCCGGTGACACAGTTCCTCCGACAAGGCCACACCTTCTAATCCTTCCCCAAACAGTCCCACTAACTAGGGACCAAGCATTCAAACATATGAGCCTTTAGGGCCATTCTCGTTCAAACTACCTCACCCTCCCTACTATTGGGGGAGAAGCACCAAGTGGGTTCAGAACTGTCAGAGGCCCAAATGCAAGAAGGGAAGAGACAAACAGATCTCAGCCCCTTGGTCAAGGCACAGAGAAGTCACTCCTATCTCTTGCCATTAGAGTTTGCTTCAAGATGCCAAGCTTGGGTTAGGATCCCTTATCTGCTTCATGCTCTTTACAAATCAAGGGAATTCAAACTTTCTCTGTGACAGCAAACGGCTCATGGATCCAGGTGCTATCAGGTGCTAACCAGGTGCTACCAGGTGCTAACCAGGTGCCAACCTTTTTGCAGCTGCAGGATTGCAGGGTAGCCAGAGAGGGGCCATGAAGGGCAGACTAGTCCAGTGGGTACTTAGACTAACACACAGCAGCTGCAAGGCTACCCTGGAGCCTGCTCTGCTGTTCACGGCAAGCAGAGCTGACCAGCCTGTTTTCACGTGTCGACTGAAAGAGTAAAGGTATTTTCATCACACTGTTAAAGCAAGAAGCGTGTAGCAAGTAACAGAACAGAGGCTGTGGGCTTCACCTATCACCAGGCAAGTGCCCAGCAAACAGGCCTGGCCCTGAGTAGACACTAGCTTTGTGTGGGTGCTCACTGCATTACCTCACGACACTCTCCTGGTCTCTTTACAGTTATGAATACTACGTCAATGACCCTCCTCGAATAGTCCTGGACAAGCTGGAATGCAGGGGCTTCCGAGTGTTAAGCATGACAGGGGTGGGCCAGACGCTGGTGTGGTGTCTGCACAAGGAATGACCTGCTTGAGCTGACTTGTGCGTAGGGTATATATTCTTTGGAGGGATCGCCATGTGCCCTGTCCATAATCTTGCATCACTGTCTCCCCTGTCGCTCTCTTTCCAAATTGTCAACTTCCTTGCCCAACACTGATGGGCTGTGAACAGCCTCAGGAACCTTGCTGCGGTTGGTTGGGTACAGCAGGCCCTGCCCCGGCTCCTTCAGCTTCCCCCAGCTGGACCTGGCCCTGCCTCTTGCTGTAGGCCATGTGCAGAAGGCAAGCTACCCTGAGGATGGTCCCTGGATCCTACACAGCTAATCCAAGCCAATAAAGGGCTCTCACAAGTGTTGTTCCTCAGTTCTGTGTGCAGTGACTCCTGAGATGCACCATTCTCTATTGGTCGATCCCCGCCCATGCAAGAAGATAGAAGCCCTCGAAGATAGAGCCCAGCCCAAGAGAAAGAAAAGTAGACTGTTTTTTAAAAAGTTTATTGGTGATGACTCAAAAGGGTGTGGGGTGGGAAGGCTGAAGTCGGGGCTACGTGGGCCGCCCCTCATCTTCCTGCTGCATCTGGGCAATCAGCTGCTGGCGCTCAGCGGCCTGGCGCATGCGCATCATGACCAGACTCTCATAGTCCCTTTCTGACAGCACTGAGCCCTGGGGACAGAAGAGACAGGAGTTAGGACATCAGGGCACAACCCCACAGATTACAGACTCAGTACAGGGCCATGTCAGAGCCAAGTCTAAAAGCCAAGGAGGGAAGGGCAGAGGAAGGGAAGGACCCAGACATCTTTCATTCCAACTCCGCCAGGAGCCTTCAGAGAAAGCAGCCCTGTGCTCCCCAGGCTGCTTCTCCACTCCCCTTCAGCTCCCTGCAAGCTCCCTTTACACTGGAAACCATCTACCTACATCCTGCTCTGATTCAGTCCTTGTCAATCACTTCCCCATGTGTGGGCCTGGCCCTACCCCTTCATTTCCTCTCAGCCCTTTATCTGACACTCTTCCCCTCCACCCACGGCTAGCCTGGCAGGTTTCCAGCAGAGGATGTCTGTGGTGCTGGGATCCCCAGGCTCTGCTGGACAGGGACCAGAGCACTTCCCCATGGTCTGCTGAGGGTACAGAAGGAGGCCTTGCCCCACACACAACCTCAGAGAGCCCCAACCTAGCCAAAAAGGCAAGCATGAGTCCAGCTTGCCTCTAAGGACACAGACCACATCACTATAGTGCAGGGTCCTTCGCTTGCTTTTATGATCTTGCGAGCTATGCAGGGGACGGAGGAAGGCTGCCAAGGAGCCAAGGCTGTGAGAAGTGAAGCAGCCTATGGCAGGCAGAGCACTGCACTGCCAAGCTCACATTCTGTCAAGAGCAGCGCTGAGTCAGACCATTTCCTCCCTGAGCACAGCTGGAGCTGTGATACCACTGGTGATTCCATAGCTGATTAGAGATGGAAGCCCATCTCTCTAATGAAGGCAAGCGGGACAGGGCTTGCAAGCACGGTGTCCTGCAGGGGACACCCACATTGGTGCCCTCCCACAGAAGAAGGCTTGGAAGTCAGTGACCCAGGGAATAAGCTGGGAGTGGCTGAAATTAGGCTGCCCTGCCTGTCCCTGGCTAACTTGTTTGTAGTAAAGGGGTGCGGATAAAGAGGAAGTGATATACAGCCTGGTCCCCTCTCTACCTCCCCCACCACTAGAAATAGCCCCTACCTTCCCTCTAGCCACTGGCAACTCCTGGCAGCCTCCCTATACTGCTCCCATCCATTAGAGGGTCCCCAAATGAGCCAGAGAGAGAGGCCGGGGGCATCCTAGGAGCAGCAGGGCACTGGCCTTCTGCTGGGGTGAAGAAAGGAGAAAGCTGAGCAGACATTCTGATGCCCAGCTGTGAGGATGCTCCTTCCCCAAGCTTGTATTGCTCTCCCAAGAACACTTCAAGTCACCCTGGCATGCCCCCAGCACCTTGGGAGGAGCAAGCCCTGTTGTTAACTGTTCCCCGTTTTTAACACACCCTCCACATCCTTCTCCACCATTCCTGTGGCCTGGCTAATGAGGGCCTGTCACCCAGCCTGGGGGCTGAGTCACCCACACCAGCAGGTCTCCTCTCTCTCTCTCCCCTAACAACTGTTCCAAAAGTTGCCTTTCAATTAGTACTACCTCCTTGGGCTCCTCCCAGAGACATCTGGGGCCAGGGAGCCAGGCAGGCCTGCTGAGGTCATGGTGGCTGAGCACTGACTAGAAAGGAAGTAACCCGGTGACACACCAAGCAGGGCTGTCCCCAGACCAGTCCCAGAAGAATCTGAAGCGTCCTACTGCCCTGGGGTGTTGGTCACAGCTGCCCCAATCTCAGCCTGTGGATGCTGCAATTACCTCAGAGCCTGAAACTGGCTTCCCACCTGACTGAGTCAGCTGAAAACAAAACACATCTCTACCACACGCTGGCACAAACAGCCAACCCACTAATCAGAGTCCCCAGATGCTGGCAGACAGAGCACAGCTCTACACTGGCCAGGAGATCGACACATGCCAGGGACCACCAGAGAGCGCTTGAGCAGGGCCCAGCTGCTGCCTGCCTGAGGAAGGAAGGAGGGTTCCCCTGCCGGCGCTCCAGCCCTGCCCACCGAGAAGCTCTCCCTCAGCCGGATCTGCTCCTGTCCTGCCCTGTAAGTACTGCTGCTTCCTTGCTTCCTTTGGGGTTTTCCACATGCCGCCAATCAAGTAACCAAGCTGCTCTTCTCCAGGTGGGAGCTTGCAGCGCTCTCATCTAGAGGAAGTCTTCCTCCTGCTAGACTTGTCTCACCACCCAAGACAAAGACGAAGGTCCACCTTCAGCAGAAACGCACAGCCTCGGCTGCGAGCCCTTGAGGGGTGTCCCCCTGGTTGCTGGCATTCGGAACTCCAGCACAAAGTCACTTGCTCAGCCCCTTTGTGGGGCTTCCCAGATGCCAGACTCACTGGATGACTCTCAGGAACTCCATGGAGACTTGGCGGAAAGGCTCCTTCCGCAATGCCTCCTTTTTCAAGCGAATCACCCTGGGGCGGCCTCGGAGGCTGCAGCGGCAAGGCAGCGTACTTAGCCAGGCCAGCACTGCTGGTGGTGACCACGAGGAGTACAGCAACCGGGAAGTCATCCGGGAACTTCGAGGGAGGCCAGATGGCCGGCGCCTGCCCTTGTGGGGGGATGAGCATCCCCGAGCCACCCTACTGGCCCCACCCAAGCCCCCACGCCTCTACCGAGAGAGCTCCAGCTGCCCCAACATTCTGGAGCCCCCAGCAACCTACACCACTGCCTACTCGGCCACCCTGCCTTCAGCAATCTCCCTGACAGGGCCCCTCCACCAATGCTCAGAGGAGGGCCTTTTGGACACTCCCCATTTCCCGAGGACACCTACTCCAGATCTCAGTGACCCTTTCTTCTCCTTCAAAGTGGACCTTGGGCTTTCACTCCTGGAAGAAGTTCTACAGATACTAAAGGAACAATTCCCAAGCGAGCCTCACTTCTGAGCCGGTAAGGGTAAGAACTGGGGTGACCAGGAGTGGAGCCTGGGACTCAGGGAAGGAAGGGACAATGTGGACTAAGGAAGAGGTGGGGACCAGAAGCCACAGTTCTCCCTGCCCTCTGGCTGCTGACCAATCCTTCGCGTCGCCCAGAGTGAAGGGACAAAAGCCAGCCGGGAATGTATGGGAGTCACTTTCTGGCAGGAGCCCCGGAGGAAGCTGGAAAGGCCAGGAAAAGGAAGCCACAACCTGCAACCACAAGAACTAGTCAGAGGTCAGTGGAGAGACAGGGCAGCACAGGGGCGAGCCAGGGAGTAGGCTCAGACTGGGCAGAGCAGACAGTGGCATGCATGGACCAGCCTCTAAAGGTCGCATCAACAGAGAAGTCACAGGACAGTCTAGGAAGATGTAGTCTAACTGAGATGAGAGGAAAGTGGAGAGGTCCGAGAGACAGGGCTAGAAAAGTTACCACTTACTGCACAGGACTGTTTAATGAAGGAAAAGCAAACTAAAAATTCAGCTCCAGAGGCTGGGGGATTGCTCCCTGGATGCAGTGCTTACTGTGCAAGCAGGAGGGCCTGAGTTTGGACTTCCAGTACCAGCATTAAAAAGGTGGGTAGGTGCGCTAGCCCATCTGGTGCTCGGGGTGCAGAAACTAGGGATCCCGGGGCAGCTGGCTGGCTAGATAACAAAATCAGCACAGTTCAGGCCCAGCAAGAGAGCCTGCCTCAGTAAATAAAACATGGAAAACAACTGAGAAAGACACCTGAGATCAGCCTGTGACCTCCACTTCTCACTCACTCACACACACACACACACACACACACACACACACACACACTCACACTCATACATATGCACCATACAGACCCAAACACAAATAAAAATTCAGTTACTTTTCATCCTAGTCAATTTTTTTTTGAGACAAGGTCTTGTATGTAAGTGAGGGTTGAACTTCTGATCCTTGCACCTCCACCTCCTAAGTGCTGGGATTACAGATGTGTGTCACCACACCCAGATTTTTGGCACTGGGAATCAAATCTCGGGCTTCATGCATGCTAAGCAAGTATTCTACCAAGAGCCACATGCCAGCCCTCTAGACACATTTTAAAGATGTTTTTAAAGATTATTCTTGGGGTTGGGGATTTAGCTCAGTGGTAGAGCGCTTGCCTAGGAAGCGCAAGGCCCTGGGTTCGGTCCCCAGCTCCGGAAAAAAAAAAAAAAAAGAAAAAGAAAAAGATTATTCTTAATTGAGTGTGTGCATGCCTGCACGAAGTATATGCATGTTCCTGCAGAGGGCAAAGACTTAATGCTCCTGGAGCTAGAGTTACAAGCAGTTGTGAGCTACCTGATGTAGGTGCGAGGAATTGAACTCAGGGCCTCTAGAAGAACAGTAAATGTTCTTAATTGCTGAGCCATCTTTCCAGCCCACTTAGGCACATTTTACATCAACAGCCACACCTGACTGACAGCTACTGACAGAGCATAAACACTGACACTGTTAAACCAGCGTCCACTGGATGGCGCTGGATGGCCAGACACAGTGTAACCATCAGAAGCATGGGTAAGGAAAGGAAAGATGCCAGCCTTGGGCTGCAAGTGCAGGAGGGGCTGACAGAGCAGGAGAGGTAGGCAGAGGAAAATGCAGGGGAAAGGCCCAACATCATTAGCAAACAGAGCACGAGACTCAAGCTACCCACAGATCTGTGAGCGATCCCAGCGCTCGAGGAAGAAGCTCCTGGAACCGGCAGTTGTAAAGGAGAGCTCTGGGGACTTCCACAGGCACTGTGGATGGGAGCCTCTGGGAAAGGCTGCAGAGACCGTAGAGAGGAGAACCTCACCAGGGAAAGGACAATGCACCACCAAGAGGCTCCACAACCCTCCACAGGCCGGGGGCGGGCGGTGGGGGCTTTGCCTTGCCCAAAACAGACTAAAGCTATGAACTGTGCTACTACCCTGTCCTGTGGCTTGGTCAGATCTGAATTTGGAGCCCAGAAGCACTGGACCATGTGGGTCTGGCCTTCAGGCCACTCAAGTGTGAAAGAAGGGTAAAGGAAGCTGTGACACACACTGCCTCACAAATCCACATCTGTGACATCTCTTTCCTGCTCTCGTGCAGAGGCGCCCAGATTAAAGCCTCCTCTGGAAACAGGAGGCAACCAATAAAGGTTTTTCTTATTTGACCTACAGAGTATGATCTTTGATGTGAAATGCTGAAACTTACTAGTGAGGAACGAGGCTTCTTTGATGCTAGAACTTTGGTTTATTTAGAAACAAACACGGCAATATGAATGTTTTCATGTTAATCCCACGTGTGAGAGGGGGCTGCTCCAGATCGCCCACAGCAGCTGACTATGCTTTGCCTCGAGCTCAGCAGGGGTGTGGTTCTCCCAGCTGCAGATAGTTTCTACGATCCTGTGACATTTGAAATTCGGGAGCCTTTTCAGAGAGAGTATAAATGGCAGGGCCTTGAGAGGCAGGGTAGTTTGTTAAGCAATCGTGTGCAAAGAGGAAACAGCAATGAGAGATGTCCTGACTGATGAAGCTTCCTGGTGCCCTAGTCAGGGATCTCGCTCCTCCCCTCTCTATCCTTCCTTCCTCTATCTAGTGTTAGAAGGTTGAGCAGGTGGAAGGAAAGGGCTGGAGAAGGATGGAAGAAAGAACCTACAAAGAGCAAAGACAGCTACAGGATCCTGAGCTCACCCACACCACTTCCTGTTCCTCCTCCACCAGGACCTGGGACACTGAATGAGAATGGCTGCCACAGATTCATGCGTTTGAATGCCTGGTCCCCAGTTGGTGGAACTTTTTGGGGAGGATTAGCAGGTGTAGCCTTGTTAGAGGAGATGTGTCATTCCAGGCCAGGTTCTGAAGTCCCAGTTAGCTCTCTCCCTGCCCTGTGGTTGTTACTTCAGTTTGTAAGCTCTCAGCTACTATTCAGGTGTCCTGCCTACCTGCCTGCTGCCATGCTCCCTACAGTAACGATAATGGACTCTACCCCTCTGGAACCATAACCCCCAAATTAAATGCTTTCTAAATTGCCATGGTCCTGGTGACAAAACGGTCATAGCAATAGAAAAGTAGCCAAGACTGACACACTTCCCCAAAGGTTCCAATCTCTCAGGCAGGTATCCTGAAAACTCTGAGAAGCTGTGGACATGCTGACAGGTACCCAGGCTGTTTCAGAGAAGGAGCTCCTGCCCCCAAAACAAACATCTCTCCAACAGGAACTCATGCCCCAACCTCTGCAGTCAGGCTAAAAAACTGGACCAAGAAGGACAGAGTGAACAAGTCATGGTGTTCTAAGGATTGGGGGGCAGCCCCAGGCCCACAGTTGCTAGAAAATTAGCACTTCACCACAAGTGGGGTTCCAAATATAGCACCCTAGGTTCAACATGGGACTCAATGTTATTTCTTGAGTCAGTTTGTGAGTGGGAAGATGGAGGCACAGCTGAAAAACAGAAGTGTGGGAAAACACCACTGCTCTGGCTGCCTGCCTTCTGCCTCTTCCCCAGCACTGGGTCTCCTGAAATCCTTTACACCATGGCCAAGAACAAAAGCCCTCTTAGTAGGTTAAGGGCTCCAACAGGAGATACATGTGAACGGTAAGCAAAGGCCAACGGGGGGCGGGGGGGGGGGAGGACACAAGGTAGGATAGGGTCCTCCGGAGCCTGGAGAGAAAAGGCATGAACAGAGAGTCCGCCTCCTGCCTGAGCTGGTGAACCCATCCCCACCCCCACCCCATTCTACTCGTATCCAGACTTGGGAAGAAAGAGCATGAGGATGGAGCAAAAGAAGGCCCAAACCCCAAGCAGACCCAGCTGGGTGACTCCTGGCTTTTTACCTTCGACAGTCCTGGGGGGCTGGGGTCCACTGTGCCCTGGGGCTGTCCCTCCAACCAGGAAACCTTCAGAGGGTTGTCAGCCAGGCCCACTTCATTTCTGACGGCCAGCTCCTGCCAAACAGAGTATCCAGTCTCTGTCCCATCCAATCCAGGTTTAAGGGGCTCTTTCTAGCCCGCAGAAAAACTAAACCAACATTCTAATCCTCCAAGCAGATCTGGGCGACTTCAGCGACCTGCAATTACTGGTATGCTGAAGTTCTGACCCTGGTGGGAGGGAGGAGGAGATGCACCTTCTGACTTGAAAACATAAAGACCACTCAGGGTGAGGAGGCCACGCTGGTGCGGAGTGGAAGGTGCGGGGTGGAGGCAGCCGGAGTAAAGTTAGCCAGGGCATTTTCCCATCCAATCTTGAAACCAGGGGAGCTTTGGGGAGATTCAACTCTTGAGCTGGCCTAACGATCCAGTGGCAGTGTGGTCACCCAATTAGGAGGACCCATGAAACTGGGACCCTGCTCAGAATGATGGGACTGTCAGTGGCCCCCAAGCCCCATACAGCACTCACCGCCGCTCTGACAGTTGCAAACTCCACTATGGCGTTGCCTGCCTTCTTTTTGGAAAGTACCAAGTTGAGAACCTCCCCATACTGTGGGAACAAGAGAGCCATAGTAAGTTTAAATGGACATACAGCATGGCCCATTAGACTACAACACAACCTTGGAGCAAGATTGGAGAGGAAAGTAAGTTGTTTTCCTTTCCCCGTGGTACATAGGACAGGGAGAGATGAGCAGAGCACTGAGACCTAGGCTAGCACACAGCTCAGCTGAGAGACCTAGGCTAGCACACAGCTCAGCTGAGAGACCTAGGCTAGCACACAGCACAGCAGTGGTCTCAACCTCTCAAAGCAGAGGGTGTCCAACAGCCACCTCCTCTCCCCAGCACAGCCAGCTAAACCTTGGGCCTCAAGGTAAGGGCTAGGCTGAGGCAGGGAAGGAGAGCCGACATATAATTACAAATGATGGGAGAACTGGCCTAGGGGAGTCTCTACACTCATCCATGGTTAGGAGACAGGCAAGAAAAGGTGGAGTTCAGGGTATTTGGGCTGCCTCGGCTAGGAGATGGGAGGTGGTGATGTCCCTGGAGCATACCTTTTGTAAAAGCCTCAGGAGGATGTCTCTGGAGTAGCCACCCTGGGACTCATCCTCCTTCTTGCACTTCCACTTCAGCTACAAAGACAACACCAGTATCAAGCACACCAGACCACACAAGTGAGCCCCACACTCTAGGCAGACCTGCTGCTCTCCAGGGTCTGGTAATTTAGGCCGCCCAGACCACATTCCCTGTGGACACAGAGCAGCAGCCTGACCGGTCTTATTGGCACTGTGTACTCTAAGTACCCGCCTCAAACGACTTGGAGGTTGCCTTGCCCACACCTGCCGATGTTACAGTCACTGGTGTGGCAAGCTCTGAGAAGCAGCCCTAGGGTCCGGGCCCAGGATGATGGAAGGATGGGCAGTTATCCAGGGAAACGCCTGCTCTCGCTGAGTTGCCAGACTGTGATCACAGATACTGCAGACTCACCTTTAGTTTGGGGGTTCCTTTGCCTTCTGTATTTTCGGTTCTTCCTGAAAATATTGGGAAAAGAAGAAAAGTAAAATTTTGGAGTTCAAGGTCTCACAAAGCCGGAGGACTGGCCTATGAAGGCTCTTCATGTCCAAGGGTGATGCCTCCCCTGTCCTGGTAAAGGGTCTTGTGGGGAAGCTCCATGCTATCCACCCCATTGCCTCTCAGCCACTTCATGAAGGTTGCCTGTTCGCTCTCACGAATGAAAAACTAGGAACATGCCCTAGAGGTCAGAGGCAGACACAGACCACTCGGTTCCTGAGGCCAGGTACCCCAAGGCCTTTCCCTGTTGGGGGAATGAAGGGAAAGGGGATGATAACAGGATATTATTTATTTATTTATTTGTTTATTTTTTAAGATTTATTATATACAAGTACACTGTAGCTGTCTTCAGACACACCAGAAGAGGGCACCAGATCTCTTTACAGATGGTTGTGAGCCACCATGTGGTTGCTGGGAATTGAACTCATGACCTCTGGAAGAGCAGTCGGGTGCTCTTAACTACTTAGCCATCTCTCCAGCCCGATAACAGGATATTTTAAAAAGGAGTAGGGGATACAGGATGGTAGGATACAAGGTAGATAACTAAACCTACCAAACTGTTTAGGATAGTTAGCAAGTTAGTAGTTAGTCACCTATAAATAATCTTGCTTGTAGTCTTGTTAGGTACTTACTAGTTTACTTAATTATGGAAATAAGCTTTATTTAGTCTCTTGTAGATGTTTTCAAAGTTTAGCTGATAGTAAACAGCTAGAAACGAGCATTGTTTGTTCAGATATTAGATAGATAGATAGATAGATAGATAGATAGATAGATAGATAGATAGATAGAGGATAGATAGAGGATAGATAGATGGTCTAAATACTTCAGAGAACTACAGAATATAGCATTTAAGCTGTTTTCATAATAAAAGGTTTTTCTGACAGAGAGACCCTGGCAGCACCCCAATCTATTTCAAAGAAGATAATGTTCATTGAAGAATCTCCACCTGGAGTTTGCTTCATTTGTGGCAAAGATGGCCACTGGGCAAAAAACTGCCCTTACCTTAACTGATGACAGCATACTGTCCAAACTGTGGACAGGTAGGGCACTGGAAAGTTGACTGCCTAACTTCGCAGAGACAAGGTAGGCTAGTCCTTCAAAATTCTTGCTTTGCAGAAAAGTATGTCAATCTTCTGTGCCTATCGGCCAAAGATGGATGCCCCAGTGACACAGAGGAACCCTGGATGACTGTGTGGGCAGGCAGCAGTCTCTGTCATGTCTACAGCTTGGAAAGCTGCGCTCTCTGCACGTCCGTTTACTCAGTCTCTGATGTGGCTAGTTATAGTCTTACAGTTTTCCTTATTAAAGACATTAAAAATTTTATGTTGAACAGGATCTAATAAAATGTTCTAGGGTCTAAACTCACCAGGTAGGACAGATAGTGGGGTACTTTCTCCAAGGTTGTCAAGTAAATTGACAAAGACTGAACATTGTAAATATAATTCTTTTTTTTTCCTTTTTTTCCCCCCATGTGAAGAGGTTTAATGAGTGAAGAAGAGAGGAGAGGAGAGGGCGGCCATGAGCACGTGGAGGGAAGGGGGTGGGTGGATAGAGAGAAGGGACAGGGAAGAGGGAAAGAGAGCAGAGAAGCAAGAGCATAAATATAATTCTTTTTTTTTTTTTTTTTTTTTTTTGTTCTTTTTTTCGGAGCTGGGGACCGAACCCAGGGCCTTGCGCTTCCTAGGTAAGCACTCTACCACTGAGCTAAATCCCCAGCCCCCATAAATATAATTCTTAATTGATAGTTCTCATAATTGTTCTTATTGTATATAGTTTATTGATATTAGAGAAAAGGTTTTTTTTTTTGATTAAAAGGGGTTAATATAGTGGGAATTTTTGGTTTCTTTAAAAACCCAGTTATGGTATGTGAATATGTTTTTGTTTAAATCCCAGGTGTGGGACAAGAGGCTGCCTTACAGCAAGTGACTGACTTGCCTTGTGTCTTAGCAGGGGTGTGATGCTCGCCAGCTGCAGACAGTTTAATTGTGGGGACTCTGGAGAGCCCCACAAGGCCTGAGGTGGAGGCTGCTGCTCCCCCTGCTGCTTCTGGTTGTTATTTGACCAGAAGTTGGAGATGTCCTGATGAGGAAGATTGACTTGCCCCACGGAACACAATGTTCATAATCAGCAGGAATTAGCCTATGGAAGACTGTGTCCCTTTCCCCTCTAACCTTTCTCTCCTACCCAGTGTTAGGGGTTGGGAGGGATTAGGGTGAATAAGGGTGGGAAGGGTGACAGGTATAAGAACCCAATAAATTAGCAAAACAAATAGCCAACATCCCCTCCAGATCTGCTCTGGAACCGAGACCTGTAAAAAGCACAAATCGGTGTGCCATATAGGGTGCTGTGGAACACCATGGGTATCCACAGGGTCAGGTAGGTGGAGCCTCCATAGCCACTCCATGAAGCAGCCAACTTCAACTGAGAGGCCACTCAGTACCACGAGATAAGTGCACTCCTCTCACCTCTCAGCCTCTGTTCTCGGTCCTGGCGGATCTGCTCCTGGATCAGCCTTTGCTGCTCTTCCAGTTGACGGGAACCCTCTTCTCGAAGGCGAGCAATCTGCAGAGCAGGAGGCGGAGGGGTGACAATTCTGGGCGGACCGAGTTCCAGGTTGGCTCACCTTGTAAAGGTCCCTGAGAGGCTCCACCTGCAGGCTAGGGCTCAGCAACCTGCGGGTGGGACAAATCACCCAGCTCCCACAGAAGAGACAGCGAGCATGCTCTCCCTACACACCAGCTACTCACCCTCAGGCCGGGGCGTCTGGATGCTTACCTCCTGCTCTAGTGTGGTGGTGCTCCTGCTCTCCTCCTCTTCCTCAGTACCCTGGGCCTGGGCCTGCCGCTCCCTGGCTTCCAGGTCTAGGCATAAGGGTTGAGTGGACCAATTTCTAGTCTCATGTCAATTATGGCCTCAGCCCACCCCAGCTCTGGCTGTTTTCCCAGCACCTCAAACAGGATGGGCACCATACAGCAGCCCCCCCTATCTCTTGCTGTGCCCAAACATCCCCAGCTACTTTTCACTGCAAAGGGACATACACAGAAGAGACATGGGCTCCAGCCAAGCAGCCACAGGGGTTTAAAACAGCTCACGCTGACCAAGCAGGTTCTGTCCATGGAGTGAACAGAGTACACAGGTGCGTGCTGTGCCAGCGGCAGGCACAGGGCCTTGTGTCAGAACTGCCTGTGGGTGGAGCTGCTTGCCCTGTCACTGTGATTTGGCACTGCACTGCAGCCTGGGCCGTGCCTCAGTTCATCTCCCATCCCTGAACTCAAGTTGTCACTGTGTCCCTTCCTCACTCTCCTCTGCCAAGCTTCACTGTGGCCTGAGTTCTGGTGCCCTCTCCTCAGACAGGAGATGCTGCTGGCATAGTCCACAGCCCAACAGAAGACTGTCAGGCCAACTGTCGTAACAAACCTTTCTCTCGGGCTTGGGACTCACTCTCCTCTCTGCCTACCTGATTCACCTGGAAGTTCCCTCCTTTTGCCTCTTCTGGTGTGTCTGAAGATGGTTATCGTGTACTCATATAAATAAAATAAATCTTTAAAAAGTTCAACTCTACTTGGCTCCCTTGGAGCTCTGGAGAAGCGTCCCAGAGTACAGGGTGGGTAGGCAGGGGCTGGACTGAGTAGAAAAGGGGGAGCCTCCACTGGAGGTCAGAACACTGACTTCACCCACGCTCAGGTAGGTCCCCATTCCGGCAAGCGTCTGGACTTTAGAGATATGTCTATTGTTACTTTGATGTGCACAGGTGTTCTGTCTGCATGCACTCTCTGCATGCCTGGTACCTACAGAAGTCGGAAGACAGTACCAGATTCCCGGAACTGAGTTACAGATGGCTGTGGGCTAGGAGTCAGACCTGGGCCCTCTGCGTGAGCCACATCTCCAGCCCTAAGTGGCTTAACTTTAGTAATAAATCTAGTAAACTGATAGCATTTCTGAGAGTGCCTTTAGGACCCAGCTTTGCCAAACAATTTTGCCAGGACCTGGGAAAGGCTCTAAAAATCAAGGTAAGGGAGACTCACAGCAGCAAGGGAAGCCAGAGGCCAGCCAGCCTGGCAAGGTCACCTACCAAGCTTCACTTTCTTCCTTTTCTCATCAAGTCTCTGGGTCCTCTCTGCAGCCTGCTTCCTGGCTTTCCTCACCTTGTCATATGCAGCCTGACCAGAAAACAAAAACAAAACAAACAAACAAAATAGAGTAGAGTCAGCTAAAGAAAAAGGGCAAAGCTCCAGGCATTTTCCTGGCCCCTGCCCCAACCCAGAGTTATTGGATTTCTCATATCCTAGAGTTAGTGAAGCCTGTCCCACCCACCCCCACCCCAACCTCCCTCTTAGCTTCTGAGATTCACAAAATTAGGTCCATTCTAGGCAGCAGTAGTCTCTAGTGCCTGGGGACAGCCAGTTAAAGACTGTGGTACTTACCCTGGCTGCAGCATCAGTCAGTACCTCCAAGGCCTGGGACAGCTGGTGGAAGAGTTCAGCTACACACAAGGACAAGAAAGAAAGAAATGGAGTCAGATGTGACGATGCTGTGCTTCCTCAGTGGGATTCTTCAAAGCAGCCAATACCAACACACAGCAGGCCAACAGCGAATGGCAAGTGCGCTCCCAACCGACGGGATACCCCCACCATCTGAAGCCAAGCCTTTCACCACGCGAGGCAGGTCACGTGTGTCTACACCCACAGAACAGTCAGGCAGAGCTGAGTTCAGGGGAGCTCAGGGGAGTTCCTCCCCAGGTCCTGAGAGTCTCACCTGCTCTGGGGTTATCTGGATTTTTGTCTGGGTGGCAGGAGAGTGCTTTTTGCCTGTAGGCCTTTTTCACCTAGAAGAGTCAAGGAAACAGAATCAGTCACCCTCCCTGAGGGACAAGGGAAAGAAACCTAAGCGTTGTAATAATCAATCTTTGCCACCTAAACGAGCCTGTGGCTCCCTTTCCACAGCCCCCATGACATTTGAAATAAAGAAGGCAAAGGCCATGGAGGGGCTGCCACTGACATCCAGCAGTCTCCTCACTTGATCCTGGTCTCACTCTTGGTGGGCACGGAAGCTGCAGCAACCTCCTGACAGAAACTGTAGCTGCTAAGTTTTGCTATCCACACTTCTTTACTTTTCTTTACCTCGTGTTCTTGCGTGTGCTTGCGTGTGCTTGCATGCCACAGTGCGCAGGTGGAAATCAGAAGACAGCACGTGGGGTTGGTTGGTTCTTTTCTTCCACCATGTGGGTTCCCAGGATGATTCAGGTGGTCTGGTGAGGTGCCTTTACTCACTGACCCATCTTGGCCACCTTATCTGTTACACTTTAAAATATACTTTCCCTCTGACAGCCTAGGAATTTAAACTTGGGAGGAACGACTAAATATATAAAGAAGCTCAATGCGACAACAGTTAGTAGAACTACCCAAACCTCTACCTCCGGGGTGCCCATTAAAAACACGACAGTACGGGGTGGGGGATTTAGCTCAGTGGTAGAGCGCTTGCCTAGCAAGCGCAAGGCCCTGGGTTCGGTTCCCAGCTCCGGAAAAAAAAAAAAAAAACCAAAAAAAAAAAAAAAAACCACGACAGTGGCCGGGTGTTATGGTAGCATGTGCCCATAAACCCAGCTCTCAGGAAGCAGAAGCAGGAGGTCAGGAGTTCAAGATTGTCCTGGGCTATATCTAATGCGTTGCAAGCCAGCCTGGGTGACATCTTGAAATCAAAACAAAACAAAGTAACCACTATAGGGGCTGGGAGCAAGGGGCTGGGGGCTGGGGACCGGAGAGATGACTCAGTGGGTGAGGGCACTTGCTGTCAAGTCAGACATTATGAATTCAATCCCTGGAACCACAAGTGGAAAGAGAGAACCAATTCCTACAGGTCGCCCTCCAACCGTCACAACCACACCATAGCACATACACATATGTACTCCTACACACAACACACAATAAATACCATTTTAAATTCATTTTTTGGGGGGACAAGTTCTCTCTACATAGCTCTGGCTGGCCTGGAACCCACACAGACCCTCTGCCTCCTGAGCCCTGAGACTAAAGGTTATTAAAGGTGAGAACCACTACATCCAGCTTAAAAAATTAGGAGAAGGGCTGGAGAGATGGCTCAGTGGTTGGGAGCACCGACTGCTCTTCCTGAGGTCCTGAGTTCGAATCCCAGCAACCACATGGTGGCTCACAACCATCTGTAATGGGATCTGATGCCCTCTTCTGGTGTGTCTGAAGGCAGCTATAGTGTACTCATATACAATAAACAAAATCTTTTAAAAAAAATTAGGAGAAAAAAATCAGTACTCAAAACTATGTATACAATAACATTCTAGGGTTGGTCTGTTTTTCCTTTTTTTTATTTGTTGTTCAAGACAGGGTTTCTCTGTGTAGCCCTGGCTGTCCTGGAACTCACTCTGTAGACCAGGCTGGCCTCAAACTCAGAGATCCACCTGCTTCTGCCTCACAAGTGCTGGGATCAAAGGTGTGCCCACCACTGCCTAGCTTGGCTTTAACAATGAAAGTAATTAACTCTGAACAGTTACCGACTCCTGGTCAGGCACACAGCGCTTTTTCCTCAGAGCATCAGAAGCACTCTGAGAAAGTGATGAGGAACGACAAGGCCTGTAACCCAGGCTGGGAGGATGAGGCAGACAGGCTGTTCGTGTTTGAGACAACACTGGGGTACAAGGTGAGCTCTACAGACTTTGTCTCAAAAAAAAACAAAAAACAAAAAAACAAAAACAAAAAACCAAAAAAACCCAGAAAACAAAAATACCCAAAAAACTATTTCTAAAGGATGGGCGGGGATGGGGTGTGGTAGGGGGAATCGTAGGCACAAAAGGGGTGGGGTTCCAACAATGATTTGATGTGATGTAAAACCAAGCTAACTGAATTTACTGTGTAGTCCAGGCTGACCTTAAACGTACCCTGTTCCTGCACAGCCTCCCAAGTGCTACAACTACACCCACCTACCACCAGGTCAAACTCTAGCATTTCTTCTATTTGCAAAATTAAAAGGCAGGGCCTGGAGAAATGGTTCAGTGGTCAGGAGCAGTTGCTGCTCTTATAATAAACTGGGCTCAACTTCCGAGCACCCAAGTGGTTACTTGGCTGTAACTCTTAACTCCAGGGGATCTGGTGCCCTCTTCTGGCCTCTAGAGATACTGCATGCACATGCACAGACATGCCTGCAGGTAAAACACAAAAATAAGTGAACCAAAGCTGGCAGAGGTTCTTTCACATATGGCCTGCTTAGACGTTTCCAGGAAAAGGTGGTACAGAATCACAGAACCCCACTCTGCTTCTGAGGTCTCTGCATCTCACTTGTGTTCTGTACAGGTTACCTGCTGCTTAAACTCCAGGGGGAGCAGCTCAGCACTCTGGCTTCCTGGCTTCTCAGAGAAAACTAACATCACCTCTGCACTCAAGTGAGCTAAATAAGGACCTTCAGAGGCAGGTGGTCAGCATCTCCCAGGGGAGTTCGCCGGACTCCCAACTACGTCAGTACGGAGCCCGTGATTTCTGCGGTTGTGCTGCCACCTGCTGGGCGGAGCCAGTCCCACACCTATACCTGCCAGGGCTAGTCTGGTTTTCCGGATTGAACTTGGGCAGTGAGGGAACATTCATCCCTGTTGGTCCATCTTCCCAACTGCCTACCTATGCACACCCCAGACCACATGCTCATTACCCCAGCTCTCGTATTTAAAACATACAACAAGCTAAACATGAAGGCCTCACATCTGGAACCCCAGCTGTCAGGACACTGGGGCAAGAAAATCGGAAGCTCTGGACTAGACTAGGCTACAGAATGAGAACATAACTAAACACTCCTCCCCTCCAAAACCCAATACAACAATAAGGAAAGTGACGGCTTGCCAGGTGGTCTCACAAGTGCAATCCTGACCTCTGGGTTGCCTGGAATCTTTTTCCTCCACGGAGCCCACAGCTGCATTGCCCTTAATTGTTTTACTGGTGTTCTTGAGCCGGGATTTCACTGTGCTGACCTAGCTGGCCTGGAAGTTGATATGTAGATCTGCCTACCCTTTAGCTGTCAGAGATCTCCCACCTGTCTTCTCAGCTATAAAGATGGCCACCACCAGCCCCTGCCCCCACCTTTTATTTTTAAGCCAAGCTTTATTAACCATTTTCATATATATGCATATGTACATTTATATGTATGAAAATATATACAGTATTTTTTCCTAAGACAAGGTCTTGCTATGCAGCTCTGGCTGTTCTAGAACTCACTATGTAAACCAGATTGCCTTTGAACTCACAGAGATCCATTTGTCTCTGCCTCCCAAGTACTGGAGTAAAAGGTGTGTGCTACTATACACACACACACACACACACACACACACACACACACACACACACACATTTTAATTATCTTTAATCTTTTTTTTTTTTTTTTACAATCCTGTCATCAGCTCCCTCCCGGTCCACCCTTCAACAGTTCCTCATCCAATTCCTCCCCTACCCCTCCCCCTCCCCCTCCCCCTGAGGATGTCCCCACCCCTTTTCTTTTATATTTTAAGGCCCTTTATCTGTTTTATTTTCAGTGACCTGAAACTCCACAAAAATATATAAAGAAGCTGGTATGTGGGTGTGGTGGCACACACCTATAATTCTAGCACTAGAGAGACAGAGAGGATTGCCAAGAACTCAAGAGTTCAAGGCTTACGTGGTCTACATGATGAGTTTCAAACTATGTAGGTTAGGATTACATGGTGAGACTTTCAGAAATAAAACAAAAACTATATAGGTGGAGGCAGGAGGATCAAGGGTTCAAAGTTACCTCAGTTAAATCGTGAGTTTGAAGCCCCCTGTGTCTACATGAGGCCCCATCTCAAGAGAGGGAAGGAGGGAAGACCATAAAGAAACAAATTCATAAAAACAAAGGGCTGGCATGGAGGCACACTCATTTAATGCCAGCACGCAGCAGGCATATCTCTGTGAGTTCCAGGCTAGGGAGGGCTACAGAGGGAGACCCCGCCCCCAAAAGAAAAAATACATAAAATATGACTAATAACAAGAAAAACTTTGATCTCACAAAAATTAAACGCTATTTTCAGGGGTTGGGGATTTAGCTCAGTGGTAGAGCACTTGCTTAGCAAGCACCAGGCCCTGGGTTCGGTCGTCAGCTGGGAGGGGGCGGGGCTACTGACAAATAGAAAAGGACGTTAGCCTTGTGAGCTGGTTCAGGAGTTCAGAGCACCTGAGAGGGATCTTGGCTCAGCTCCCAGCACCCAGACTGCATGGTTCACCGTAACTCCAGTTTTAGGAGATCTAACAGCCTTTTTTGGCCTCTGCAGTTGGTACACATGCATATACTCAGATATACACGTAATATAAATAAATAAGTAAATATTTTGAAAAGAAAAAAGATATTTAATTTGGATCATAGAACTGGACCCTCAGGCCTAAGCAAGGGTCTTCTTTTTTTTAAAACAGGGTTGCATATAAAACACATCTGCTTAGAGCTTACTTCATAGCAGATGCTGGCCTTGAACTCCAGATCTTCCAGCTTCTCCTTCCCAAGTGCTAACTAGCAGTATGTACCACCAGGGTAAGTTTGTTTTTGCTTCTTCCTTTTTTTACTTTTACTCTTTTTCTTTTTATAAGCTTTTTTAAAAAAAGATTTATTTCTAGGGACTGAAGAGCTGGCAGTGGTTAAGAGCACTTGCTGCTCTTGCAGAGGACCTGGGTCCAGAGTTACCATAGCCCGGTCTTACAGGCACCAGGAACACAACTGGTGCACAGACAAATACACAGGCAAAGCAAACAGATAAAATTAAATGAATCTCTTTTTAAAAACAGATAAAAATCATTTTTATTTTTAAATTTTATTCACTTATGTATTTGTTTCATTTGGTCTTTTTGAGACAGGGTTTCTCTGTGTAACCCTGGCTGTTTGGAACTCACTCTGTAGACCAGGCTGGCCTTGAACTCAGAGATCCACCACCCTCTGCCTCCCAGGTGCTAGGATGAAAGGCAAGAGCCATCACCACCAAGCTAAAATAAATTTAAAACTTTTAAACATTAAAAAAAAATTTAACAATTAAAAATCAACATGGACAGGCTGGAGAGATGGCTCAGGGGTCAAGAGCACTGACTGGACTTCCAGAGGTCCTGAGTTCAAATCCCAGCAACCACATGGTGGCTCACAAGTCTCTGTAATGGGATCCGATGCCCTCTTCTGGTGTGTCTGAAGACAGTGACAATGTACTCACATAAAATAAATAAATCTTGGGGTTGGGGATTTAGCTCAGCGGTAGAGCGCTTGCCTAAGAAGCGCAAGGCCCTGGGTTCGGTCCCCAGCTCCGAAAAAAAGAACCAAAAAATAAATAAATAAATAAATAAATAAATAAATCTTTAAAAAAAGATCAACATGGACAAAACCAATCCTGTTGTGGTAGATGTTATTACCCTCCTGTGACACATGAGGAAACTGGCATAAGGAAGAGTTGATGCAATTATTATATTCAACAAAACCTATTCTAGCCAGAGATACAACTTAGAGGTAGAACACCCACCTAGCATGGGCGATGCCCAGCATCACACACATACAGAATACATCCAGTCAAATCTGTGGAAATGCTAGTGACGCCCAGCCTAGACACACCTTTTACCCCTCCCTGGCAGATAAAAACATAGAACTATTCACAGAAGAGGATTATAGTTGATATTTACTGTCTACAATGAGTTTAAGTAGTATAAGAACAATACTTATATATGACATATATTTTCAAATTTAGACTCCTCCTTATACTAACAGCAAGACTTTAGGCAAACCACTGAATCTCATTTGGACTCAGGCTCCCAAGCACCCACCCCTTAAGGCTAAGGGAGACGCTCCACACAAGTGCCTAAAACTACAGATGGTGCTGGGCACGTGCATCCCTGTGATCCCAGCATCTGAGAAGCCAAAGTGAAGGGATCAAAAGTTTACTCTACACCTCGAGCAACTTCAAGGCCTGCCTGAGCCAAATGAGACCTCAACAACAACCCAAAGCTGGGTGTGGTGGCACACACCTTAGATCCCGGCACACAGGAGGAAGAGGCCAGTGGGATGGAGTGGAAGACCCAAGCAAACAAACAATAACCCTTCCCTGCTCCTTCCTTGACAGCAGTCAGTCAGGCACTACAGCAGTCTAGGAGCCTGACCATCAGCCAGAAGTCCAGGAATGGACCCAGGTGAACCCAACCTGCATGGTCTGGATGGACAGGAATGGTTTCAGCCCTGCTGGAGGAAGTCCTAAAGTTCAGCCCGTGGAGCTCTGAGATAAATTCACTGAAAAATCACACACACACACACACACACACACACACACACACACACACACACACACGTTCATACATGTGTACACATGTGCTCACATATTCTGGTTTTTTTCAAGACAGAGCTTGGGTATACGGCCTGATCTGCCAGTGTGGCCACAAACCGACACCCAGGGCGCTGGCCAAGTCTGTCTGGATTAACTAGTTATTACTATATTTGGCTGCAAAGCCTGCCCTGGGCAGAGCCCATCCCTGTCACTGAGGCTGGAAGGCTAGTTTTGAGTTAGAACCAGTTGCCTGGACTTTGGTGCTTTCTTACAAACTGGATCCCAGCTCTGTCCAGACTGGAAGCTGAAGAATTTCTCTCCAGGTACACAACCCTCCTAAAGCCATCTGGCCTGGATTCTCAATGCTGCTTATTCAAGCTGGGGGCCTGGCAACCTTTATTCTCAGCGACTTCAGAGGCTGAGGCAGGAGTAGTAAATACTCAAGGCCTAGTTGGGTGTGCTGGCTCATGCCTTTAATCCCAGCACCCAGAAGGCAGATCTCTATGGGTTCCAAATGAGTTCCAAATCAGTCAAAGCTACACAGGAAAACTTTGTCTCAATGAGACAAAACAAAACAAAATTCAAAGTCTAAGTGGGCAATTTTGTGAAACCTTTCAAAATAATAAAGATATTAATGGCTGCAGATACAACTTTACTTTTGTCTTTTGTGTCGACTTTGCTTTTTGTCTTACTATGTAGCCCTGCCTGGGCAGGAACTTGCTATGTGGACCAAGCTAGACTAGAACTCACAGAGATCCACCTGCCTCTACTTCCCAAGTGCTGGGATTAAAGGAATGCATCACCGTGCCAGAAGGTTTTGGGTTTTTTGGAACAGTCTAATGAATCTCATCAAATTCAACTACATTGAATTTCTAATCTCCTGCTTCCTCCTCCTGAGTGCTACTTAAAAATATATCATTTACTTATTATTAGTGTGTGTGTGTGTGTGTGTGTGTGTGTGTGTGTGTGTAGCTACCTGTCAGAAGGAGGCATCAGATCCTCTGGAGCAGGAGTGAGGCCGCTGTGGGTCCTGGAAGCCAAGCTTCCTTCTTCTTTTTTTCTTTTCTTCTTCTTCTTCTTCTTTTTTTTTTAAGATTTTATTTATTTATTATATGTATGTAGGCGAGGACACTGTCACTGTCCTCAGACACACCAGAAGGGGGCATCCAATCCCATTACAGATGGTTGTGAGCCACCATGTGGTTGCTGGGAATTGAACTCAGGACCTCTGGAAGAGCAGTCAGTGCTCTTAACCGCTGAGCCATTTCTCCAGCCCCAGAACCAAAGTTTCTTAGGCCTTCTGTTAGAGAACTGGGGCTCCCTTGAAGAGCAGAAAGTGCTTTCAACTACTGAGCCATCTCTTCAGCCCTGCAGGAAGGTATTAGGATTTTTACTGGTGGTGGTGGTTCAATTTGGTTTTTGAGAAAGGGTCATCAGGAACAGAACAGTGAAACAAACAGCATCCAGTAGGCATGCAATGAAACCTGTGGCATGGAAGGGGCAAACATTCATTTGCTTTCAATCAAAACAATTAGAAAGCCTCAACTAGGGCTGGAGAGACGGCTCAGTGGTTAAGAGCGCTGACTGCTCTTCCAGAGGTCCTTGGTTCAGTTTCCAGCAACCACATGGTGGCTCACAACCATCTGTAATGGGATCTGATGCCCTCTTCTGGTGTGTCTGAAGACAGCTACAGTGTACTTCTATATAATAAGTAAATAAATCTTTTTTTAAAAAAAGAAAAAGAAAACCTCAACCAAGTCAATGAGTTCAGGCCCACAGAAGGGTCTCTTCCACCAGCACTCACCACTACGTCATAACTTCCCATTCCACCCATTAACACCAGAACATGCCTTTATTCCAGCACTCAAGAGGCAGAGATAGGTAGAGCTCTGTGAGTGTGAGGCTAGCCTGGTCTAACAAAGTGAGTTCTAGGATAGCCAGGGATACACAGTGAGACTCTATTTCAAACAAACAAACAAACAAACAAACAAACAAAACGTAACAAAAGTCTAGAAAAGACAACTTATTGAGACAATACCAGGACAACCACAATGTGAACTAAATGTTACCTCCCCACAACCCACAGGTAGAAGGAATAAGGAAGCCACAGCGCTCAGCCCTCCCAGAGTGCCAAAACTGGTTCTACAGATCACATCAGCCCAGCCCAGTAGAAGTGGCCACAGCCGGAGCTCCAGCCACTCAGGTGATTTGCCCCAGGCACCCAACAGGACCTCTGACAATCTTCCTGTCTCCAATTTCACCTCTTGAGGTGAAGGATCTCCTGACTCACCCAGAAAAGCAAAGGCTGAGGGATCCAATAAATAGAAATAGCCATCATTAACTTAAAAGAAAGGTGCCCTGCGAAGAACAGATCATTATACTTTTAAAGGCGGCTGTCCTTTCTTGCAGTAAAACTTGGAGCCAGGGAAGTAAGAAGTACAAGTAATCAGACCCAGTTCTCTAGAGCCAGGCCACTTGGTAGCACCCAGACAAGGACACCCAAGGAGGCAGTAGCTACAGGGACAGAATGAACAAATGATTGATTCTAGGTGACTCAACTTGAACGCCATTAGCAGTTCTAGTTCAGAACAGTCTGTGAGCACAGCCTGGACACTCACCTCTCCCCAAGCCTAAAGAGGTAGACATCTCATTCCCTTGCTAGCAGGATACCAGGAGTTATGTGACTGTCCGATGTCAGGCAGAAAGGAAGGAAGCACAGGGCTCTGGGCACACAGATCTAAGAATCCCCTCCGTAAGAGTTCAAGGCCAACTGAGCAATATCATGAGGCCCTGTCTCAAAAAATAAAACAAACAAGGATGGGAAGATGGTTCGGCAGTTAAAAGCACTAACTGATCTCCCGAGGACCCAGGTTCCATTCCTAGCACCCAGTCAGCTTAGCAGTCTCTAACTCTGGTTCCAGGGAAAAAGACTGCCTCTTCCGGTCTCTGTGGGCACCAGGCAGGCATAAAGACATGGTACACAGAAAAACATGCCAGCATGTTTGGTTTCCTTTGTTTGTTTGTGACAGGGTCTCACTGTGTAGTCTAGCTGGCCTGGAACTCACTGTGTAGACAGGCTGTCCTCAAACTCATACAGCTCCATTTGCTTCTACCTCTGGAGTGCTAGTTTTAAAGGTATGTGCCACCATACTTGGCAAAATTAAATTGAATTAAAAAAAATAAAACAAACCAACTAGGCATGCTGGCACACCCTTGTGATACCAACATTTAGTATGTTGAAACAAAAGGATCCAAGGTTCAAGGCCAGTCTTGGCTCATACAGAGGCACCGTGGGCTAGAAGAGACCTGGTCTAAAAAGTAAAGAGCAAAAGAACCACAAAGGAAACTGAAGAGCAACGTCCCCTCTGCCTTAAGATCGGCCACTATCATTCCTTTCATCCACACAGAAACAATACTGAAGCCTTCAACTGTCTGGCCACTCACGGACTGCGGGCCACTCCCACCAGACACAAGCAGGGAAGCAGCTATTCCACACCAGCCTCCTCAACTCAATGTCCCCGAAATGTGAGCCTCCTGGTGGGCTTGAGGTGATTTGGGGGATGCCTGGACCCCGCACCAAGGTCTCTCTCATGGTAGCCATGGCCCATGGTGTGATTTTAGAACAGGAGCCTATTCCTCCAGGAACAACATGTGTTCAGCCTGGCCTCTATGGCACTCAGGATAGTGGGTGGGGAGCTCAGTCTCTCTTTGGTCTTCCCACTTCACTCTCACTTTTAAGTCCTTCCTTCCTTTAGTCCTCTCAATACTCCTTCCTGGTCCTAAACTTCCATTCTAGTCCTGGAATGAGCCCTCCTTCTCACCCTCAGATGCGACTCTTCCCTCTGACCTCTCTTTCTTCCTACCTTTCCTAAGCACCTCGAGTTCAGATCCCAAACCCTTTCTTATCTTGTCTCAGGCTGTCAATTCTCAACCCCCAGATCCATGAGACAGTCTGGGTCTGGCTGTTCCCACTCTCCCCATTGCCTGCTGTCACCCTCGACCCCTAGAGATCTCAACTCCCAGACCAAGAGCCATTCTGTCCATCTTGCCTCTCTTGGGAGCAGAACTCTCTCTGAGCTTGGGCCTTCCCACATCGAGTTCATCAATCATATCCCCTTTCATAAACATGACAAGTTTCCTTCACACACAGACACACACAGACACACACAGACACACACACACACCTTTTACTACTGAAGATCAGCAAGAGTAAGGAAAGGGCTACACAAATGGAAACTGTTTGGAAAGCTGCCTTAGCTGAAATGGAAACTGTGGTGTCTAGCATTTCCCAAGCTCCCAGCTCAGGTCTCACCTGCTGGGCTCACCCAAGTCAGGTGGCTTTACTTGCAGGGAGTCACTCATACAGAGGTGAAGGGAGCGCAGAGCACTGCCCTCGACACTCCTGGGTGTGGACAGGGGCTCTGGATTTATTTGTTGCCTTATGTGAGGCAGATCAATTAACCTCTTTGAGATTTGGTTTTCTCATCTATAAATTGGAGTTAATAGTCCTTGCCTGCCTCCCAGCCCTGTTCTGAAGATCACATCAAATGAACTAGACATGGGAAAGCTCTCTGGTATCACATAAATGTGAGGCATTACTGCGAATACTAATGAGCAGCTTCCAAACACAATGGACCATGCATTTTCTTTAGTAGGCTACTGAGTAACTTCAAAACTCCAGAGCTTCTGCCAGAGTTGAGTTAAACAGAGACTCACAGGACTTGGGGCTGCGTACTAACACCACCCATCATGCCTGGACCTCGATGAAAAGAACCAGTATCCTCCAGTGAAGTGTTCTCAGTGCCTAGCCTAGAAGGGTTCTCTTTGGAGGCATGCAGACAACATCCCAAATCCACAAATGACCCCTCCCAAAGAATCCAATTTAGGTCAAACCCCACCAAATTTCCCAGATTCATCTCCTGTCGAGTCCTCAACACTAGGCAAAGCCCTGTTCCATGCTTTGCAAGACACAGTTGCCCCCTGCCGACCTTCATCTTACCTTGTTCCTTCAGCTCTTTGGCATCTGGCCTCAAAACTGTTTGTTTTTTTAAGATGTATTTATTTAGCCAGGTGGCGGTACATGCATTTAATCCCAGCACTCAGGAGGCAGAGGTAGAGGCAGAGGCAGGCAGATCTGAGTTCAAGGCCAGCCTGATCTACAAAGAGAGTTCTACAACAGCCAGGACTACAGAGAAACCCTGTCTCAAAAAACTAATATATATATATATATATATATATATATATATATATGTGTGTGTGTGTGTGTGTGTGTGTGTGTGTGTGTGTGTATGTGTGTGTGTGTGTGTATATGTATATATGCATATATATACATACATATAATACTTTGCATGTATGTCTATACGTCAGAAAGGGGTATTAGATCCCATTATAAACAAGTATAAATTGAATGTGAGTGCTGGGAATTGAACTCAGGACCTCTGGGAAAACAGCCAGTGCTCCTAATTGCTGGGCCATCTCTCCAACCCTTGATGATTTAAAAATTTCAAAGAAACAGTGTCGAGCTGGGCATGGTGGTACACGGCCTTTACTCCCAGCACAAGGGAGGCAGAGATGGGAGGATCTCTGAGCTCCAGGTCAGCCTGGACTACGTAGCAAGCTCAGAGCTACATAGATGAGTCTCGAAAAACAGAAACAAAAAACCAACAAGAAATAAGAAATAACGTCGGTGCACCACATTCTATAGTATCAAAACGTGTGGCTTAAATAAATTGATCAGTAAACGTATAGAGAAATGGCTCAGCACTTTAGAGCTCTGGCAGCTTTTGCCAATTGCTGGAGTTCTGCTTCCAGCTCCTACATGGAGGCTCACAACTGTCCACAGCTCTAGTTTAGGGGAAGCCAATGTTTTCTTCTGGTCTCTATGAACACTAGGCATGTATCTCTCTCTCTCTCTCTCTCTCTCTCTCTCTCTCTCTCTCTCTCTCACACACACACACACACACACACACACACACACACACACACACACACAGGCAAGATACACATACAGACAAAATAAAAATAAATCTTAAAAAGACCTACTAACAAGTACAGTTGGTTGATGGAGCACATCACACTTGGGAGTATGAAACTGGGAGATCAGAGCCAGTCTCAGACATAAAACAAGTAGAGGGCAGCCTGGGCTACATAAGACACTGTCACCAAAGTAACTAAATAATTAATCAAATATGTTTTGTTTTGTTTTAAAATATTTATTATATTTATATAAGTACACTGTAGCCTCTTCAGAAGAGGGCATCAGATCTCATTACAGATGGTTGTGAGCCACCATGTGGTTGCTAGGGATTGAACTCAGGACCTGTGGAAGAGCAGTCAGTGCTCTTAACCACTCAGCCATCTCTCCAGCCCCAAAATGTGTTTTTAAGAACTTCATTTTAGGGCCAGAGTGTTTAGCCAATGCGCTTCCCTTCCCAGGCATCCCTTCCTGCAAAAGGTATTTAACCTGGTTCATCCTGAGTAAGCTGTATGAATTCTCATCCACCATGAATAAAAGTTTGGACAAGCAAGCACTGTCTCCTTCATCAAGGATGGCCTGGAGCCTTCATCGTAAACAGCCATGCCTAGATCTCCTGTAGAGGCCTCACTTCCAGCCCCTCTGCACTTTTGGCACTCGCTCAGGGCCAAGCTAGATTGGAGTTAGAGAACCACAGCATCTGTCCCAGATACCACTGTTTCTCCCCCGGGGAAACACGGATTGGAGCCCCTGTCTTAGACTGTATTTTTGCCTTCCCTGAGTGTCATGTTGGTAGCCCAGCATCCCAGCAGAAAGGTAGAAACTCAGACCAACAGTGCATACCCTTCAAAAGGCTTCAAATGAAAGGTTAAGTTGCTAAAAAACAGCAGGAAAAGGGCTGGAGAGATGGCTCAGAGGTTAAAAGCACTGACTGCTCTTCCAGAGGTCCTGAGTTCAATTCCCAGCAACCACATGGTGGCTCACAGCCATCTGTAATGTGATCTGATGCCCTCTTCTGGGACGCAGGCATACATGGATTTGTTTCTTTTTTTTTTCTTTTTTCTTTTCTTTCTTTTTTTTTTTAGATTTATTTATCTACTCTATATAAGTACACTGTAGCTGTCTTCAGACACACCAGAAGAGGGCATCAGATCCCATTACAGATGGTTGTGAGCCACCATGTGGTTGCTGGGAATTGAACTCATGACCTCTGGAAGAGCAGTCAGTGCTCTTAACCACTGAGCCATCTCTCCAGCCCCTTGTTTTTCTTCCTCCTCCTCTTCCTCCTCCTCTTCCTCTTCCTCTTCTTCCTCCTCCTCTTCCTCCTCCTCCTCTTCTTTCTTTCTTTCTTTCTTTCTTTCTTTCTTTCTTTCTTTCTTTCTTTCTTTCTTTCTGGAGCTGAGGACTGAATCCAGGGCCTTGCACTTTCTAGGCAAGCACTCTACCACTGAAGTAAATCCCCAACCCCTTGTTTTTCTTCTCATTCCTAAACTATTTCCCCTGTATAGTTCCGCTGAGCCTCCTTTCACCTCAGTTCACGAGTGACAGACAACACTGAGCTGACAAACTCCAAATGACTCTCTATTCAGGACTCACCTCCCACCCTGATTGCCTGGGATACTGTCTATGGTGATAAACTCCATCAATTGATTTGCATATAATACTGAACTCTGGTAAAGCTCAACTTTATTTTACTTGATCCTGTCTCCCTTCTGCACTGACCCCTGCTTCCACTGAGAGCCACTGGAGGCCAGGGGACAAGCCGCAGTACTTGGCTCTCTCCTGCTACATGAGTTCTAGGAATCAAACTGGGCCATCAGGCTTGGCAGCAAGTGCCTTTACCTACTGAGCCATCTTGTCCGCTCTTATTTTGGTTTTCTGTGACAGGATCTTAATATGTGGCCCTGGCTGGTCTGGAGCTATGGATAGCCTGGAATTATGGACAGGAACCAGGATAACCCCAGGTCTGCAGGCAATTTTCCTGCTTGTGCCTCCCAGTTGCTGAGATTACAGATAAGTATAACTCACAGATAAGTATTTAAAATTGTAATGAATTAGGCATGGTGGTGCTCAGTATTTAGGAAGGAGAGTCAGGAAGATCAGTCCTGCCAGACCAGCTTGGGTTACATGAAACCCTGTTTCAAACACCAAAACCTAGAACTCACAACAAGGACACAGTTGCTAGAACTACCTACCTGGCAATGTGCCAGGCACGCAACAGGTGCCGTTCTAAGTGCTTTGCATGAATCCAGACTCGCAACGATGTAATCAGGAGGAAGTCATGACTTCCACAGGGCAAATGGGGAAAACAAAGCACAGAGAAGTTAACTTCACGGTTAGCTGTGGCTAAGTCATGAACCATGCTCAGGCAGTCTTGACTCCAGAGTTCCTCTCCTTAGCCACAACTGCCTGTGAGTACTGACACATTTACGGTTCACAGCAGTGCAGGCCATTCCACACTGATATCTATCCACCTTCAAACCATGACAGCTACGATAAGTAGTAGTTCTGGACCTTACTGAAGACTGGTTAGAAAAACTCCCACTTTCTGCATGGCACGTGTCTATAGACATCATCACTGGGTTAGAAAATGTAAGCTTTGGGGCTAGACATGGCTCAGCAGTTAAGATCTTGAAGAGGACCTGACTTCAATTCCTAACACCCACATCCGGTGGCTCACAACCACCTGTAATCTAGCTGCCTCTGGCCTTCACAGGCACCTGCATTCACGTATATACAAACAGCAAATAGGCACACACATGATTTTTTTTTTTTGTAAAAAAATAAAAGTTTAAAAAGAAAATGTGAACTTCTGCGAAAATCACCATTAGCCTCCAGATTTCAAAGTACATAGCCACAGAGGCAAGGAACAGAGGCTAGAAACAAAACACATGGTCACTCATCCGGGAAGACTTCTATTCACCTCTGCATAAGCACCAGACACAGTTTGACACCCAGTAGGCACTTAATGAAAACGCTTACAGTCTATGAGATGGATCTGTGGAAGACTACAAGCTTGCTGTGTACAAAGCCCTGGCTTTGATTGCCACACCAGAAAACAAAAATACAAACAAACAAACAAAAAAAAAAAACGCTTACAGACCCTGCTTCCACCCTCCTCGCATAACTGACTGTGTTTCTATCTGAACATGTAAGAAGGAAGGAAAACAAAGTTTGGCTTTGTGAAGGGTCAGGGTGTGCCTGCCCTAGGCCAGGCACTGGGTACCTGGTGTGCTGCTGTCCAGTGTCAAGGACTCAAGCAGAGAGGTGGAGGAGACCTTATACCTACTTGGTATAAATGTAAGTCGGTACAGCCTTTCTGAGTCAGTGTGCTGTATGAATCATAATCCTGTGTACACATTAACTTTCGGTCTACTAACTTCGCTTTGCCTGAAAACAGCACTGTCTGCTCATGCAATCATTCACCAAGTGTTTACTGAACATCTGTCAAGCGTTAGGCATTGTTCTAGGAGCTAGAAACAACAGCAAACAAAACAGGAAGCCCTGGCCAAGATTTTCACACCCGGGTGGAGAGGCCAACAGTGTGCAAACGGCATTAACATAACATGCATGGGGGGGGGGTGTCGCAGCTGGAGCAGGACAATTCATTGACACAGCTCATTAGGGAAAGCAGCTCCCAGTGGTCAATCAGATGGCCAAATGCCCAAAGCAAAGAAAGTTCTAGCAGAAGTATTAGGTGTAAAAGTCCCTGAAACACGTCTGTTAGGTGAGTTGAAAACAAAGAAAACACAAACAGAAAACAAAACAGGCTCTTGCAGAGAACCAGTGTTTGATTCCCAGCACCTAAAGGTGCCCACAGCCATCTGTAATTCCAGTTGCAGGGATTTGACACCTCAAGCATTGCGTGCATGTGGGTACACAGACATACATGAAGGTAAAACACCCATACATATGACATATAAATGAATACATATTTTTAAACACCTGCATAGGTGGCCAATTCACTGTTCTCCCCAAAACAGAAAATAGGCAGTAAGTGGTTTGGGAGAGAAGCCATGTACAGCCACTGCAGATGGCAGTACCACAGTTCCTAAAAGACTACACACAGAATCCACCAACTCACGGCCCAGCAGCTCTGTGCTGGGGTTATATACAAAAGTCATGTTTCTGTTTTTGGTGGTGCTAGAGATCAAACCTCAGGGCAAGCTCTCTACCACTGAGTCACACATAGAATACTGGACTCAAACAGATCTGTCCCTAAGAGCCTTAAACATAGTTCTGGAAAGGCAAGACAATCCAAATATCCATCCACAGATTGAATACACATCCATACCATGGAATTCAGCCTTAAAATGGAAGGAAATTCTGACATAAACCAACCACAGCATGGTTGGCTCCTGAAAACACTTCACTAACTGAAATGAGCCACTCGTAAAATGACAAATACTATCTGAGGTGAACAGAATCGTCATACTTCACCCGCTGGGAGTTCACAGACAGCCCTGCTCCACAAGAACCCGATGAAATACCACAACTAAGGCAACATATAGAAGGAAGGGCTTATGTGGGTTCTGGTTCCTGAGGAGAGTCCATCTCCATCATGAGGGAACAGGGCAGCAGGTGTGTATGGCAACCAGAACAAAAGCTGAGAGCTCATGCTTTGAACCACAAGCAGGAAGCAGAGAGAATACGAGATGATTAAAGGGTTGGGTTTTGACTTCCTCCAAGAGGCCGCACCTCTTAAACCTCCCAGTACCTTCGATATTGGGGAACAAGTGTTCGAATGTCCGAGACTATGGGGGACATCTCATCCAAACGCCACAATTACTATGTGGCAATCGTATACTTAATATTTAACATCTTGAGGGATCCTCATGCCTTTAAACATAGCCATACCACATGAAATCCACAAGGTTCCAATTTCTCCACATCCTCAAATACACATGTGTGTGTTTATCTTGGCTTTGGAACCCTAGCTAACAGCAAGCAGTGTCTCATTTGTTTTTTTTTGTTTGTTTGTTTGTTTGTTTGTTTGAGACATGTAGATCATGTAAACTAAACTGGGCTTGAATTCACAAGAATTCCACATGTCTGAGGTTCCTAAATGCTAGGATTAAAGACTTAACCTACCATACCCAGCCCAGCTATTTTTTGAGCCGTGGCCTCACTAATCCTGGAGCTCAGTGATTTGGCTGGACTGGCTGGCGGGCGAGCCCCAGGATCCTCCTGTCTCTGCCCCTTCTAGCACCAGGATTACAGGTGTGCACTGGCAAACTTAGGTTTTCTTTATGTGCGGGGACTGAACTCAGGTCCTCATGCTTGTGTGGTAAGCACTTTATCTGAGTGTGGCTATCCACACAGAGCTACAGGTACCCGGGGAAGCCAGATGCACATCTCCCATTCCCATCCCTGGAGCTAGAGTCACAGACGGTTGTAACTTGTGTGACAAGAATGAAATTCAATCCTCTTTACCCTTAACTACCGAATCACCTCTCCAGCCACACTTTGACCTAAATTTTTTTTTCTTTTTTTTGGAGCTGAGGACCGAACCCAGGGCCTTGCGCTCTACCACTGAGCTAAATCCCCAACCCCTGACCTAAATTTTAAATTGAGTTGTTTTGTGTTTTTTTGTTTGTTTTTGTTGTTGTTGTTTGTTTTGCTTGCTTGCTTGCTTGCTTGCTACAATGCTTTCTACATGTAAAAACCATTCTGAGTACATAGCCATTAAACAAATAGTCACAGAGGGCTGAAGAAATGACATAGCAAATAAGAGGGTGTATGGCTTTTCCAAAGGACTGAAGCTAGGTTCTCAGCATCCACATCAGGTAACTCATAACTCTAACTCCAGATCTCACTCACATTCACGCACACGCACGCGCGCGCGCGCACACACACACACACACACACACACACACACACACACACACACACACAATTAAAAATAATAAAATAAGGGCTAGAGAGATGGCTTAGCAGTTAAGAACCCTTGCTGCTTGGGGTTGGGGATTTAGCTCAGTGGTAGAGCACTTGCCTAGCAAGCGCAAGGCCCTGGGTTCGGTCCCCAGCTCCGAAAAAAAAAAAGAATAAAAAAAAACAAAAAAACAAAAAAACCCTTGCTGCTCTTGCAGAGGACCTGGGTTCAATACCCAGAACCCACATGATGGTTCAAAACCATCTGTAACTCTAGTTCCGGGGAACCCAATTCCTCTGGCCAATGTGAGCACCTGCATTCAGGTGCATATACATAGTCACACATGCATAGTTAAAAACAATAAAGCTAACGCTAAAATAAAATTTTAAAAGCTAAATTTTTTTTTTTTTGTCTGTTTTTCGAGACAGGGTTTCTGTATAAACTTGGCTGTCCTGGAACAACTCACTCTGTAGACCAGGCTGGCCTCAAACTCAGAGATAGATTCCGAGTGCTGGGACTAAAGGCAGAGGAGGAGGGGGAAGAGGTGGTGGTAGTGTTGGTGATAATTTGGGTTTGAAGAGATGACCCAATCTGTAAAGTGCCTGTCCCGTAAGCAAGAGGATCGGAATTTGGATTCCAAGCATTCCAGTAAAAAGCCTGGATCCCAAAAGCAGGGCATGGAGAACACACCTTTAAGCCAGACATTAGGGAGAGGCAGATTTATCTCTGAGTTCGAGAAACTAGCCTGATCTACATAAAAAGTTCCAAGACAGCCAGGGCTACATTGAACTTGCCTCAAAAAGGGGAGAGGAGGCGCCTTTTGGTGCTTACAGGGATTTCTACATCCACTTTGACTTCAGCCAAATCTTCAGGAAGCTTTTTGAACAGGATAACCACAACTTTACTAAAGAATCGAGTCGCCCAGAGCACTCTGTAGACATTCAACCCTTGGACACGGCAGTCCAGAAGCGTAATGATAAGATCTTTTTCTTTCTTTCTTGTTTTCTCCCCTTAAGACAGCTGACCTTAAACTCCACAAGAAGCTGAAGTTGACCTTAAATTCCTGACTCTCCTCCCTCCAGCTCCCAAGTACACTACAGGCTTGTACCACTATGCCCAGCCTGGTGGGCATTAATTTTTATCCAATGAACTCTCCTGTGTGTACTGTTAGAATTGCCATCACAACCTAAGAGTAAATTACAGAAACCTTAAGTACATTTTGATCTGTCTCTCCACAGGCACCTTGACCAGCATTAGAGATAAGTGGAACTTCCCAACACCTGCTATAACCTTCAATTTAACCCGCTAATCAGCACGCACTGACAACACTGGAACATCTGATACTTAAAAAGAGGAAACGAAAACCATGTTCTCTAAGTTCTAGGCCTCAATGTCAAATCCACAAAAAAAGAAGAGGGGCTGAGGAGGGAGTGAAGAGCCTAGGGACTTTTCTTCCGAGGCTCTACCTAATGTTAAAATAAAAACAAAACACCTCCAGATACACAGGTAAAACGTTCAGCGAACAACGCTGCTGCGTAGGCCTGGTTCTCAGGTTCAACCGGCCTCCTCACATTATGGCAGCTGGAACAGCAGTCACAGAGCTCAGAGTCCTCAATGCCTCCCTCCTTAACGAGGTCCTCAAGCCTTTCAGGAAATGCCCAGAGGCCCCCTTTTTAGTCATTGGCTGTCCCTCAGGATAGGGCGGAGCATAGAAAGCCGGAGCCAGGCGCGAGCCAGGCGCGAGGACCGAAGAGCTGCTTTGCCTATCAGGTTCTCACCTCTTTGTCTGCCGCCTTCTCTTCAATGCCCAGCAGCGCGTACAGATCCATTTGTAAGAGCTCTTTGGTCACCGCCATGGTTCTAGCCTAACTTGAATTGATACTTCAACTCCCAGGAGTCTGAGCGTGCGCGAGGGGGCGGGGTTACTAGTTCCGAGCCAGCCCAACAAGAGCGCTAAGCCTCCTGGGATGGCGTACCCCGACTCAGGTCTGACTGGCTGTAGACTGTACGCACAGTGGAGAATGGACTACGACTCCCAGCATACCCGACTCCGCTACCGCCAGCGCCTAGATGAGCGGAGAGTCAGAATTCCCGGCGCTGGGCCGGCCCTGGAAAGCGCAGATGGGCGTGTAGGACTTGGCAACATAGATTGAGGGTCTGAAAGGCCTGCGCTGCGCTAGTGAGAGGCTAACCTACAGATTCTGCGGCGCCGAGAACTGCTATGGAGAGCAGGTGCTACGGCTGTGCTGTCAAGTTCACCCTCTTCAAGAAGGAGGCGAGTGTACTCCCAGAGATCTGAAGGGCCATGGGAGGACGCGGGGCAAAGGGAAGGGACTTGCAGGCTAAAGACTCAGTTTGACGGCTTTTTTCCAGTGGTTTTAATGAAGTAACCCAATTAACGTTTCTGTAAAGAGGCGAATGCCCACCCGTTTTCAGAGTTAAGATGATGGTCTGATGAGGTCCGGTGTGATGGCTCTGTGGGAAAAAGCACTTGCTGCTTACCCCAGTGTCCTCAGTTTGAACCCCAGGACCCACACGGTGGAAGGAGAGAACTCCTAAAAGTTATTCTCCGATCTCCACACACATGCCATGATATGCACATGTCTGCACGCATACAGTCACAAAGAAATAATGTAAATTAAAAAAAAAAAGTGGCGGGGTTGGGGATTTAGCTCAGTGATAGAGCGCTTGCTTAGCAAGCGCAAGGCCCTGGGTTCAGTCCCCAGCTCCGAAAAAAAAAAAAAAAAGAAAAAAAGAAAAAAGAAAAAAAAAGTGGCTTCGGTGAGGTGCCGGAGCTGAAAGTACCCTAGAAATTGTAAAAAGTGTACAACTGTCAGTTTCCATCTCTGTTTTTAATACCCTGTGACTATGTCATACCGTGCCCGTTGCTCTGTGTTCTGAAACCTGCCCCACCCACAGCTTGCTCTTACCCAGGTTAGATTGCCATACTTCGTCTCCTCCCCAGAGCACAAAGAAAAAGCCTTCTTCTCAACACTTGCCAGGGTCTCCTTGTAAACTGCACGGGAGTTAATGGGAAGGAAGTGGGATGAATTCATGGTTTGTAGGACTGGAGCACTTACATATCAATTTTGGAGTTCAAAACTTCAGCTGCCCCGCCTTATTCAAAGAATGATCTAATTGAACAGTCATTTAATTTCTCTGGCCCCTGTTAAAATAGAGATGGTGGGCATCAGGATCAAATATGATAGCCTGTGTAAATCATGGTGGTTATATCAGATGATGCATTTTAGGGTCGAAACTTCGTGCCTGGCACACGCTAAGTACTTAATTAATTGAAGCTATTGTTACAACCCTATCCTGAGGCAAACCTCCCACCAGCTCTGCCAGAGCAGAGAAAGCATGGGATCTGCACTCAACACTGATTCTTTTTGTTGACTAGCCAGTGACCTGCCACACAGGGCCTTGTTTGTCTTTGCACTACACACCCATGGTAAGAGATTGAAAATGGTAGAAAGCATGTGAATTTTGCCTAAAGTTTTATCTAATTTGAACCAGACTCTGGATACCAAGGAATCCCTGAACCCATCTCTGCCAGGACCCTAGGGATCCCATTTTTTCTTCTTCCTTCCACCAAAATCTGGTCACAACTTCAATTCCTTCTTTCTGTGAGTGCTTAGAGAGTCTCAAAAGAATTGCCGACAGGGCTGGGTGAGACACGAATCCTCCTGCTTCATGTTTCTTATAGTACGGCTGTAAGAACTGTGGCCGAGCCTTCTGTAATGGCTGTCTTAGCTTCAGCGCACTGGTACCCCGGGCTGGCAACACACAACAGAAAGTCTGCAAGCAGTGCCACACAGTCCTGACCAGGTGAGAGATGGGCACGGGCCATGGGCAGACAGACATGACAATAAGCATCTGGTCAGGCCTTGTGCTTCCTAGCCCGAGGTCTGCCTGGGAAGTATTTGGGGTAGAAATCACCAATGTCCTCCGGTGTCCTCTCTCTAGAGGGTCTTCTGACACTGCCTCCAAGTGGTCGCCACCTCAGAACTATAAGAAGTAAGTACTTCAAAGAAGACAAGCGGGGCTGGGAAAAGACAATATCACCACGTCGTTATCTCTCCTTCCAGTCTCCAGATCAAATGGGTGCAGGACAGAGAATGCCCACGTCCGGGCTCCTGGCTTCCCTCGTGGATCCTGACAGCCGCTCATTAACCAGTTATCAATAAAGGCATTTGGGAGCTCTTACCCTGTCAGTCTTCCCTCCTGCTGGTCATCTGGGTTGGGCTGTGGTACCATAGGAATAGAGGCCCAGATTGATTTGAATGGGTACCTTCAGTCTTCTCTTTAACCTTAAGGGTCTCTATCTCACATTCACCCAGACGCGTGGCAGCCTTGGAAGCCAAGAAAAAGTCCAGCGCTTCCCAGAGCCAAGGCCTGACCCACAAAGACCAAGCCATTGCTGAGCGTCTGGCACGGCTTCGTCAGGAAAACAAGCCCAGTGAGCGGGAGTGGGTCAGGGGACCTAAAAGGCACACGCCGGGACTGAGGACTGAGCTTCCTCTGACCCTTACAAATCCTCTCCTTGTCAACCGCAGAGTCAATACCCTCACAGGCAGAGATAGAGGCGCGGCTCGCCGCACTGAAGGATGAAGTCCAGGGCCCCATCCCTTCCACACAGGAAATGGAGGATCGGCTTGCAGCACTGCAGGGCAGAGCCCCACCTCCTCACACCATGAGACCGGTGAGTGTGATGGGTTAGGAGAAAAGGATCCTAGGGCAAGCACCCTTCACAAGCCCAGATACATGTATGGTCGTGTGCTTTGCAGGGATTGGGAAAGCCTCCCACCCCTACCTCCTGAGCATTAAGCCTGCTCCTAAGCCAAAGAACAAGGGCCGAGCGTCAGCAAAGAGTGGATGCTCAGTCCTGGTGGGAGCTGCCAGACGGACTCGTCTCTGTGGACTTGAATTCATCCCTTTCCCTGGCCTTTGAAAACTCTTCAGCCTCCACTCTTGACTCAGTCTTCTTCTGCGCTCTTGGTGTGGCCTTCCCCACACCCCTTTCCCCACTGAGCTTCCCTCCTCTGCACAGGTACACCAGGCACCAGATACCAGGACCCAGGCCCAGCAGACACAGGATCTGCTCACACAGTTGACAGCTGAGGTGGCCATTGATGAAAACTGGCAACCAAGAGTCTCAGGTAACTTGTCCCCTTGGCGTCCCAAGTCATGTCCTGCCTCTTCTGCCCACCCTTTTGGGAGGTGAATGTAAGTTAGAGAACGGTCAACACTAAAGAGCTTCTGTTTATTGAGCGCTTGCTCCAGAAGGAGCCAGCGTGGGCCTCTTGTACTGGCTCAGGAATCACGTGGGGAATTCCTCTTCCACCACCTACATGAGTTACTTCCCCAACCCTTTCTCATCTGTAAACTCAAGCTATGTGTGCTACAAGCCTATGTCCTGGGAGAAGCTGTGAAGAATAAATGAAACAGTACAGTAAGTGCTTGGGACTGTGCCTGGCTCATACTAGTACTCAGCAGGCACTCTCTGCAGGGCCACAGTTCAGCTGTTCACTACCCCCATGACGTGCTATGCAGCGCTCTGACATAGAAGACCTTGGACAGTGGTACTGAGGTCTGCGGAGCAGTAGCTCCAACTAGGGGTGATTTTTAGCTTTAGGCACCTTTAGATTTGGTTAAAGACATTTTCTTTTTTTTTTTTTTTTTTTTTTTTTTTCCGGAGCTGGGGACCGAACCCGGGGCCTTGCGCTTCCTAGGCAAGCGCTCTACCGCTGAGCTAAATCCCCAACCCCATTTTCATTATCACAGTTCACAGGCTACCACTCCTGGCTTCTGGTAGGTGGAAGGTGGGGATGCTGCTGAGTACCCTATCATGCAGTGGCCAGCTCCCCACCCCTGAAAAGACATATGCCCTTAAGTGTATCAGAAGAACTAAGATTGATAAATACTGCAGAGCGTCTCTGTGGATGACCTCACTCATCTGATGTGTGCATTACCATCAAGGGTCTCCTGCCCATTATGTAAGATTGCTATTTCCGTTGACTTATCCCTGTTGGTCCCAGAAAATGCTAATTCCAGCCCTGAAAGACAGGGTCTAGCTAAACCTTAGCCCCTCACAGCTGATCCTCAAGTCATAGCGTAGCCACTCAGTATGTGGAGGTGTACTTTTGCTTCTGTCTTCTCTACTCCTGTTCTTCAGCCCTTTAAACTGGCAACACGAGATGACAGAAAAACGATGACATTACAGGAGGCACCTTCCTGTTGTTTAGTGGTGTCAGGCTCCTTGGGGACAAGATTGCTCTTCGCTTTCGGGATACCTAATTTTGTCTTCTTGCTTTTTTCTCTGCACATTACTACATGATAAATGGCAACCAACAACAACCAAAAACCCACCAACAGCCTCTCAGGGCTCCAGCATCTATGTACTCTTTGCAAAGGCTCCAGAGTTCCAAATGTCCCATAATCGCAGAAACATTCTGCAGCTGACAAGATCATACCCCTGCCAGAGCACAAGGCAAATCATAGTCAGCTGCTGTGGAAAATTCGAAGCAGCCCCATACTCCCCATCTGTGATTAAAACAAAAATTATAATATTTTTGTGTTCTTCAAAGAAACCAAAATTCCAAAATTGTCACTCCCAAGGTTGATGCCTTTGAAAGATATAACTAAACTTACCAGTTTCCTCAGGCATGATGGTTTACTCTGCAGTCATAGAATGTGAGGTAAAGGCCATCAAGGGGAGGGGGAGGGGCACCAACCCAACCACAAAACCTTTGACCTACAGTTTGTCATGCCTGCCAAATCATCATCAGAGCGTTTGGAGAGACTTCACCCAGCAACTGATGGGAGCAGATGCAGACACTGTAGACAAAGGGGGAGCTCAGAGAGCCCTGCAAAGGAAGGGGAGGAAGGATCTGAGGAACTAGAGAAGTTACGGGCACCCCAAGAGAATAAGACTCACAGAAAGGACGATTGGGACTCATGTGGGCCTGCAGAATCAGGGATCCTGTAGGGGTCTGACTTAGGTCCTATGCATGTATGCTCTGGCTGAATAGGTTGGTGTTCTGTGGGATTCCTAACAGTGGGATCAGGGGCTATCTCTGGCTCTTTTGCCTGCTCATGAGACTACTTCTTGCCTCCTTCCATGATGTGGATGGCTAATGTCCCTAGAAGGGCTTCTCTTTTCTTTTTTTTTTTTTTTTAATTTATTTATTTATTATGTATACATCATACAGCTTTCTGCCTGCGTGTATTCCTGCAGGCCAGAAGAGGGCACCAGACCTGATTATAAGTGGTTGTGAGCCACCATGTGGTTGCTAGGAATTGAACTCAGGACCTCTGGAAGAGCAGACAGCGCTCTTAACCTCTGAGCCATCTCTCCAGCCCGGCTTCTCTTTTCTAAGGGAGGTTGAAGGGACTGGCATGGGGCTGAAAGAATGGGAAGTTGAGGCAGAGAGGCTTGGCAGGAGGGGGGAAGAGGGAAACTGAAGTCAGGATGTAATATGAGAGAAGAATTTTAAAAAAGAAAGTGTTCCAGTCAGTATAGACTCAACAGCAAACCCCTGTCTGTAAAATAAATGAATAGATGTGGAGGTGGCACACACCTTTAATTCCGGCACGTGGGACCCACACTTGGGACCAGCACTTGGGAAGCAGAGGCGGGCAGATCTCAGTTCAAGGCCAACCTGGTTGGCAAAGTGAGTTACAAGAAGGCCAGGACTACACAGAGAAACCCTGCCTTGAAAAAAACAAAAATAAATGGGTAAATAAAAGTCTAGTACTGAGGAAGGAAAATGAAAATGTATGGTTAAAACTAGTTGAGAAATGAGTTCAGTGGCTTCTGGGATGAGGTCTTGGGGTTCTTCTACTTTCTTCCTTACTTACTACCTTACCCCTCCCAGCAGCCCCTCCCCAGAACAGCCTCAACAAGGGAGGTACAAGGAACCAGCACACAGATTCCCAGGGGCAGGCGTCTCTGGAGGAAGAGAAGAACAAGCTGCTGGCTGAGGCATCAGTTGAGCTACAGGAGGAGAACACCAGGCAGGAGCGGATCCTGGCTCTTGCCAGAAGATTGGCTGTACTAAAGGGACAGGACCCCAGCAGAGGTAAAGGCTCTAGCCAGCATCCTTATCCAGGCCCCTGGCCACGACCCACTGCCGCCACAGACTATTAGCCCTGACCACTGCCACCACAGACTATTAGCAGATAGAGGGTCCCTGGCCAAAGCACATGCCATGTGCTATGCAGAGCTGTGACACACTGTGGCATTGGAACCTTCAGTTCCTTCTGGTGCTAATGCTTCTCATTCTGACCTCCACTCTCTGGGCTGACAGTCTAGCCTTGCAGGGCAGGGGTAGGGAGCAAGCAGCTTGGTTCTCAACTCTGAACAAAGTACCCCCGGGCACCAGCAGTCCTAGAAGGCAAGAGGAAAGCCATTTGGTGATATCTCTCACCTCACTTCTTCCTGTGTTCCTGCCCCCTCATTCAAGTAACCCTTCAAGACTATCACCTCCCAGACAGTGACGAGGATGAGGATGAAGAGACAGCCATCCGGAGAGTCCTGCAGCAGGTAGCCCTGTTACCCCCTCCCCCCCAGTCACCCTGTCCTGCCTCTGCCTCATTGCTCAGTGTTGCACCAGCGGTCTGGTCTCATGCACTAGCCTCTGCTCCAGGGCCACATGAGCGGTCACTCCTCAGTGCTCCTTCTTGCTGGGGTCCTGTTCCTCCTGATATCTTGAGATAGGAAATATACAGACGTGGGCAGGAGGTAAAGGGCAAAGTGTAGTGAGAATTCTGTACAAATGTGGTTTTTTTTAATCCCACGTGTGAGATGTGGAGCGCTTCAGACTCTCCTCACCAGCTGATTTGTCTTGTGCTCTAGCAGAAGCGTGGTTTTTCCAACTGCAGATAGTTTCTGTGATTGTGTGGTTTGTAGTAGCCATGATCAAACAAAAGGAAATACATTAGATCTAGGTCCATCGGTTGGTCGGTTGGTCTGTCTGTCTGTCTATCTTCCTCTCTCTCTCCCAACCCCTCCCCCCCCCCCCCCCGATATCCTCTCTCTCTTATCTAGTATTAAGAAAATAAACAGAGGGGAGGAGAACCCCCAAGGTGCTAACAGATAACAGATTAGCTGCATGAAGAGCTGAAAAGCTAAGGCACAAAACAGACAAATGGTGGGAGGGGAGCCTGGGCCTAGAGCAGGAAGTAGTCCTTTTCCTCCCTGTTCACAGCTCACTGAAGAAGCAGCTCTGGATGAGGCAAGTGGCTTTAACATCCCTGAGGAACCAGCTCCAGCATCCCAGGCTCAACCCCACAAGGCCAAGACTGAGGTGAGGAAGGCCTCACACAGGCTCCCCTCCCCACACTTCCCACAGGCAGCCTGCCACCTGCCTCACTGCTCCATCTCTATTTTCCCTACTCCTCTTCTTTCCTAAGCCCCAGTCTCGCTTCCAGGCTGAGGAAGAAGAACTCCCCTGGTGCTGTATCTGCAATGAGGATGCTACTCTGCGCTGTGCTGGCTGTGATGGAGACCTCTACTGTGCCCGGTGCTTCCGGTAGGTGCTGGTTGAGAGGAGAATGTTCTTGATTTGAGGGCTGCCAAGATGTCTGCCATTCACCCCTTTGTTCTGCAGGGAGGGCCACGATAACTTTGATCTTAAAGAACATCAGACTTCTCCCTTCCACCCCCGACCGCCTTGCCGAGAACACTGAGAATAGCCTAATGATCTCCTGAGGTGGCAGTGCCACAGGCAACCATCAGGCTGGGAAGACACCTGGGCTAAGTCTCCAGGCATCCAGGGGGATAGCAGACCCTGCTTTACTGATGTGAGCTTCACAGCCCCTGGGAGGGAGGAAGATAATGGCCCTTAGAGGGAGCAGATGAAGGAAGGAGTCAGAGCCCTCCTCTAAGGCTGACCTCAAACAGGCAGATGGGGAAGCCCAGACTGAAGCTGTGGCTGATACTTGAAACCTGGTTCCAGTGCCCAACCCTGGGCCTGTAGAGGATCTAATAAAATGTTGTCATTGGTCCCAGATGGTTTTCCTGTCTTGGGGATTGAGACCAGGCCTTTGCACATGCTAGAGATGATGCTACATTCCACACTTGCAATTGTGTTTGTTACTGGCACTACTGGGCATTGAACCCACATCCTCAGACATGCTTAGTGTGTGCTCTTCCAATGACCTGTACCTCCAGGTGCCCAACACCTTCTCTATGTCCCTCATGGTCCCTGAGCCTGGGGCATGTGAGAGGTGCTAAGCAGGTTGGAAGGAGGGGTTAGAAGCAGACTCCTGCAGAATTCATGAAAAGCTTGAGTTATTCTGTACGCTCCTAGCAAGAGAGTCCCACCTCCTGGTGGCCTCATTCCGAGTAAGCATGAGTATTCACATTAGGGATTGTATTTTGTACTCAGCACAGCTCAGCTTAACCAGAGACCTTTCAGGTTGGATTTCTATCTGTCTAGTACTTAGTAATGAACGTAGGAACAGTGCATCCATACCCTGCTTCCTCCTCACTTACAGAAGACCTGGCTTTTGTCCCAACTTGTGCTCCTCAAAGACCAAACAACCACTCGGCTCAGATTCTGGCCATCCCTTCCTCTCCTCTGCATATCCTCTGTTTCTTTCCTTTCTGCCCTGCACCGGGGCTAATCCAAAAGGAGAGCACACTCCAAAGAGTCCTGCTACACCGTGTGGAGGAGGGATCAACCTCCCTGGATGCTTCCATGAGATGTTTCCTGTTGCCTCGGCAGTGGAATTCTAAACTTGACTCTGCCAGTTAGGCTTTTCTTTTGGTGACACCAGGATACCTCGTGCTTTACCCACATGGCCTTGCGGCCTTACTTTTCCAAGGTGTGGTCTCTTTTTTTGCATTCCCAACACCAGTTGGCATGGGGATGGAGGATGATGGTGGGTGGATGGTCATGGATGTGTGATGTTGGTCTTCTTTTTTTTTTTTTTTTTTTTTTTTCGGAGCTGGGGACCGAACCCAGGGCCTTGCGCTTCCTAGGTAAGCGCTCTACCACTGAGCTCAATCCCCAGCCCCCGATGTTGGTCTTCTAAGATATCACTTCCACTCTCCCATTCCCAGCATAGATGGACACCACACTCCCTTAATCTGGGCTCCCAAAGGTTTTATCTTGGCTGCCAAGGAAAACATTGGACAATAGCCACAACTGACCCCCAGAGAGCCCAGATGAAAGCCAACTGTGGGTGCCCTCATACATGGGCTATACAAGTGTCTCTCTCTGTCTTCTGCAGCCCTTTTCTATATCAAAGGCCTTTCAGCCAGTATCCAGGTCAGGGCTGTAGATGGTGGCCAGAATCCTGTGGATCCTGGCAGTGCTGAGGCTACAGAAGATGGTCCCTCCAAGATTATTTCGAAGGCCTGCTGAGTCTCCGAAGTCTCTTGAGTTGACTGAGTAGCTCAGAGATAAAAGGCTGAGGAGAGAGAACTGAGATCAAGGCAGGAAATCACAGGCACTATGCTGCCCTTCCTTAATCCCTCTTTAATTCTCCCCAGAGCAAGAGATGGAAAGAAGGATCAAGGGCCAAGCATTCCTCTCATAGGCTCCTCTCTTTCTGTCGTAGCCCGTCCCCCACTTTAAGACTTCCTCCTAATGCAGAGCAGAATGTGCCTTACCTCTCTGTTGCCTGGGCAGTCTTGGAGAATGGCCTGAGGAAAAGAGAGCAAGTTGAACCAAGCCATGGTACTCCCCACAAGCCCACCATCTCCCAGGGATCCTCCCCTGAAACTTGGTTCTAGGCAGCTGGCAATTATCTCTGCTGTGTACAGCTAATACAGTAGGTAGCACTTGTCATGCCACCCGAGAAAGCAGGCCCTCGGCCCCATGCCCAGCTTCCCCTGCATCCTACCTCCAGCTGAGTCCTTTGCTCGTCTGTGGACAATTCCATTAGAGCTTCCAGATCGATCTCGGGCTCAGAAGTATCTGCTTGACCCTAGTTGAGAGTAACAGAGGCGTCTGGAATACCTGGTGCTAGAATGGCAGTTACTGACAGGGACTCACCCACCTCCTCATCTGCTGATCTTCATATTGATCCCCTCCTCAGCTCACTCAGTGACCATTGATTTTCTTATTGGTAAACGTTTACTAGGTACCTACTGTATTCTAAGCAAAAGAGTTAAGAGGTCTTCACATGTGCCTGTACGCTCAGTGCTTGGGCTAAGGACAGATGATCATGAGTTTCAGACTAACCTAGACGTCATAGTAGAAAAGAGAGGGGGAATGCCTTGTGGACACTGCTCAGCAGATAAGGACACTAGCTGCTTTCCCAGAGAGCCTGAATCACATCTCTAGCACCTCACAGAGGCTCACAGCTGTTCACACTTCCAGTTCTAGTGCTTCCTGTACCTTTTTCTGGACTCCCTGAGTGCTCATATTTGGAGAACAGATACATATGCAGTTGAAACACCTACACACACAAAATAATAAGATTTTTTTCAGAGTGCGGTGGTAAACAACTCTAATCCCAGCACTCGGGAAGCAGAGGCAGGTGGACACCTATGAATTCAAGGCTGGCTGGCCTGGCCTGTAGAAAGACCAGGGGGTTTTTTTGTTTGTTTGTTTGTTTTTCTTTTCTTTTTTTCAGAGCTGAGGACCGAACCCAGGGCCTTGTGCTTGCTAGGCAAGCGCTCTACCACTGAGCTAAATCCCCAACCCCGAAAGACCAGTTTTAACAACAAAGTCTTATCAGTAAGTCAACATCTGTGAAACATGCAGTGTAAGCGGATCTAGAGAGACAAAGTAAGATCTGTTCTTGCCTAGGGCTGAAAACTCACAGAGGGAATGATAACTGACTGCAAATGCACCAGGACCTGGGGGATAAAGTATTCAAAGTTGTGGAAACCTTTGCTTAAGCCCATGAGATACAGAACACCATGGCATTGTACACTCTTAAAGGTGTGTGAAATAGCTGGACATAGTGGAGCATGACTTTAATCCCAGCACATAGAAGGCAGGGGTAGGAAGATCTCTGAGTTTGAGACCAGCCAGATCTATATAGCAAGTACCAGACTAGCCAGGGCTATATAATGTTTGACCTCGCCTCAAAAACAAACAAAACAGGTAAATTGTGCAATAAGTGTCATATTAAAAATCATAAGAACACTATTTCTAAAAGTTAGTCATGAGCCACTACATAAAAGTTGTCGACATGAAGCATAACAAGAAATGTTTAGTATCTGGGTCCCACAAGGACAGAATACACTGAGGTTGTCCTCTGAACCCCACCTCTAACAATAAAATAAGTTAAACCAGAAAATTTAAAAGTTACAGTCTGCCCCATGTGTCAGTTTAATCTCTATGCGTTGGAGGCAACCTAGACTAATAGGCCAGCACAGCCAGGACTACACAGAGATCTATCTCAAAACAAAACAGTTACAGTCACAGACGCTGGAGAAGAAAGCTCGGCAGTAGAGCAAGGACTGCTTTTCCAGAGAGCTGAGCTGTGTTCCAAGCACCTACATCTTCACAACCCCATAACTGCAGTTCCAGGGGAATCTAACCCCTCACTTTCTTGGGCCCCTGCATTCAAACATGCCCATGTCCACATACCCACACTTGGTGGTGTGATTTTTTTTTTTTTTTTTTTTTTGGTTCTTTTTTTCGGAGCTGGGGACCGAACCCAGGGCCTTGCGCTTCCTAGGTAAGCGCTCTACCACTGAAAATCCCCAGCCCTGGTGTGATGTTTTATAAAGGGCAAAATACATCCACTATATTTATTTTGGTCACTGTAAAAAGGCACATGTTATTTCATGTTGGTTTGTATTCAATAAAGGTGACTTTGTAAATTATGAATAAATTATGAGTAAATAAAACAGATCAAATAATGTAGCAAAAAGAAAAGAACCCTCATCTACCTTCCTTCTCTTTCCACTGTTAGCACTCAAGAGCTTTTGCTTTTTTTAAAAATCACTATTGCTTGAGTCAGCCCCACTCCCTGAAGCTCTAACTTCCTCCCACACTTCTTTCATGTATAGTTAACTTCATTCAAAGCTCATGGACTTTATATGTGTTTGTCAAGGGATGGCAGCTGGGCGGTGGTGGCATAGCACTCAGGAAGCAGAAACAGGCAGATCTCTGCTCAAGGCCAGTCACAATAAACAGATATATAAACAAACAGGGAGATCAATAAATGAAAGCCTGTTGTATGTCAAAGATGAAAGTGAGTCTTAGGAGTATAACACCAAGACAGACAGACAATATGATCCTGCATTGAAAAGCCTACAGACATCTGAAGGAGCAGTTACAATAGATGGTAACAGACATGCCTTGATGAGAGAACACAGGAGCCATGAGAAGGAAAGTTCACATATTACTACAGGAGCCATGGGAAGGAGAGCTCACACATGACACAAGAGTCATGGGAAGGAGAGCTCACACATGACACAAGAGTCATGGGAAGGAGAGCTCACACATGGCCACAGGACCAATGGGAAGGAGAGCTCATACATGGCCACAGGAGACATGGGGAGGAGAGCTCACACATGACCACAGGACCAATGGGAAGGAGAGCTCACACATGACCACAGGAGCCATGGGGAGGAGAGCTCACCAACCCAGGGCTCAAAGATTCCTGGAAGAAGCCATCTCTGAAATCTGGAACATACGAAATAACTAGATACTGGGTAGTTCTGTCAGTGGAGTGCTTGCCTACCATGTACAAAGTCCTAGACTAAGGCCTCAGGACCGGCATAAACCCAGAATACACTTGTAACCCCAGCACAGGGGAGAGAAACATAAGATCACACCCTTGGCTACTAAATGTGAGATGATGCCCTGTCAAATAAATAAACAAATAAATAAATAAATAATTTAATTAATTAATTAATAGAAGTGGGAGTTTCTGGTTTCACTGGAGACCCAGTTTCATTATGTGATGTTTTTCTGGAAACTGTCTTGTGAGAGGATGTTTTGCTGAGAACAGACATTGTGGTATTTCTTTGGAAGCTGTCTGGTAAAAGGTCATGTAATGTTTTGCTAGAGCAGATGTGTGAAAGGACTCATGATATTTGGGAAGAGTATAAGTATAATCCAACTGACAGATGCTCTGGCATTGATTCAACTTGCTTTCTTCACTGATCTCTGCTTGTCATAACCTCATAGAGAGGAACACACCAAAGAACTTCTTGTTGTGTTCTGGCTGAATCTTGCCACCTCAGCAGAGCCTCGAGGTTTCTTCTAGATTGAGCTGCTAGTGCTGATTCCTGTTGGTGTTTTGCTAGTAGACTGGACTACAGACAATAAAGATTAGACTCCCCCAAGGAACTACTTCTAAACAGGTCCACATCCCCCTTATCCTATTAGCCAGCTTCCTCCCCTACCTTTGGTCAGTGGGCTATAAGGGAGGTTGAAGCATTTAAGAACCCTTAAGAAAAATATAAGCCTACAATAAGTAAACAGACAAACAAATAAACGTCACCAAATCTTGATGCTTAGGGTCAGGAGTGAGTGGTAAGCATTAGATTATTCTCATAATGTAGTTAACTAGAAAACCACCCAAAATATACAGTCAGATGTGAGAGCACACACTTGGTCTCAGCACTTGGGAAAGTGAGGCAGAAAACTGGTGAAAGCTTTAAACTAGCCTGGGCTACATGTCAAGTAACAGGACATCAGGGTTACACACACACACACACACACACACACACACACACACACACACACACACACACACACACGGGGCGGGGGTGGAGAAAGAGAAAGAGAAACACACAAGCAGCCAAGGTCAGTCTTGCAGTATATACCTTTGACCCCAGCATCCAGTAAGCAGAGCCAGATTGATCTCTCCTGGGTTCTAGGCCAGCCTACTCTACATAATGAATTCTAGATTAGCCAATGCTCTACAATGCTCCCCCTACTGGGGAGGGCTCAGCAGATGAAGGCACTTACCACAGATTCCATAGTGGGAGAAGAAAACCAATTCTCTGAAAGTCATTCTTTGATATCTACATGTGCATAATGACACACTGAGACACAAATCACACAATAATAAATTTCAGGAAAATGAAAACCAGCGGGTGTGGTGGACCATGCTGCCTGTAACCCCAGCACTCAAGAGTCAAGGCAGGAAAATCAGAAGTTCAAGGTCATCCCGGGCTACATAGAAGGTTTGAAACTAGCCTGGCTACAGGAGACTGTTTCAAATACTACAAGAGGTGGGAGGCTGGAGAGATAACATCTACAGTGCTTGCTACATATGCGTGAGGACCTGAGGCAAATTCTCAGTATCCACATCAAAAGATGGCCTGTGTCAAGTGCCTGTAATCCCAGAGGCAAGGCAGAGCTAGGAGTATGCCTGGAACTGGCTGGTCTGCTAGTCTTGCTTACAAACCAGCAAGCCCTGAGTTCCAGGGAGTGACCCTGTCTCAAACATACAAGGTGTGGACAGGGCCAGAAAGATGTCTCAATGGTCAGGGGCCCACATCAGGCAGCCCACAAGCTTCTGTAACTCCAGGATCCCTCACTTTCTCAGCATAGACACTGCCCGCCTGTGCTAAGTGAGATGGATGAAGGTAAAACGATCCTACACATAAAATAGAAACAAATGTCTTAAATGTGTTCATTTTCTTTTATGTGTATAAGTGTTTTGCTTGCATGTATGTGTGTGTCAGAAGAGTGTCTGTGGCTGACAGAGAGTGTGCCACATCCCCTGGAACTGGAGTTATGGATGGTTGTAAGCAACCACGTGAGTGCTGGGAACTGAACCTGGGTCCTGTAATAACAAGAAGTGAGCCTAAACTTGGCTATCTCTCCAGTCACAAAAAAATGTAATTTAACAAAGAGTAGACAGCTCCTGAGGAGAGACATCTGAAGTTGACCTATAGTTGACGTGAGTGCATACACACACACACACACACACACACACACACACACACACCAATAATAATAAATTAATAATAGAATAAAATGTGAGGCATGGATATACATACCTGTTATCCCAATATTTGGGCTAAAACAGGAAGTCAGCCTGAGCTTCATCCCTCACAGGGCATTTTGGGCTACAGAAGGAGACACTGTTTCAAAAAAACAGGTGGCTGGAGAGCACCTGGATTAGAGCAGTAGCTGCTCTTCCAATGGATCTGGGGTCAATTCCCAGCATCCACATGGTGGCTCACAACTGTTTGTGACTCCAGTTCCAGGAAATCCAACAACATTGCCGGGTTCTTCGGGTGCCAGACAGAAACATTCGCACATATAAAATAATATTAAAAAAAAGAAGTAGCATTTCCAGACATTGGACAATAGGAACTTGGGGCTATAAACCAAGAAAGAATAGAAACGAGTAAGCAGCATCCTTCCTGGCTTGTGTATCCCCGGCTCCTGCTTCCAGGATCCTGCCATTTGGCTTCCCATCCTGACTTCCTTTGAGAATGAAGGGTGATGTGAAAGTGTAAGCCAAATAAACCCTTTCCGGGTTGGGGATTTAGCTCAGCAGTAGAGCGCTTGCCTAGGAAGCGCAAGGCCCTGGGTTCGGTCCCCAGCTCCGAAAAAAAGAACCAAAAATAAATAAATAAATTAATTTTTTAAAAAAAGAAAGAATAGAAACAAGAGATTTCTCTCCAGAAGCAACTGTAGATCCCAAAGGCCAGAAGACCCAAGTGATGTCACAGAAGCCATGTGACAGAGATCAGCCCTGGAGAAGGTGGAGGTAGCTAGAAGTCACTGGTCTGATTTCTGGGAAGGACAGTTATGGTCGGCAGAGGAGGCACTCTTGAGTTTGGGCTGAGCGCTACGATGGACGTTCAGGACCAACTAGAGGGCTAAAGGCACGGAGGTGGACTGTTCTCACACCTAGTCCAGGACTGGACACGAGTCAAGTCTGAGCAATGAGCTGAACAGTTACTGTTGAGCAGGAACTCAATGGAGACCTCAGAAAGGTCATTCTACACTGGGAGCACCAATGAATCCCTGGATTAAAGGCAACTTTGGACTAGTCCAACAAAGTTTAGGAAAAAAGTCTCAGATCCACAAGTAATACCACCAAATAAAACAAAACCCAACACTCCTCGAACTCCTTGAACAAAGTTTCGTTTTGTTTGTTTTTGGTGTTTTGTTGTCGCTGTTGGGTTTTTATTACAGCTACCTTGACAGGTACCTTGGCTCAGATATTAAGACCACACTAGGCAGCTCAGAACTGCCCATAACTCTAGCTCAGGGGATTTGATGTCTCCGGCCTGTAAGGTTGTCCCCAGCACTCATGTACACATACTCACACAAAGACATGTACACAAGTAAGAATAAAAAATGAATCTTAAAACATTCCCAGTTACTTAACATTCAATTCACAATGTCCACAACCCAATCACGTTGGATACAAGTCAGTGATGGAGTACTTAAAAAGCATGGGAGAGAAGGCCTGAGCTTATTTCCAACACCACACACACACAGACACACACACAAATACACAGACACACACACATTCACATATATGTACACACACTCACACATACATACAGAGACACACAAACACAACACACACACACAAACACGAATGCAGACACACACAAACACACACACATACACACAGACATACACAAACAAAATATACAGACACACAGAGACACACAAACACACATACAGACACACATAAACACACATAGACACACAGAGACACACACACATACACACACACACACACACACACACACACACAAACACAGAGATAAGACAGACCACTAATCTCAGAAATGGCAGACATCATGGAGTTTCTAGGTAGGGAAACAAGAAAAATAGAAGATAAGAAATCCAACTGAAGTCTAGCCGTGTAGTACACTCTTGGAATGTTAGCACTCAGAAAGGCTGAGGCAGGAGAATCAGAAATTCAAAGCCCATCAGGAAAATTTAGTAATCCCCTGTCTCAAAATCAAGAGTAAAGGACTGGCCAAAGGGGTGTGGAGAAATGCAGCTGAGGTGGTAGGGTGCTTGCCTGGCACGCACAGGCTCTGGGTTTAGCCCAAGTACCTCATAAACCAGGCATGGGGACACAGGCTGCACCTAGCACCTAGGAGCTGTGTGAACGGTTAAGAGTTCAAGGCCGGGGCTGGGGATTTAGCTCAGTGGTAGAGCGCTTACCTAGGAAGCGCAAGGCCCTGGGTTCGGTCCCCAGCTCCGGAAAAAAAAGAACAAAAAAAAAAAAAAAGAGTTCAAGGCCATTCTCAGTTCCATAGAGAGTTTGAAGCCAGTCTTGGCTACATTATATCCTATCTTAAGAAAACAACATAACAACAACAAAACCCAGACAGACTGACTGACAGATTGACAAAAAATAGATGGATTAAATGGATGGAACTTAGCAGTAAAGGTCTTGTTTTGTCTCCTATACAGGAGGTTCTGAGTTTAATCTCCAGTATGTTCCATAGCAATAAATAATAATAATAATAATAATAATAATAATAATAATAATAATAAAACCTATAAAACGGTTTGGTGTGGTGGCACATGCCTATAACCCCAGCACTCAGGAAGCAGAAGCAGGAACATTGCTGAAAGTTTGAGGCCAGCCTGAGCTACATAGTGAATTCTAGGCCAACCAGGGCTACACAGCAAGACTCTGTCTCAAAACACCAAAAATAAAAATAAAAGAGGCATGGAGGGGTTGGGGATTTAGCTCAGTGGTAGAGCGCTTGCCTAGCAAGCGCAAGGCCCTGGGTTCGGTCCCCAGCTCCGAAAAAAAGAAAAAAGAAAAAAAAAGAGGCATGGAAAGCCTCTAGAAGTCATCATGTTTTAAATAAAAGCTTTATCTGATGGAGTTAACAGCATATTTAATCCTGCAAGAAAATGGTTAGAGCAGCAGCCCAGGGTGTGGCCTCAGAGGGGGAGGTAGAACAGAGCCTTGGCCTGCCCACCATTCATCATCTAACACTTGTGGGTCAGAATCTCAGAGGGCAGGGCAGAGCCAGGGCAAGGGGGTCCATGCCGTAAGGCCAGCTATCCTGAAGTCTTGATTTCAAGGCTAGTTTAGGCTATATGCAAGATCTGTCTCAAAACTAACAAAATCGCTGTAAAGAGAGGACTCGGGGGCCATGACAGTGGCCAAGTGGGTGGAGGCGCTTGCAGCCCAAACCTGACCACCTGAGTTTGATCCCTGGAACCCACATAAAAATGGGGGAGAAAGCCAACTTCACCAGGTGGTCCCCTCTACACACTGTGGCACAAACTCCCGCATTTATCTATCATGTGCGCACACATCCATACAATTTTTTTAAAAGTTTGTTTGCTTTTATAAAAAAGACTCCTGACCCCCAAACCATTACTATCCCGTTTATGTATCTAATGAATGCTGAACACGACTGGTGCTACAGTAAAACGTTGGTAATAGAGGACTGCATCACAGACCCAATAGTTCTTTCAAATCTCCTCATCCCTGGTGCCAGGGTCTTGCACATGCTAAGCACATGCTCTACCATGGAGCTCCACCCTCAGTCCTTCACATATGTTTTGGAATTCCCAGAGAATAACAGCCCTGAAATGGAAACGTTACGGGTTTTTTTTTTTTTTTTTTTTTTGGAAAGTCAGTTGTGTCAGATGGTGCACTGCTGGGGCAGACGCGTGAAGGAGTGTTTTCCTGAAGCAGACACAGGTGAGATGTTTTGCTAGGGCAGACACATGAAGGAACATTTGGCTGAAGCAGACACAGGGAAAAGGTTGCTTTGCTAAAGCAAACATGTAAAAGGACACATGATGTTAAGAAGGACCAACAGACAGCGGATGATGCTAGATGGCATTGATATACCTTAACGGTCACCCTTTGTCATGAATTCATAGAAAGAAATGCACCAAAAAGCTGTTCTAGCAGCTTCCTCAGACTCGGGCCGATTGGCAGGGTGATTTCAACTGAATCAGACTCACATGCAGTTTTGCCAAATCAAACAACTTTGCTAACTCACGTGGTGAGGCAAGATCCACGGGAGGACCCGTGATGATTGGCGGGTGTATAAATAGCGGGTGTATAAATCAGTGTCCCAGTGGACACTGATGGGGCGTGCATGGCTAACTCTGCAACACATCATTGTTCTCACGTCTTCACTGATCTTAACTTCATTGACAGAAGCACAGCAGAAAGCTTCTCCTGGCGGCCCTGCTGGCTCTCGTCACTCTGCTGACTTGGGCCAATTTGGCTGAGGCCTGGCAGTTTCTGCTGACTCGTGTTTGCTACCCTGACTCTACTGAACTGGACTGGTGGGATATCCTGACAACACAGATCGAATTTGCTCCAAAGAACAATTTCTAAACAGGTCCACTTCCCCCATGTCCTAATAACCATCCTTTTCCACTGCCTCTGTGGGTGGTGGGCTGGAAGGAGGTTAAAGTATTTAAGCTGTTACATGGAGCAGTCTTCTTCTTCTTTTTTTTTTTTTTAAAGATTTATTCATTTATTAAATACAAGTACACTGTAGCTGTCTTCAGATACGCCAGAAGAGGGCATCAGATCTCATTACAGATGGTTGTGAGCCACCATGTGGTTGCTGGGAATTGAACTCAGGACCTCTGGAAGAGCAGTCGGGTGCTCTTAACCACTGAGACATCTCTCCAGCCCATGGAGCAGTCTTTTGCCAGCCATTGCTTGATTTTAAACCTCTCTCATCTCAGTCTAACCCAGACCATGGAGACTAGCAATGGAGAACAGCCCAGATGAGCTAACCATGTCTCGTTCATTGACAATACTTGGGGTGTTGTTGTTCTTGTTTGAGACAGGGTCTCACTATATAGAAAATACAAAAATCTGTCTCCCTGTGTCTGCTCCTTGATTGCTGAAATTAAAGGCATGCACCACCATGTCCAACAATACTTTTTAAAAAATTATTATTGCGTGATGGGGGAGTGCAATGGTCAGAGAACAACGCTGTGGAGTTGGTTTTCTCCATCCACCTTTACACGGGTGCAAGGGATCAAACTCAGGTCATCAGGCTAGTGTGGCAGTCACCATCACCTGCTGAGTCGTCTCAGTGGCCCCCAAAATACTTTCGATTTACTTACATATTTTGTGATCCTCAGATTGGAACTGAGGTCTCCCACATGCTGGGCTACTGCCCTGCACTGAGCTATATTCCCAGTTCTTTTCGTATTTTTATTTCAAGATGGCGTCTCACTAAATTGCTCAAGCTAGCCTTGAGCCTGTAATACCTCCCCGTCAGCCTCCTCAGTAACTGACTTTGCAGGCCTGTGCCGCCAGATATGACAACCACACATTTTAAAAATGTAGTAAGTTGTTGTTTTAAAATGTAACTGCCTCAGCAGGAGTGTGTTCCAGCTGTCAGCAGGAAAATCCAGCATCATAGAATTATAGAAGTTCACTCTTGGTGACGTGTCCCTGCTGATACGCACATTAACTTTAATGCAGCACTTGGCTGGCAGAAGCAGTGCTCTCAGTAGATATCTGAGGAATAAGTGGTAAGGGAATGGGAAAAGTCAGAAGAAGAAGTGAGTGTGGACAAACCCTTTTGAGGGCCTAATGTGAAGAGGTTAAGAAGTAGGGGATAGAGATAGTGTATGGGGCCTGCTGTGAAGGAGAGCTCTCCTTAAATGTACAGCTGATTAACTCTCTTCCCAGAAGCCAAATCCTCAGGTTTCTTCTAGAGAACAGAAGTCCCAGGGCCCCCAGATTGTGTGTATCCCCAGATTTAGTTTCTCACAGACCCCAGGCCGGGCTACACACCCATAGGGACATTGGTTCTCTGAGGAAGGAATGTTGAGTGTCATTAAACAAGAGGCACATCCCTGTAACCATTCCCAGTGGTACCGCAGGGCAAGGTGGGCAGGATAGGCCATGGAGGGGTACTGGGATAACAGAATGGAAGCTGGGTACGCTCGGAGTTACCTGACCTCTGTCTAGATGCCCAGCCACTTGGAGCTTCCCAGGCACTTAGTTGCTTCCTGGGGCACCAGTAGACATGTTGCCATGAAACAACGGGGCAGGTGTTGTATGCCAGTCATTGCCTGGGAGCAGTCCTCCCACAGGCCTTGTTTGCCAGTATTATGGGCACATTATGATACTGCCTCCCTCCTCCATCTTCCCCTTGTAAAGTGGGTTCTTTGGCTGCTTCCCTCCTCAGTTGCTTGGCAGGACTTGCCCTGAGATGTCTGAAATATGAGAATTTTTCTTTCAAGGGCACATGAAACACTTCGAAATTGAAACTTAGCCAGTAGGGAGAAACTGGAAGCAGTAAAGTGGGGGTGGCTGGCAGTACCCTGCAAAACCAGAGTAGCCCGGGACCAGGAAAGCTTACCTCTCGTTTCCAACTCTGAAACATCTCTCTACCCTCTACAAGCAGGCTAAGGATGCTTCAGCAGACAAGAGCAATGTGTGTACTAGGCAGTCACAGGATGTAGTGAACTGCAACACTGACCAGGCCCTGTCAATCATCCTTTTCTGCTCTCCTAGTAGGACAGCTGACAAGCCTCACGTGTAAGAATCACAGGCCTGAACGCAGGACCCAGAGATGGAAAGAAGAGGGAGGGGGGAAAGGGAAGGAAGAAGGGAAGGAAGGCAGAAGATAGTCACGTTAACAAACGCTCTTGTGAACAATGAGAACTCCCGGTCTTGTGGGTTAGTCTCTGAGAACCAACCATGGGGCTTCTAACCATCCAGTAGTAGATTTAAATTCCCATTGGCTGGCTGTTCATATAAATACCCAAACTTTCTAGCCAGGGGTCAAACTATAGTCCTAGTCCATGACCCCCTAGCTGCATGACTTTAAACAACTCATTTATATATCCCAGTAGCCTTGAATTAACTAAGTAGCTGAGGATGACTGTGAACTTCTGACCCCCCAGCTTCTACCTCCTATCAGAGCGTGCCTCCATGAACCATGTATACAATGCCAATGCTGCGGATAAAAGCCCAGGCTTCATCCAAACACTCTACCAACTGAACTGTATCTGCAGCCCTAAGTCTCCATTCTCTCTGCTTTAAGATAACAGCTACCCAATGGGATCTGGGGGAGGGTTAAATCAAATAATGCATGCCCAGGCTTGCATTGAGGATAAGACACTGTAAGAGGTCAAAATCTTGCTCTTGATGGAGCAGTTGCTCCTGCTGTGGGATCAGAGTCGGCAGAGTCTACGTAAGAGACCTACTTACTACTTGCCCCATGACCAGGGGCAAGACCTATCCTTCCCCAGGTTGAGGCTGAAGAAAGGCAGCCGGAGCCACACAGTCCAAGCCAGTTGAGGTCATGGTGTCAGTGTTTTCCTTGGCTGTTCTCGCTGTCTGGCTCTGCATTGCCCGTCCTGAGATAGTGCGGCTGGTGCACATCTGTGCTGACAACGTGGTATACACAGTCAGCACTTTAACCATTGCTATGCAACTTGGAGTCTACATTTTGAATTTCATTTCATCTTAATTCACTTAAAGATAAAAGCCACTGTACTCATAGGGACAGTATTGGACAATGTGGCTTTATGCACGAATGTACATTGAAGAGACATAAAGCAACAAAGTCTGGCCAAGCATTTACTCTTCAACTGTCACTTAAATCTCAGAAAGTCTTAGCAAAGAGATATACTAGGCATAGACAGCCCCACTATATAGCTCAATTTTCATAAGTGAAATCAGGCCTTCTCCATAGCACAAAGCCTTAAAGAGATGGTTGAGACTTTTCTTCCCTCTGAAGAGTATTTCACATCAGCCCTCCAGCTCCTTCGGAAGCCCCTAACAAGCTCTCTGGACCTCAGGACCCAAGCCCAGATCCACAGTCTCCAGCAGCCCCCTCACGCTACCTACCTGGAAGAGTTCCTGAACCTGAGCATCTACCCATTGCTCCATCTCCAGCCAGCGCTGCAGATGACCCCGGTCATACTTCACCGTCAGCCGGCTGGGTCTCCGGGACCTGGGCAACTTAGAAATGTCCAAGTGAGTCTTTGACTCTGAGTCTGTGGATGATGCCCTCCTTCTCTTCTCAGAAGACCAGCGGACCTTCTTGTCTGGGTTGTCTGTGTCAGGGTTGGGAGATGTACAGGAAGCAGCGCTTGACGACAGCATGGAAAGATCGGACTGTGCAAGGAGCTGGGGGAAACTGCCAGTCCAGGCAAGACCATGGAGGAAAATGAGGGTTCAGAGAATGGAGGAAGAGGCCCACAAGGAAGAAAAGAGGTGGGAAGAGCGCCAAAGTACCTGGGAGGGGCAGGGGTCAAAGATCAATAGGCCTTTAGTTAGTGCTGGGAATGAGTCTCCTAGCGTCTCTCTGCCAGCCCGTGGCATTTAGAGCCAAATCCCAGCCTGTGTTCTGCAGCTGCCGGAGCCCACAGTAACATAAACCACAAACAAGCAAAGGTCGAGAGGCTAGCAGGCCTTGAGAAAAGGAAGGAAGGCGCCTTTAAGTCCTGCGGGGTGTGGGGCTCCCACCTGTCTTCCATGGAGACTCTAGACCATGACCAGACTCACTCATCTGAAGTCCCTCAGCATCTTACCTTCTAGGAACTAGGTGGTCCACAGCAGGCCTGAGCGGCTGTGGTCAGACAATTCCGGTTCCTGCAGGATTCCTACTCAGGGTGAGGCACCACCGAGGGCAATATCAGCCAGTGGATATAGTTCGCAGATGGCTACTTCTGACCCTGTGGGCCCTGCGCCCCATGTCTGGGTGTGTCTGGATATTGGCTCTGCTGCTGTGATTGTTAAAGGCAGATGTATGCAGCCTGGCCTACATCCCGTTCTCATTCTCGGAAGCCAAGTTTACTGTCATGTGACCCCCCCTGATTCAGCTTCTCCCTGATAAGATACCTGCAGGCCTGACTTCACTTAGGTGTCAAGACTCAGATGGTAAATGGGTTGCCATCAAAAGGTACTTACAGGGGTTGGGGATTTAGCTCAGTGGTAGAGCACTTGCCTAGCAAGCACAAAGCCTTGGGTTCAGTCCCCAGCTCCGAGAAAAAAAAAAAAAAGAAAGAAAGAAAGAAAGAAAGAAAGAAAGAAAGAAAGAAAGAAAGAAAGAAAGAAAGAAAAGAGAAGAAAAAAAAAGGTACTTGCACTTATTCAGTCCTTTATAAAAAAAAAAAAAAAGTTTTTTTTTTTCAGAGCTGAGGACTGAACCCAGGGCCTTGAGCTTGCTAGGCAAGCGCTCTACCACTGAGCTAAATCCCCAACCCCCCCAAAATTTATTTAAATAATGTTTGAGAAGACAGGGTTTTTGTGGTTTGTTTTGTCTTGTTTTTCTTTTTAATGAATAGCTTGGAAAGACAGATTAAAAAAAAAAAGTTTTTCTCCTTTCTCCAGATGTAACCCCCAACTCCTACCACCAGTTTTGGCTTTAGTTCTCTTGAGATAATGATTGTCCTTTTTTTTTCTTTCTTTCTTTTTTTTTTTTAAGGATTTATTTATTATATAAGTACACTGTAGCTGTCTTCAGACACACCAGAAGAGGGCGTCAGATCTCATTACAGATGGTTGTGAGCCACCATGTGGTTGCTGGGATTTGAACTCAGGACCTCTGGAAGAGCAGTCAGTGCTCTTAACCGCTGAGCCATCTCTCCAGCCCCATGATTGTCCTTTTATGTGGTGTTATCTGTTGTGTGTGTCTGCATGTGCTGAGGAAGCTCTACCACTGATCAAGAACTGTTGCACCTTGGGTCTTGTACACGTTAGTTTAAAACATATGCTTATTATTATTGTGTGTAATGCAGGCAAGCACATGCCATGGAACATGTGTGGGGTCAAAGGACAGCGCTCTCCTCCCTCTGTGTGACAGAAACAGCCTCTCCCTTACTGTGACACTGTGTGCTCCCAACTAGATGGACTGTGATCTGGGTGATCCTTCTGCCTCTGCCTTTAAGTCACTGATAAGGGTGCTGGGACTGCAGATGTGTAGCACTGGGGACAGCTTTTATATGGGATTCAAGGACTGAGTTCAATCACCAAGCTTGCATAGTAAGCACTTCTATACACTGAGCCTGAGCCATCTTGTCAGCCCTATTCTCTTTCTCCTCTCTCTCTCTCTCTCTCTCTCTCTCTCTCTCTCTCTCTCTCTCTCTCTCTCTCCCCAACCAAAAAAATCCATATTTAATTTACTTTGTTTTGCTGTAATAAACACAAAGCAACTTGGGGAGGAAAAGGTCTATTTCACACATAGCTACACTGTGAAAAGAAGCCAAGCTAGAAACATAGAAGCAGGAGCCGACACAGGAGCCTTGGAGGAGTCCTGCTTGCTGGGTTGCTCCCCATGGCTTGCTCAACCTGCTTTCTTATACCATCTAAGACCACCAGCGCTGGCACCACCAACAGTGAGCTGGGGCCTCCCCCACAAATCATTAATAAAAACAAAAGTCCCATTGGCTTGCCTAGGCCAATCTTATAGAAGTATTTTCTTTATTGAGGTGCCCCCTTTCCAAACGACCTGAGTGTTGACTAAAAAAACTAACCATCACCGAGCCCCACATGGATGCTAGGAACTGAACTCTGGTCTTCTCCAAGAGTGGAACGGTCTCAACACTGAGCCATCTCTACAGCCCTATCTTGAATTTCCGATCCTCCTGCCTTCACATCTCAGGGTTAGGCCCACACTGGTTTATGCAGTCCACATCTTCTTGCACATTAGGCAACACTCTACCAACAGAGCTACACCCTGGTCCCTGATTTTTGTATAAACTTCTCTTTAGATCTCATAGCGCTGCCTTAATGATGTCCCCGCACTCAGGGTACTGACTTCAACTACTGCATGTCGGCTCCTGAGAACAGCCTTAGGAAACAGCCAGTGCTGGGCGAGGTGGCACACATATGTAGTCCTAGAACCCAGGAAGCAGAAGCAAGAAGGTTATGAACTCGGTCTGGAGAGATGGCTCAGTGGTTAAGAGCACCGTCTGCTCTTCCAGAGGTCCTGAGTTCAATCCCCAGCAACCACATGGTGGCTCACAGCCATCTGTAAAGAGATCTGATGCCCTTGTCTGGTGTATCTGAAGACAGTTACAGTGGACTTATATATAATAAATGAATAAATCTTTAAAAAAAAAAAAAGAAGGTTATGAACTCAAACCCAGCCTGTGCTACATAGCAAGATCTTGTCTTTAAAAAAGCCAGGCGTGGTGGCTAATACCTATAATCCGGGTACTTGGGAAAATGAGGCAGGAGGATTGCTACGCGCTTAAAGCTAGCCTGAGCACATAGTGCACTCTGGAACTGCTTGGGCTAAAAGTATGAAAGCCTATCAGAAGGAGGGAGAGAAGGAGGAAGAGGAAGAGGAAGAAGAAAGGAGGGAAAGGAAGAGGAAGAAGGAAGGAGGGAAAGGAAGAGGAAGAAGGAAGGAGGGAAAGGAAGAGGAAGAAGGAAGGAGGGAGAGGAAGAGGAAGAAGGAAGGAGGGGGAGGAAGAGGAAGAAGGAAGGAGGGGGAGGAGACTGAAGAACTAGTTGGGAGCTAATATTTAAAAGAATTTAGTAACAGATTAAAACACACCAATGATCAAACCTCATAGACACCTGCACAGGACATCCCGGACTCATGCACGGGGCTTCTCCAAGTCTTTCTTTGTTTTTAAGATGGGGATGGTGAGATTCTATGTGAACTTGCAGCATGGACACTGTGAAGTTCAGTGCCAAAGGGAGACAAGGAAGATTCCAGACTGGCAGAGGGAGAACTGTCATGATTTCCTGGCCTGGCACAGGCTCAAAATGGGCAGCAGACAGAGCCCAGCAGAGCCAGGCTGCCTGGAATCTCCCCTCCCCTGTCCAGTACTGGGGACTGAGCCTTGCCTGCATCACACATTCCAGGCAAACATCTCTGGGCCACATTCGCAGTCCCTGCGTGTTCTTACATGCCCTCTCCTTCTCCATTACAGAAGCTTAATTATAAAATAAATATGTTATAGTAACTTTTCTAAGATGGTGTCTTAGTTACTATTCTATGGCCGTGCCAAGCATCATAAACAAGGCAATTTATAAAAGGAAGCATTTAAAGCCACCCTGGTGGCATGCCTTTAGTCCCAGCGCTCAGGAAGCAAAGGCAGGCAGATATCTGAGTTTGAGGCCAGAGGATCTGCAAAGTGAGTTCCAGGACAGCCAGGGATACACAGAGAAACCTGCCTGGGGCTAGAGTTTGGGGATGGTGGTGGGGAGGAAGTATTTAACTGGAATTATGTTTTCGTAGAGTCCATGATGGCGGAGCACACGTGTGACAGGCAGAAAGGCTGAGGACTCACACTGATTCCAAAGTAGGGGGCAGAGGGAGACACACCAGGGGTGGTGCAAGTCTCCTGAACCACAACACCCACCCCAGTGACACACCTCCCCAACAAGACCACACTTCTCAATCCTTCCCAAACAGTTCTACCAGCTGGGGACCAAGTATGAGCCTCTGAGGGCCTTTCAAACCATCACATGGGCACTGTGGGACACATCTGTAATCTCCAGCACACAGAAGGCTGAGGCAGAGGATCCATGTGAGTTCAGAACCAGCCTGGCTATACAGTGAGACTGTTTTACAAGATGACAACATAACACATTTCCTTATGCTGCAAATAACATTCCACTTACTGCCCAGCCCAAGGACCTCTTGCCCTGTAATCAAACAGCTCTTAAAAAAAAATCAGGCCAGGCAGTGGTGGTGCACACCTTTAATCCCTGCACTCGGGAAGTACAGGCAGGTGTACATCTTTGAGTTCGAGGCCAACCTGGTCTACAAAGTAAGTTCTAGGACACCCAGGGCTGTTCCACAAAATCCTGCCTCAGAGAAAAACAAAAAACAAACAACAACAAAAAATCAGCTAGGGGTGGGGTGAGCTAGAGAGATGGCTCAGAGGTTAAGAGCACTGTCTGTTCTTGCAGAATACCAAGGTTCAATTCCCAGCACCCACATGGTGGCTTCACAACCATCTGTAGCTGCAAATCAAAGGGATCTGACACCTTCTTGGGACTTCTGTGGGCACCAGGCACAAATGTATATGTACATACATGCAGATAAAACATTCATACAGGGGGTTGGGGATTTAGCTCAGTGGTAGAGTGCTTGCCTAGCAAGCGCAAGGCCCTGGGTTCGGTCCCCAGCTCCGAAAAAAAAAAAAAAGAAAAAATTCATACACATAAAATAAAATAAGTACATCTTTGAAAGTACACAATTATTTGGAATATTTTATTAGTTTTTTGTTTTTTTTAGGGAGAGGGGTTGAACAAGGTCTCACTATATAGCCTTGTCTATTCCAGAGTTCACTATATAAAACAGGCTGGTTTGGGATTGATAGAGACCTGCCTGTGGGTTGAGATTAAAAGTACAGACTATTATGCCTGGCTGGAATATTTTAAACATTCTATTAAAGTCAGGGTCTCATGTATCCCAGATGGGCTTCAAACTCCCTGCATTGTCCAGGACACCCCTGAATTTCTGATCTTTCTGCTTCACTCCCACTGTCTTGATTACACGTATGCATAGCCATTAGCCATGCCTGGTTTATGTGCACTGGGACTGAAGCCCAGGCTTTCTCCATGTAGGGAAGCATTTTATTAACTGAGCTACGTCCCAGCCCTCTTCCCTCTTTTTTTTTTTTTTTTTTTTTTTCCTTTTCTTTTTTTCGGAGCCGGGGACTGAACTCAGGGCTTTGTGCTTGCTAGGCAAGTGCTCTACCACTGAGCTAAATCCCCAACACCCCCTTCCCTCTTTTGGTGGTGGTGGAATTTGTTTTGAGTGTGTGTTCTCTCTCTCTCTCTCTCTCTCTCTCTCTCTCTCTCTCTCTCTCTCTGTGTGTGTGTGTGTGTGTGTGTGTGTGTGTGTGTGTGTACACTTGCAGAGAGGAAGCATCATCGCAGATATAATCCTCAGGAACACCATCCACCTCCTTTAAGACAAGGTCCTGTATTGGCTTGGAGCTCATCCATTATGCTAGGCTAACTGGCCAGTAAGTCCCAGACATGCTACTTACCCAAAGTGGCCCTGAACTTACAATCCTCCTGCTGGGATTTTAAAAAAGATTTTATTTTTATTTTTAATTATGTGTATGTGTGTACCAGTGTGTGGGTATAGGTGTACACAAATACAAGTGTCCCAGAAGCCAGCGCTCTCTGGAGCTGAAGTTACAGGGAGTTGTAAGCTACCAATGCAGGGGATGGGAACCAATGCTGGTCCTTTGCAAACACAGTATGCAATGTGAACTGCTGAGCCATCTCCCAAGCTCCTTGTTTTAAAGTCAAAGGTCTTTTATTTTTATTAGAGTGCATTCATCAAACATAATGATGGTTGTGTAATGACATTTTCATTTAAACACATCATGTTCTTTGACCACATTCACTCCTCCATACGCTCCCCTTTCTCTCACCTTTTCTGCCAGTCCCTCGAAAAGCAACCTAATCTACTTTCTACTTCTCTACTTCCACATGATGTCGTCTATGCATATATAATATATAACTAGTGGGGGGGTGTTATTTTTGGAGGCTGACCTAAAACTCACTGAGGTTGAGGAGGTGTGGCCTTGCTAGAAGAAGTATGTCACTGGGGGCTTTGAGAGTACCTAGCCCTCCCAGCTTCCAGTTGGCTCTCTCTGCTTCTTGCTTGTGCTTGAAGATGTCAGATTCCTACTCCTACGTCCACGCCTGTTGCTTGTTGCTCTGCCCCCAAACTATGATGGACTCTCATTCCTCTAGATCCGTATGGTCAAATAAATTCTCCCTTCTAGAAGATGTCTCTGGTTAGGTTTTATCATAGTGACGGAAAAGTACTTAACACACGGTATAATTTTGAAAAATATTGCATTATTTCCCCCATAATTTATTATCAAAAATCCTTAATTGGACCAGCAGCACATGCCTATAATTCCAACACTTGGGAGGTGGAGGCAGGAGGATCAGCAGTTCAATGCTGGTCTTTCCAGCTGAAGAGATGGCTCAGCGGTTAAGCACACTGAGTGCCCTTCCAGCGGTCCTGAGTTCAAATCCCAGCAACCACATGGTGGCTCACAACCATCTGTAATGGGATCCATTGCCCTCTTCTGGTGTGTCTGAAGACAGCCACAGTGTGCTCACATAAATAAATAAAAAATTTTTTTGAAAGGACAGCTACAGTGTATTCAAAAATAAACTAAATAATTTTTTTAAGGCTAGTCGAGGAAGTCTGATATCAAACAGTCAGACGGTGAACTGGGATAAAATCTGGAGTGTAAAAAATTGATTAAATAAAATAAAAAAAGATGAATTTTTTTTTAAAAAGCTCATTTTCCTTATTTAGCAAGTTCAAAGCATTGAGGCTTGTCTGAGCTACATGAGATCCTATGTAAAAACTACCAAAGCTCGCTCGCTCTCTCTCTCTCTCTCTCTCTCTCTCTCTCTCTCTCTCTCTCTCGCACACACACACACACACACACACACACACACATACACACACACACACACTAAACCAAGGGTGGAGACAAATAGATTTCTGGGATTCTATGGCTAGTTAGTCTAGCCTACTTAGTGAGTTTCAGGCCAGTGAAAGACCCTATCTCAAAATAAAAAGTGGACAATATCTGGGGAACCACTGTCCCCTGGCCTCCAGACGTGTGAATGTGCACTTGCTAATCCGTACACATGAAAACATACATACCTTGTTTCTACACTAATCAAGAGAATTAATGGGCTTTTAGTTGGATCACTAAAAAATTAAGACAGGTTTTGAAATCATTCTGTAGCAGAGAGCTGGGTTTATTGGCCTGCATAACTACACCTAGATCATTAAGAAAATTTAAGCAAGACTCTACCTCTGAAAGATTTTTAAAAGGAAGCTGGATGGGACGGGGTGGGGGGATGAAGAGGTGGCTCAGTTCCTAGCACCCAAATGATAATTCATAACTGTTCATAACTCCAGTCCAGGGAGCCTGACACCCTCTGCTGGCATGAGTGTCATGAACATTAATACATACAGACAAAACAGACATACACATAAAAATCAATGAAAGTTTTATTTTTTTGAGACAAAAAATAAAACTCTCTATGTAGTCCTGGCTGTCTAGGAACTCACTATGTCGGCTAGGCTGGTCTTATGCTCACAGAGATCTGCTTGCCTCTGCCTTGCCAGTGCTTTAAATAAAAGCAACTGCCACCATTGGCTGGCTCAATTAAATAAATATTTTTTTGAAAGGGAGCTGGGATACAATGTAATCCCAGACCTTGTAAGGTGCCAGCAGGCAGGTTAGTCAGGGCTATCCTCAGCCACATGAGACTCTGTATCAAAACAACAATAAAAAGGTCAGTTTTACTTTGTAATAATGCTAGTCTTCTGTTTCAATTATTATTGACACGCTCTGTAGTTAAATCAGTCCCAGAAGCCAGGTGGATGAACCCAAGGGCCATAGACAGTTGCAAAGAGGCTGTGCAGAGAGAGCAGGAGAGAATGTAAAAGGAATGAATGATGGTATCTTGTGTTCTTGTCTTTACTATGGACATCCATGCTCTTTTAAGGGAATCTGGAACCTATTTTTAAAGCTAGGAAGAGGAGTCTTGCATGGAGGCACAGACCTGAAATTCTAGCAGTTGGAAGATGGAGTCAGGAGGTCCCCCTGGGGCTTGCTAGCCACTTAAATCTGTGAGCTCCAGGTTCTGTGAGACTCAAAATACAAGGTCAAAGGATAGAGATGGATCAGTAGTTAAAACATTTCCTATGCAAATGTACGAGACAGAATTTGGATCCTCAGAAACCCAAGTGTGGGATGGGCCAGATAGCTTGACTGGACTCCTGGGAGGAGACAGAGCGGATCCCCAGAGTGAGCTGACTAGCAAGGTGAGAAACCCTGTCTCAGTGGGTAAGGTACAAGAGTGGTGGCACATGATTCCTGACATCAAATGTGAGCCTCCACAGGAATGTGTGCATGTATGCACCCTCCTTCCTCTGCACACACACAAGGGTAGGCAGGGGTGGGGGTGAGGTAGGGGCGGGGAATTCAAAATAAGGCAGCAAGTAAATGAAGAAGACACTGGATATTAACTTCAGCAATAGCTTCCAGAGACTGCACATCCAAGACATTTACATCTAGCAGGCCTGACACAAGGTCCTAACAACAATGGAGAAGCAGAAGGGTGAACAAGTGTGCACAGAAGAGGAAAAGCGCAGGGGGCAGCCTCACACTATAACCTGTTCTCATGTTAACTCATCCAGTCCTTCAAGGATTAACCCAGTTCCTTTTTAATGATCTAATTACCACTAAAAGGCCCCACCTCTGGACACCACCGCAATAGCAAATTTCAACATGGGAACCAAACAGTATTGAAACCACAGTAATAGGCATCACAAAAGAAAAGAAAAAGCTGCTCATCACTTGAAAATGACTTTTTATTCAATGGCACAGTGAATCTGAAGTAAGAGTGGAATTTCCAGATGAAGTCAGAACGGCAGTTACACACTAAAGCCCAGGGGTTAGGTACTGAAGCAGGGAAGCTGGCCTGCCTTGGAGTCAAGCCCCACTCTGTGACCCAACGTGTTAGCTCACCTGTCTGTTTGTTCATCAGTGCAGTGGAAAAAAAACAGAACCTACTTCCTTGGCTTGGTCAGATTCCATTGGGTAATTTGTGGCAAGTGCTTAGCAACTCACTTTGGACGTTTTCAGTGCCCGATAAATGTGTTTATCTGTGCAGTGCTGAAGAACCAAACTCGAGATTTTGTGCACATAAAGCAAGTGCTCTACCAGCGAGAGTTTCATCTCAAGATCAAATACAAGTGCTTATTCTCCCCACCCCCCGTCTGTGGAGCAGGCTCTCTTTCAGTCTCAGCTGGACTCAAACTTGACTTTTTAACCAAGAGTGGCTTTGAACTCCTGATCTTCCTGTCTGCTGCTATCAGATGCTTGGATTACAAGCATGCATCACCACGCCCAGCTTTAAATATAGGTATTTTTAATACCATGTGCATGATGAATGTAATCATAAACTTTTGGCAATGTGGTATTATGAGAAGGTGATATGCTCCTGTGTTAGTACTACTTTCTTTTTTTTTTTTTTTTTTTTTTTTTTTTTTGTTCTTTTTTTCGGAGCTGGGACCGAACCCAGGGCCTTGCGCTTCCTAGGTAAGCGCTCTACCACTGAGCTAAATCCCCAGCCCTAGTACTTTCTTATGTATAAGCTATTGGGGAGGTAGGAATCAAACTGTGACAGAAGTCTTTCTTCCCCGGAACTGCACAGTCACCTTTCTTCCTGAGCTTATGAGCATTGCTATGCCAATGGAACCCCAGAATATCCAGAGAGCGCTTGACACCCACTAGTTTCTGCTCCTGGTATCTGTAATGTGAGTAGCTGGAGGACTTGCAATTGGTAAAGGAAAGTGATCCTTGGCTCCAAGATCTACCCATGAAACTACTTTGGGTGAGCAATGGGGAAATTGTTTTCATAGTTGGGGGAGGTTAAAACAATATGAAAAGACATAGAATCTTTCTTCAAGAACCTTGATTCTATTCCCAGTCCTCATGTAGAAGTTTATAACCCTGTTACTCCAGTTCTAGAAGGATCCAAATGTCCTCTTCTGGTTTCAACAGGCATGAGACAAACAGGGGGTGCACACAGGTACTCAACATACAGGCACTCATACATGGTACAGTTTTTAGAATCTTTGTTGTTGTTTTGGTTTTTTGAGACTGGGTTTCTCCATGTAACCCTGGTTGTACTGGACTCTGTAGACCCAGGCAGGACTCGAACTTAGGAGATTCTGTACCTCCACTGTCACCACCACCACCACCACCACCATCACCAGGCCAAATGTTTCATCTTTAAAAATACATATTTATGTGTGTGTGTGTGTGTGTGTGTGTGTGTGTGTGTGAATAAAAACCACATTTTCACAGGTGTTTGAGGAGGCCAGAAGAGGGTTTCAGACCCCTTAGAGCTGGAGTTGCAGGAGGCTGTGAGCCTTGAGATGTGGATGCTGGGAATTGAACTTCAGTCCTCTACAAGAGTAGCAATTGCTCTGAACTGCTAATCCATTTCTCCTGAGGGGGTGGCAGGGAGTGGGGGGAGGGCAAAATAGGACAAATTCTGCCAGATACAGTAATTCATCTCTGTAATCAAAACACTAGGAAATAATGCAGAAGAATGTGACTTTGAGGCCAGGACCAGAGATGCCTTTCAAGGCCTTGTCTCAGAAATAAGTTAATTTGAAAGGAAACAGGACTAATGAATGTAGATGCTTATAGACATCTGGGATGTGAAGAAAGGACGCCGTGCTTTTCACTTAGGAAAAGCGATGAACTTGGCATGAAGGTGTCCCCTGTTTGTGAGATATTAACTCAACCCTTCAGTGAGCTGGAGCCTCCAGGTGTCCAAAACGGGAATTTATGGGGAAGAGAGTGGTCCACTACTCATGGGGAGTTCCCCTTGGGATGGGAGAGTAAACCTGAGATTCAGGAAAGGGGGCAACTTACCAATAAAGGGAGAAGAGTTCAAAAGGAAATGTTAATACAAATGAGGGAGAGGCCCAAACAAAAGGGAATGAACTCCTATGGGTGAAACAGGGAAGCCAGGATACCAGGAATCACCTGTTGGCCAACTACCGCAGAAGGAAGGGCTGTCCTGAACTGCACCAGTGAAGCACGCATCCCAGGAGCTGGTTTTCACAAATTCAGCCTACCCAACTTCGGGGCTCTCTTCTCACTGGAAAACTGGAAATAGTGTCTCAAGGGCAGGCCACAGACAGCGAAATCGTTTGCATAAGCTTTCCCCGACATTTCTCTTCCAACCCCTTCCCAAACGCCTCTAGCCAAGGGCAAGGAATGCGGGCTCTAACCGGATAGGAAGGCCGGAGGCTGCCGCACCTGCGCCACCTTGCAGTGGCGTCGTGGCCCATTGTGGGCTTTCGGGATGCACTTCTGGTGTTCTGAGACCCAACGAGTGGCTGGACTCGGTGGAGCCAGTGTAGAGCCGCCTCCAGGGCACGCGAGCCTCACCCACGCCGCCGGGCGTCCGGATACCACCGGCGCTGCGGCTGGGTCTGGGGTGGCGGAGTGGCCGGGCGGGTCCAGCCGGAAGTTCTGCTGGGCAGGAGGGGTGGGAGCGCGCCCGGTGTGGGCGGGGCCGGCGGCGCAGGGGTTAATGCCAGTCCCGCCCCGCGCTCTGACTCAGTTTCACCAGAAACTAGGGAGCGGGGAAGAGGCAGCCAATCGTCCGCGCACCCAGAGCCGAGCGGAAGCCGGGCGGGATCTTCGGCGGGCCCACCCCGTTCACCTGCGCAGGTAGCCTGGGCGGACGGTAGGCGGAGGCCCAGCGGGGTCCGAGCGTGTTTGGCGGACATCCGCTCTGTGTTGGGGTACGCGAGCTCCCGAGCGGTGCTCTGCCCGACGTCGGGTTCGAGTGTGCGTGGACGGATAGGCCCGCGTGCGCCTCCTCGTTCCCAGTGCCCCGCGCCACTACCCGAGCTGATCAGGTGCGTCTCTTGTGTCTCCTCCCCTCTCAGGTCACAAGCACCCTCGGAACCCAGAGGCCCGCACTGTGAAGGTGACTCCCGCCTTGGGGAGGAGGGCGACGGCCCCTGGGAGCACGATGGCGGCCCGCCGCCTGGCGCAGGCCAGCATCTCTACGGTCTGCGTATGGCTCCTTTGCGCGCTTGGTCTCCAGGGCACTGAGACCGAGCTGCCGTCCGCACCCCCTGAGTTTTCCGGGGGAGCCGCCTGCTTGAACCGCTTTACCAGCGGGGTGCCGGCTTTTGTGTTGGACACCGAAGCTTCAGTCAGCAACGGGGCCACCTTCCTGGGTTCCCCGACGGTGCACCGCGGCTGGGACTGCGTGCGTGCCTGCTGCACCACCCAAAACTGTAACCTGGCGCTGGTGGAGCTGCAGCCGGACGGAGGCGAGGACGCCATCTCTGCCTGCTTCCTCATGAACTGCCTGTATGAGCAGAACTTCGTGTGCAAATTCGCTCCGAAGGACGGCTTCATCAACTATCTTACCCAAGATCTTTACAACTCCTACCGCGAGCTGCGAACTCGAGGCTTTGGAGGTGAGGAAGGTTGCTGGCCTGAACGGATAGGCAGGTTATGGAGACTTGGCAAAAAGGAGTTAGGGAGGAGAGCCCTTCCTTTGTCGACTGCCTTTGAAGTAGGCAGTATTTAGTAAACAAAGGGAATGGGGGATTGGAGAGGGACAGCTTCTCAGGGTCCAGGTTCTGGCTCCTGAAGTCAGGGTGTTCAGAGTTGATTACAGACGGGCTGTGCCTATGGGAGAATTGATGTGACTTTCTAGGTTTCACTACCTCTGTCCCTGATAGGCCGAGTCAGGGAATGTTGATGCGCCCAAGTGACTAGAAAGACACCCTAGGGGCTGGGGATTTAGCTCAATGGTAGAGCGCTTGCCTAGGAAGCGCAAGGCCCTGGGTTCGGTCCCCAGCTCCGAAAAAAAAGAACCAAAAAAAAAAAAAAAAAAAAAAGAAAGGCACCCTGACCAAGCCTTGCCGTGGGCTGTTTGAGGCCTTAACAGAATGAGCCTGTCCATGGGTCTCCTCCCGTGCTGGATAAGGGACAGATTAGTGGCTCTGCCCGGGGAATAGATTGGCCTTTTGCAGGTGAACCAATGATATAACCAGGCCCCAGACAATACAGACAAACGCAGGCAAAGGTTTTCCTGAGGGAGGGGGACTGTGTTGTGGGTCCAGTCTCCTAGAAGCTCTCTGGTGAGGGGTGAGGAGGGCTGTTGGGGTGAGTCAACTTGCTGGTATGTGTATCTGGTAGGTGAGGGATGTCAGCTGCCCCAGCAGGTGTGTGTGCCTGTCCACGTGAGCCAAGTAGGGCTGTACCTGCTTGGGCTATGGTAGGCCTGGCTGTCTGTTCACCTTGTTTACTCCGGAGAGGAGGCAAAGTGGGGATCGAGGATCCTCCTCTTTAGTCTTAGGACTGACTGGCTGACTGGGCAGTAGACTGTGAGCAGGGCTGCACCAGCCTGGTCATTCTCTCTGCCCATTCGGTTTGCCGGGTTTGGGACAGGGGTGGGTCACAGTTATAACTTCTGCTGCCTCTTCACATTTTACTCATTGTGCAGGTCCCCGCTGTCCCCACTCTCTGGAAGAGGTGCTACTTGTACCTGCTCTTTAGAGTAGTAGGAAACAGCCTCCTCTGTTAAATTATTTGCCGGTATAGTGGTGCACATCTTTAACTCCAACACTTTGGAGGCAGAGGCAGGCAGATCTCTGAGTCCAAGGCCAGCCTGGTTTACAGAGTGAGTTCCAGGACATCCAGGGCAACACAGAGAAACCCTGTTTAAAAAAAGAGAGATGATGGGGTTCTGGAAAAGAGAGAGAGAGAGAGAGAGAGAGAGAGAGAGAGAGGGGAAAAGAAATGAAAAAAGTTGTTTGCCCAGGATAACATCCCTAAATGGTAAGCCTAGACCTCACCTCAGGGGCCTACTCCAGAAGTACTGTTGTGTTTCACATAGGACCACCTCTCTAGTAGAACACTAGCCCTCAAATGGATGGTAACCCAGCAGCTAATAGAACCAAAGTGTGGAGTGCAGGGAACAGGATAGGGTTAACACAACAGACACCTTTCTCTCCAGGCTTGTTTTCTGAGCTAGTACCTATTGTAGACCAAGGGTCTGCTCTTCTCTCTTGATCTCTGGGAAGACTTGAGGTGAGGATTCTGGAAGGTGGAGGATGCTGTCTGTGAGGTAGGTTGGTCCATAGTGTCTTACTTGGTTAGGTTTGGAGCCTGTTCTACAAGGAAACAGCATTATAGTAGGTGGTGATGACTCCTATTGGTTGTGGTCTGAGTCTCTGGACCTGGGCTACTTAGTCCTAGGGCCAGCCTTCCTCTTTCGGAAATCCCAAGAGTGCTCCATTTGGCGTGAGATGGGCTAGAATGGGGATTTCCTGGAACATTTGAGGAGCTGGGTAGGGCTCGGGTGTTGTGTGCACTTCAGGCCATTGCAGGCTCAGGGATACTTTAGGAGGTCCAGGAGCTGCTTGTCAGTGGCTCTGCTGTCAGCCAAGAGATTAGAGGGGATGTGTCAGGAAACCTAAGCTGTTGGTTGAACGAATCCATCCCAGAATGGGTGGCTTGAATCCCTTTTCCCAGCTTGTGGCTAGGCCAGGCAAGAAGACTCCAGGCCAGTAACTTGTCCTTCTCTCCCCTGTACCTGTGTCCCCTCACCATGGCCTGGTGACCTAGGAGGAGGAGCCTGCAGTTCCCTGGATATGTCCTGAGGCCTGGTTTTATTGTGATTCCAGCCCTTTGCTCTCTCTAGGATAGGAAGAAGGGAGTGGTAGGTAGGGTGGGGCATTTGCCCCTTGGTCTTGGGGCAAGCAGATATGCGCTGGGTGGGGTGGGGGAAGCTGTTCCTCATTCAGAGTCTGATGCCTGCCTGTCATTTGGTTCCGCCTGATCTAGGCTTATCGCCCAGGGTCTGGTCAATACTGCCCAGCCACTGGCAGCACTGTTTCCAAGCAACCACTTTCTGTTCTTCTTTTGCCGTCTTGCTTCCCTACCTTTTTGTGTCCTCCTTCTTTTTTTTTTTTTTTTTTTTTTTTGGTTCTTTTTTTCCGGAGCTGGGGACCCAACCCAGGGCCTTGCACTTCCTAGGTAAGCGCTCTACCACTGAGCTAAATCCCCAGCCCCGTTTTTTGTGTCCTTGTTCCCTGCTTTCTCTTTGACCCCTTTTTTTCTTTGTTTCTTTTACCCTGAATCTAACCTCACATACTAAGCAAGGACCCACGACCAAGCCACACCCCTGGCCCTTTTTGCAAAACTTTGAGATGGGGTTCCCACTAGGCAGACATTGAACTAGCTCTGTAGCCCACATAGTTCTTGAACTTAGATCCTTCTGCCTGTCTTTCCAGTAATTGGAATTACAGACCTATGACACTAGGCCCGCCAACCCTGACTTCTCCCTGAGTCCCTGTGAAACCTTGTCTCTCCTGTCCATTACCCTGTCACATAGTCTTCTCATCTCTATGACTCAGCCCCTACAGCTGGCCTTATCTTGTTGCTCTTTGAGCACTCTTACATGCCACATAACCCTCTGTAGAGCCACCCTTGATACAATTCTATTGTAGGCTTAATATATACATTGTAGGCTTAATGTATACATTTGTGCAATAGCTCCCCAGTATTATTTATAATAATGAAGAACTGGAAACAACTTTCATGTATGTCAGCACATCTTTTAATTGAATACTGTGATGCTGTTTGAACAACAATAAAACCAGGCTGCCAAGATGGCTGAGTGGGTAAAGGTGCTTGCCACCAAGACTGGCAACCTGAGTTTGATCTCCAGTGCCTACTTGGTAGAGGGTGGAAACTGACCGCCATATGCTGACCTCCACACACATGCCTTGGCATGCCCCTGCCCACAACACATACACAGCATATACATACATACTAAACAAACAAATGTAAGGTAATACTAATAAACCCTAAGGCAAAGTTTAGGAAGGAGATGAATTTAAATACTTCCACCTGACATGATGGTTCGAATCTCAGCTCTGGGGAGGCTGAGGCATTCAAGTCTGAAAGCCAGACTGGACCACACAGTAAGTTTCAGGTCAGGTTACATAGTGAGACTCTGTCTAAATCAGAGAGAGAGGAAAATACTGTCTTTAAGAGATTCTCTCCTCTCCACCCCTTTCCCACTCTAGTGAAGACATGCCTTTACTCTAAGGAACGCTGGGGATGTTTGGTGTGTTGTTGGTTTGGTTTGGTTTTGCATTTCTTTGGTTATTTGTCAAGGTGTGCTTTCTCCTCATAGAGGTCAGAGGGTAATGTACAGGATCTGTTCTCTTCGCTGTGTGGATCCTGGGGATCAAGCTCAGGTCAAGCTTGGTGGCATTTACCTTCCCCTGCTGAGCCGTCTTACTGGCTCGAAAGTGGCATTTTAGATAAGAGTGTGAGCCATGAAGAGAGACAGCCCTGGGTTCAAATCTCACTTTTAACACTTAAAAACTGAATCACGACGCCAGAGTTCAGTTCCCAGCACTTATGTTAGATAAAAACCCAGCCATACCTCTCGTGTGTCAAATTTTCTCATCCAGTGAGAGTGAACCTGCAGGTTACAAAGGGAAGTGGTCTTGATGGTAAATATTTTAGGCCTTCTGTGCCATACACTGTGGCGATGGAAAAGCAGCCATGGGTGACGTATAAGTAGGGGCAAGACTGATCCCAGTGGGTTCGAGCCCAGGCCTTGTGCAAGCCAGAGCACTCTGCCACTCTGCCACAGAACTACACCTCCTGCCCAGAGTTTATTTTACCAAATTTTCACATTTCACAAAAGCTGACCTTCTTTTCCCTGTTTTTTTTTTTTTTTTGGTTCTTTTTTTTTTTTTTTTTTTCGGAGCTGGGGACCGAACCCAGGGCCTTGCGCTTCCTAGGTAAGCGCTCTACCACTGAGCTAAATCCCCAGCCCCCTTTTCCCTGTTTTTTATCCTGCTTTTTTTCTTTTTTTTAGGATAGGACGGAAGGTTAGTCTGAATTCTACCCACCCATGCTAACTAATGCCTGATGTAGCCTGCCCCAGTGTCCGGCACACGCTCACTACAGCCCCTAAATTAGTATGTCCCCACGTCTGTCTCCAGCCCTGGCCTCACTGGAACACCCACACTCATCTCCCTCTGAGCCAGTATGTGTGCAGCGTGGCTTAGATTCAGCTTTTCTGTGGATGGAGCACACTTCTTTCTTAGTCTGGTTTCTCTTCTGCTTAGCCCTCTGTCTTCCTTCCCCTTTCCCAGAGCCTTTCAAGAGAAGCTGGGAGTGTCTGCTTACAGGTGTTTCTCTGATCTTTCTTTACTTCCCCTGGCTACCCTGTGACTCAGACCTCTCCTGTTACATCGATCCTGAACCTCTTGCCCTTGTCCACCTGTCAGCCTTCTTTATAAAAACTCTTTCAATCAGATATTTAAATGCTGATGCCCAGGGCAAGGCTACCCCAGGTCCCTCCCACATCTTGGACCTCATGTGCATTACGGACGTCAAGGACTAGGGTAGCCAGGCTCCCATAACTCCACTCCACCGCTCACTTTCACTGTCCGGTCTCTTCCTGTATCGCTGTTTGACTGTGCTCCTGGTGTATCCAAGCACTCTGACTTAGTGTTTAGAAAACCTCGAGGTTTGTCTCAGTCTGGCCTCCTTACTGTCCACAGAAGCAGCTCTGCAGATTCCTAGTTCCTTTTCACTTTAATTCTCTTCGTTGTCATTATTGCTTTAGTGTGTGTGCATGTGTGGAATGTATGTGCACACGTGTGTAGTTAGGTTCACATGTACACCTGCATGTGGTGGATATCAAGTACTTCCCTTAATTATTCCTTTATTTGTAACTTAATAAATAAAGAATTATTTGTTCGTTTTGCTTTTTGAGACAAGATCTCACTACACAGCCTAAACTGGCCTTAGACTCACAGAGATAGATCCACCTGCCTCTTTTCACACTGAGGATTTGAACTCAGAACCTCCTGCTTTCATGACAGACACCTTACTAACTGAGCCAACTCTTCAGCACAGTTTACAAACACCCCGTTCCCCATAATCAAGAAAAAAAGTGAAAACAAAATCTGCCTTGCCTTCTGTTGAGAGCTTACCCTTCCTCTGACACCCCACCCTGCCACCGTCTCCTCCCTCATATCACCTCATGATTCTGGGTCTTTGTTTTTTAATTTGCATAACCAATTGTGGTGGCACATGGGAAGTAGAGGTGGTCTATTTCTGTGAATTCAAGGCCAGTCTCTGTAGTGGATTCTAGGCCAGCCAGGGATGCACAGTGAGACCCTGGCTCAAATACAAATAATTGTGTCTGTACGTATGAATGTGGGCTTGTGCACATGGACAGGGCATATTTTTCCTTTTTTGTGTTTTTGGTTTGGTTTTGGTTTTGAGACAGGATCTTGCTGTGTAGTGAAAGCTAACATGCATAGAAAAACTGGTCCAAATTTCATTATTCTCTTGTCTCAGGCTCTCAAGTGCAAAGATTGGAAATGGGTGCCCCCGGGGCCAGCTTCTCCATCTCTTGCTTTTTGCGGTGTGTGTGGACCAGACATTTGTGCATGGAATGTGTGTGTGGATGTACATATTTGTGTATGGATGTGTGTGTGAAGGTCAGAGGACAATCTCAGGCGTCCTCAGTGCTATCCACCTTTTAGTTTTTGTCTGAGGATGGATTTCTCACTGGTCTGGAATTTACCAAGTAGGCTAGGCTGGCCAGCCAATGTTCCCCAGATATCCTCCTGTCTTTGTCTCCCCAGCCAGCACTAGACTGTAAGTGCATGACATTTCATCCAGCTTTTTTATATGGGTTCTGGGAATTGAACTCAAGTCTTTATGCTTGCAAGGGAACACTTTAGTAATAGAGCATTCTCCCCATCCTTGTTCTCGTGTCCTATTCTGCTTGGCACTGTCCTAACCCTGGCGAGATGGAGGGCCTTGCTCATGTGAGTGGATAGCTCAGCGCTGTGCCACTTGGGTTTTTTACAATGTCAGTTATCCCGGGTAATGTCCTAGAAGTCCTTTACGCCATCAGTTATGCAAAGACTCCTTCCAAATAAGGCCATATTCATGGGTTCTAGAGATTCTGTGGGTGCAAGGATGGGGGGCGTCCACCCCAGTTTTAGCAGGAGTCCATTTCTGAGCTTATCTCTCTGACAGGACAGACCCCTAGCTCTCAGGTGAAGGAAGCCTCAAACTGTCAAGTCCGGGAAGAGTATGGCTCTTGGAAATTCCTCGAAGTTGATGGCAGAGGCACCCTGTACGACTTATGTGCCTGGTGCCCATGGAGGCCAGAAGAGGGCATCAGAAAACCTGCAACTTATGGATGGTTCTGAGCTGTTGTGTGGGACAAGAGCCAGTGTTTTTTGTTTTTTGTTTTTTGTTTTCTTTTTTTCGGAGCTGGGGACCGAACCCAGGGCCTTGAGCTTGCTAGGCAAGCGCTCTACCACTGAGCTAAATCCCCAACCCAAGAGCCAGTGTTCTTAACCACTGAGCCATCTCCCAGGACCATTCCACCCATAAGTACCTGTATGCCTATCTGTTTGTCAAAGGGTCGTCTTATCCATCCTAGGCTGAGTTCAGACTTTCTGTTATCCTAGGACAACCTTCTGAACCTCCGGCCTCACCTTCTGACTGCAGGAATTGCAGGCCTGTGCCACCACTATTTTATTTAGCACTAGGGAATCTCACCCTGCTGAATGCCAGTGCTAAGCAAGCAGCCCACCCACGGAGCTAGACCTGGAGCCCCAGAGGAAAGATGGCTTTTTTATCACGTGCTGTTTTGATTGGCTTTAGAAGAAATTGTTGCTTTAACTTTTTCAAGTAGTCACCTGCTTATTGTGGAAAATAAGAACAGACTCATCCCCCGACCCAGTGTGCACGCACACCGGCAGATTTTTTTCCCCCTAAATGGGATTAGATAATCTAGCACATAGCACTCAGTTACTTGCTTCAGCCACTCATAATGCAGCTACTCATAATGCAGCTGCAGAGAGGGCAAGGTTCTGGCTTTGTTGAGAGCCCTCCTTGTGCCTATGCAGGCCACTGAGTCCTAGGTTGGCCACCACCCCTCTCGTTTACCAAGAGAGCCTTAGTCTAACGATGGTTAATTTTACTTCCATTTCTCTCAGGTTCCCGGATCCCTCGAATCTGGATGGGCATAGACTTGAAGGTGCAGCTGCAGAAGCCCCTGGTACTGAGAGATGCAGACAACACAGACTGGCATCTACTGCAAGGTGACCAAGATGTCAGTGTTAAGGTGAGACACTGAGATTCCCGGCCTTCCCCACAGCCTCCTAGGACTCCTTCAGGGGCCGTAGGCCAACCGCTGGCTCATTTGGTGTTGACTAGAGAAGAGAGCAGGATTCCTTTGATAGCCAGTCTGTGTGCTCTCCTGAGGGTAGTGGGGCATGGCCGTGAGGACCTGTGGTTGTCAGACAACATCAGGAAGTGGCCAAGCCTCATGACCAGTGTTGTGTATAGAGAAACCATCCAGAAGAAGTTGAGCTGTGGGGACTTAAGGAGGGAACCTACCTGTTCCAACTGACAAGAACCGACTCAGACCAGCTAGAGGAAACAGTCAACCTGACTATCACCGTGCTAACTGCCGAGCAGACGGAAGGTGACTGGGGGAGGACACGAGGTGCCTGGAGCTCCCCTGACCCCACTGATGACCCTCTAGTCCTAATACACAAGTTCTCCTCTGTCTAGATTATTGCCTCGCATCCTACAAGGTGGGCCGCTGCCGGGGCTCCTTCCCACGCTGGTACTATGACCCCAAGGAACAGATCTGCAAAAGTTTCACTTTTGGAGGTTGCCTAGGCAACAAGAACAACTACCTTCGTGAGGAAGAGTGCATGCTAGCCTGCAAGGATGTGAAAGGTGGGTCTCACAAGATGTGAGGCAGCTTTAGAGCTCAGGTGACTTTGCCCAGGGTGGGTAGTTTTTCTGGCCAGGGAAGTGGACTTCCCATCATCCTTATTATTATTATTATTATTATTATTATTATTATTATTATTATTATTACTACTACTACTACTACTACTACTACTACTACTACTACTATTATCCATGCCCCCTATTATTCCTCTGTTTTTTCCCCCTAGGAATCTCACCTAAAAGGCATCATCCAGGTGCGTTTTACTTTTCTTTCCTTATTTCCTCCCCCATGTCTTGGTCTTCAGCTCACATGATAACCATGCCCCTGTAAAGCCTGCATTTACTCAGCTCCCACCACCTCGGTATCCAAACATCTGAGCCTTCCACCTCATCAGCTTCCTGTCAGGATCGGCCCAGTTTACAGATGGGGGAGCTGGGTTGGTGAACAGTAGGCTCGTGGGGAGGCCCAGGTAGATGATGGTCCCTTCTCACACACTCTGTGCCTGAGCATCACCTCACCCCCATCCAGTGTGCACCGGCAGCTGCCATAGCACGCAGTTCCAGTGCAGCAATGGCTGCTGTATCGACGGCTTCCTGGAGTGTGATGACACGCCTGACTGCCCTGATGGCTCCGATGAGGCCACTTGTGAAAAATGTGAGCTGGGGAACAGGATATAGGGCAGGGGTGTGGGGACACCCTAAGTGCTCTCCCTCACACCTCTGGGTCCCCGTGATTGGCCCTAGCCTCTGTGCTTTCACCTCTGCAGATAGCAGCGGCTTTGATGAACTTCAGAGTATCCACTTCCTCAGTGACAAAGGTGAGAGATTCCCTGTTCCTCTGGGTCAAAACAGGTTCTGGCACTGCTGTCCCCACTCCGTCCGACCGGCAGTTTCCCGGGGGTTTGCTATATACAGGCTGTGGACACCCAGAGGCAGGGCCTTCTGAGCTCTCTTAGCTCATTTTCCATACACCACTCGTCACTGGGTGCCTGATTTTTCCCATTACTGTAGATTTGTGGAACATATCACTAAATCATATGTCTTCAGGAAATTTTATAGTGTTGTCATGCATGGAAAGCCACCATGACTTGACACACTGAAAACCTCCCACCTAGCATCGCAAGGAATGGGATCGTGTCCCACCACCTCTGAGGATTGAGAGGGGAAAAAAACCCAACTACCCATCATGCAAATGTAACATGTACTAAAAATAAAGATAATGGTCTGGTGATGATGGCTTATGGCAGGAAGATCAGAAGTTCAAGATCAGCTTCTCAGTGCTAGCCTGCGATACACAGTGAGAGTCTCTATTAAAGAAAAAAATTGGCTGGGCATGGCGGTGCATGCCTTTAATCCCAGGCAGATCTCCAAGTTCAAGGCCTGTTTGTCTATAGGGTGAGTGCCAGGACAGTTAGGGCCACACAGAGAAAGTCTACCTCAAAGTAACAAACAAATAAAAACAAAAAAACACCAACAACAACAACAGTGGTTGTCAACCTTCCTGTTGCTACAACCCTCTAATACAGTTCTTCATGTTGTAGGGACCTCCAACCATAAAGTTATTCATTGCTACTTCATAGCTAATTTTGCTACTATTATGAATCATAACATAAACATCTGTTTTCCAGTGGTTTTAGGTGAAAGGTCATCCCCCCAAAGGTTGAGAACCCCTGCTTAAGCCAGTTATTCTTTCTTGCCTGAAGCCCACTGGGTGGTAGGAATCAGAGACCTTGACACAGAAAAGTTACATTGAAAAAGAAAACTATGTGGCCAACAAGATGTTTTGGGTTTTTTTTTTTGTTTGTTTTTTTTTTAAATGGCGATATAGGCACTTGCTTCTAAGCCTGATGCCCTGAGTTTGATCCTTGGAATCCCTTCTGCTGAAAAGCAACTCCGGTAGTTGTCCTCTGACCTCCATGTGCACATGCACATAAGTAAATAAATAACATAACCAAGCGTATCTTTAAAACGGTCTAAGTAGTAGTTCTCTTAGTGCTTAAGGTCATTATCCAGTTCGTCTCTCTTGCCTTTAGTGAAGCCACATCTGCCCTCATCCTGGCACAGGGGGTGCTGAGTGATAGTCATGTAGGGCCTGAAGGGTGGCAGCAGGGTGGCTCCTTGGGCTCACCACCCCTTTGCCTGTTCCCTTACGACAGGGTACTGTGCAGAGCTGCCAGACACTGGATTTTGCAAGGAGAACATCCCACGCTGGTATTACAACCCATTCAGTGAACGCTGTGCCCGCTTCACCTATGGTGGTTGCTACGGGAACAAGAACAACTTTGAGAAGGAACAGCAGTGTCTTGAGTCCTGTCGTGGCATCTCCAGTGAGCAGAGTGGCAGTGGTGGGGTGAAGAGGAAGATCTGGCTAGGCCCAGACTAGTCCCTCCTCTATAAGTGACTTTGATGGTTGTGGCAGAGGGTGGCAGGGGGCTGTGGCACTGGAACAGCTGAGTCTAAGGACTTGCCAACTGCTTTCTCTGTGTCACTTTGTAGAGAAGGATGTGTTCGGTCTTCGGAGGGAAAGCTCCGTTCCCAGTGCAGGTAAGCCTAGTCTGTCCTGTCACCAGGTGGATACCTAGATGTCGATTCAGGAACTGGCAGCATGGGATTGCTTGTGAATGCCCAGCCATGCTGAGAGGATCCCGAGGTGCACCGCTGAGTAGTGAGGCCTGACATGGGTAAAGGAGAGGAACAGTGACTTGCCTGCCAAGTGTCAGGTGTCAGAGCCCCTCTGGGCTTTCGGAAGCAGCTTTTCTGGAGGTCTAAGTCGGGTGTTCATCTGCTTCTATACAGGGCATCCATGGTCTTTGTCCATTCCACAGAGTGAGTGTGGTGGGCGTCAGACTAGGTAGGCCTCAGGAACACCTCATTCTGCCCTTCTTCCCCCAGGCTCTGTGGAGGTAGCTATTGCTGTATTGCTGGCCGTCTGCATCATAGTGGTCTTGACCATCCTGGGCTACTGTTTCTTCAAGAACCAAAAAAAGAACTTCCACAGCCCCCTGCACCAACCACCTCCCACACCAGCCAGCTCCACTGTTTCCACCACTGAGGACACAGAGCACCTGGTCTATAATCACACAACCCAGCCTCTCTGAGCCTGGGACTCTTGCCAGTCTCACCAGGTTCTGTCTTAAGACAGAAGCCAGACCTGGGAAAACTTGGGGACCAGAATCTTTCTACCTCTTCCTGGGCATACTTACTCTGTCTCAGGAGACAGATCTCTGGGCCTCTCAGAGGACTCTCAGCTGCACTCAGGCCAGTTCTGGAGAAGGCCCAGGAGTCTGGGAGAAGCAACAGCCTTGAGCCAGGAATACTATACATAGAAGGACCTGCTTATCCAGGAGCCAGAGGAAGTTTGTGTTTTTCATCTTGTTCAAAGCTGCCTGCCCCCATCCAATGACGCTAGGGCCGTGAGTGGAGTCGGAGGCCAGAAGCCACACACTGCCTTCCACGATGTCCTCCACTCTGCACAGGCCTGCACTGAAGGACATGGCTTTGTAGTTTATGCTGTAAATAATTGCTTTTGGGGCCCCAGGGTCATAGCTCAGTGGTAGCGTGTGTATGGTCACCCTCAGTGCTCTACACGGCACCACAAATTACATTAAATTAAAGAATAAAATGTTGTGTTTGTCCAGCTCTCTTCGTAGGTCCCCATTGTCTTAGTTTCCAGTGCTGACATAACTAACACTTGTCTGCACCACTGAGCTGTCTCTTCAGCCCTGTTTTGTCGGGTTGCTGAGGGGGGAGATTGAACTCCTGTCCAACCGGTTCGGCCTTTGGCCACCCTGTCCAGCAGGTTTTCCCCGCCTCTCCTGAAACTGCCCTGACTTCTCAGGGTGGAGAAAAGTGTCACCTTTGACCACCAGAGTAGAGGACCATGGGGGTGATGTTCTTGCTGTGCAGAGTTTCTCTCGTTGCCAACACCACACCTACACAGGTGGGGTAAGGTTCAACCATGGTTGGGGGCTTGAATCCTGGCAGACACCTCCATGTCACCAGACATCAGCCATCTCTGTCCATCTGAAAACCCTTGACTGAATTGCTGGAATGTAGCACCTCCCCAGGCTCCAAACTCCTCCCTAGTGGTCATTAGTTGAGGCCCACCACTCCAGTCACCCCTCTCCAGGGCTTGGAGGTGCCGAAAGAGTCAGACTTGAAGAGATCTCAAAGATCTACTGTGTGCCAAACACTGCCAGTCCGTTCACATTTAATACTGTCGGGAAACGCTGCTCAAATGTCCTACTGCCCCTGTTCTGTTAGGACACTCACAGGCCAAGAGGTGGACAGCAAACCTGGAATTCCCCAGTTCCAAGGCTCATGTGGTAGGACTGGATCTGAAGCCTGGTAGGGTGGCCCAAAGGTCCCATGTTCCAGGAAAGGTTAGGGACTAGTAAGCAAGCTTGGCGGCTGTGCTTATCTCTACCTTCCTGCCCACCCGGCTAACCCTCTGTCTCTGGTGCCTGTTTCTGTACCTGCTGTGCTGTGGTGGGCCACCTTTCTCCTCACTCAGCTAAGCTCAACCTTGGTGCTGGCCCAGGTGGCTGGCACGCCCTGCTCCACAGCCTGGGTTTGCCAGCAGGACCCTGAGCGCGTGGCATCCTTTCTTTTGTTTGTGTATCCGTCTCCCTGCTGGGTTGGGAGCTCCTGGAGTCACAGGTGGCAGCTGAGTCATCGCCGTCTCTATCGTGCCATGTTCCCTCTGTGACCTTTGTTAATGGCAGTTACCCAGCGAGGGCTGGGTACACGGCAGGGGTGGAGTTTGTTCCTTTTGTCTCATATCACAGGGCATGAGATTTTCTCACTGAGGCTCAAAAAGGACACGTTCTCCTTTTGATTCTTTATAAAGTACCGGCTGCCGTGATTTAACGACTCAGACTATCCAAATTCTAAGAGGGGTGATCAACACAGCAGGTGCCCAGCAAGTGCTAGCCTGAAACAGCCTGTCTTGGAATGGTAGATGTATGTGCCTAGCAGGCAAACACCTACCTGCATTAAGCAGCCTGCTGGCTGGCTAGAGGAGGTGGAATCTTGCAGCGACCACTAGGGGGCGGACTTACCATTCGCTCCTCAAACCTGCGCCTTATCTCTGGATCTCTGCGCTCAGTTTCATCCCCACCTGAATAATGCTTTGTCATGCCTTCCTGATTCCCACTTAGCAGTGGCAGTTACCTATGCCTCAGGTGCTGCTTTGCCTCAAGAAAAAAATCACTTTTGCCCCATGCAGCACTTGTCTCAAAAAACTTAACAAGTTTGTTAAGTCTTAAGCTCACTGTGGCTCTCATGGCCTTAACCTGTGTCTGCCCTCGAATGTTTGGAAATCATTAGAGCAGGGACTGGGTCTTACCCCAGTGTGCCCCATGCCAGGTTCTCAGCAAACTGCTGTTGTAAGAAGGCTGCTAGAGCTGAGAAGATTGAGACTGGCTGGAGACAGATGGGTGTGGCATGCTTCCCCAGCACTCATAGCCCTGGATTCCGTTCCCAGCACTGGGGAAGAAAAAGAGAAAGTAGGTTAGTGAGATGGGTCAGCAGGTAAAAGTGATAGTACCACACGTCTAATGACCTGGGGCTAATAACGTTTGATCCTGGGATCTCTCGGCAAAGAAGAAGGGCCAGGCTTGGTGGCACACTTTTACCCCCAGCTCCTGTGAACCAGTCGACTGGTCTACATCGTGAATTCCAGGCCAAGCAGGCTTACACAGCGAGACCCTGACTCAAAGAATTAAATAAATAAATACGAAGCAGAAGAGAGACGCATCTGCAGGCAATCCCCATCTCCCTGGACTCTGTGGCATGTTTATATCACACATACGATAATAAGATAATGTTGTAACTTACTTGTACTTCTGTGTAGGTGTGTATGTCTGCGCATGGGTATGTGAAGGAAGTCCTGACTGGAGTTACAGGCTGTCGTGAGCTGCCTACATGCAGCAGCAGTTGAACTTGGGTCCCCCTGAAGACCAGCCAGTGCACTAGCCACAGAGCCAACTGTTTAGCCCATTTTTCTTTTTTAAAATGAGGTTACAGATATGGCTGTGTGTGCGTTTAATCCTGGCACTTAGGAATCAAAGTCAGGCAGCTCTCTATGAGTTTGAGGCCAGCCTGGTCTACATAGTAAGTTCCAGGCCAGCCAGTGAGACTTTGTCTCAAATTTAAAAGCAGGGGTTAGTGGGAGATTTCAGTATGTCTCCGGGTGAATGCGCTTGCCTGAGCTCAATCCCCAGGACTTACACAGTGAAAGGAAAGAACCAACTCCTGAATCATGCCACTTGTAAATGTGTGTGCACATACACACACACACACACACACACACACACACACACACACACACACACTTTAATATTTTTTAAAAGATTAGCCTGGAGGCCAGGCAGTAGTGGCACACACCTTTTTTTTTTTTTTTTGGATCTTTTTTTCGGAGCTGGGGACCGAACCCAGGGCCTTGCACTTCCTAGGCAAGCGCTCCACCACTGAGCTAAATCCCCAACCCCAGTGGCACACACCTTTAATCCCAGCACTCAGGAGGCAGAGGCAGGCAGATGTTTTAAGTTCAAGGCCAACCTGGTCTACAGAATGAGTTCCAGGATAGCCAGGGCTATACACAGAAACCCTGTCTCAAAAATAAATAAGGATTAGCCTGGGCAAAACAGAAAGACTCTTGTCTCCAAAAAGGAAAATTAAGCCAAGAAATGGCTTCATGGGATAGGTATTAAGCAACAGAGTGAAGATTCTAAAGAGAAGTTTGGGTTTAATTTAGTTGGGATTTAATCGTCTTTATGAATATGTGCAGGTGCATGTGCACTTGTGTGTATGTGCAAGCGAGCGCTTTGGAAGCCAGGGAACTCATTTGAGATCAGGTCCCTCACTGGCCTAGAACTCACCACTTAGGCTGGGTTGGCAGGCCAGTGTTCCCAGGATTCCTCCTGTCTGTCTCCAATGGTGCTAGGAATACACACAGGCCCAGCCTTTTTACATAGGTTCTGGGGACTAGGTTCCATTCCTTCAGCTTGTATGCAAGCACTTTACAGACTGAACTGTTTCTCCAGCCTTTCTTTGGTTTTCCTAAGGCAGGGTCTCATTCTGAATCACCGGACAAGGGCAGGATGTGGTGATGCATGCCTTTAATTCCAGTCCTAGGGAGGAAGAGACTGGTGGGTTTCTGTGAGTTTGAAACAAGCCTGTTTTACATAGTGAATTCCAGGACAGCCAGAGTTACGTAACAGAAGAGTCTTGTTTTTTCCCCCCAACATAATATTTTTATAGATTATTTGGGAATCTCAATATCATGTACCCTGATCACACTCACTTCCCAGGTCTGCTCCCCAACCCTTGTGGCCCCACCCCCACAAGAAAAAAAGAAGAAGAAGAAAAAAGTTCAATTTGTGTTGCCCATATACTCATTGGAGCATAGTCAAATCTCCAGTGGCCAGTCCCTTAAAGAAGGGGTTGCCCTCCTCACCTGCACCCCTGCCAAAGCCATCAACTGTGGAGTACACTTCTGCATCCGGATCACAACTTTTAAGAGTGAGAGAGCCTGTCTTTAAGAAGGAAGGAAGGAAGGACAGACAGACCACTCTGGGCTACAGAGGGAGTTCAAACCCAGCCTGATCACTAAATGAGACTCTGTCTCAAAAGGTAAACAAGGGACGGAAAACAGATACAGCCCAAGGGAAGCACTTGCCTAGTGTGTGCAAGATTCAATCTCGAGTTCCTCAATAAATGAATGAATCAATCAGTGATAAATAATATGCTGTTTGTTTTTGTCAACTTGATATAAACCAAAGTCATCCAGGAAAGGGAATCTCAGCTGAGGGAGTGTCCCCATCAGCATGGGCTCTAGACATGTCTGCAGGGGCATTGTCTTGATTAATGGTGGTGGGGGAAGGATTCAGCCCTCTTTGGGTTCTGCCATCCCTGGGCATATAAGAAAAGTAGCGGAGCGAGCCATAGGCAGCTTCCTCCTGCCTTTGATCCTTCCTGGGTTCCTGCCTGTACTGTGACTGAGATGTCTAATTGTTTTTTGATCTTGTCGCCAGATCACAGTAACAGAAAGCAAACTAGGACAAATGGCGATTGTGATATGCTACAACACAGATGAAATTTGAGATTAGGATAAGTGAAAAAAACTAGGGCTTTTTTAAAAGGCATATTGTATGACTCCAACAGTATTATGCAACTTAGAGTATTCAAAATCAAAGAGATGAGGAATACAGCTGTGCTTTTAAGGGAAGGTGGGGAGAGATTTAAAGGATATAGTATTTCAGTTTTGTGAGGATAAAGAATTCTAGGAATGGATAATGGTGATTGCATAACCGTACAGTGCACTTAATGCCCCAGACTAGACCCTTAAGGAAAATTAAAGCCAGGCACAGAGGTGTACTCCTAAATCCTGGCACTAGGAGATAAAAGCAGAAAGACTGTGACTTTGAGGGCAGCCTGGGCTACACATAAAGACCCTGTCTCAAAAAACAAAGTTTTTCTTTTTTTCGGAGCTGGGGACCGAACCCACGGCTTTGCGGGCTAGGCAAGCGCTCTACCACTGAGCTAAATCCCCAACCCCAAGTTTTTCTTTTTTAAGATTTATTTATTTATTTAGTTAGTTAGTTAGTTTTTGGGGTTGGGGATTTAGCTCAGTGGTAGAGCACTTGCCTAGGAAGCGCAAGGCCCTGGGTTCGGTCCCCAGCTCCGAAAAAAAAAAAAGATTTATTATTTTATGTTATGCTTACACTGTTGCTGTCTTCAGACACATCAGAAAAGAGCATCGGATCCATTACAGATGGTTGTGAGCCACCATGTGGTTGCTGGGAATTGAACTCAGGACCTCAGGAAGAGCAGTCAGTGCTCTTAACCCCTGAGCCATCTCTCCAGTCCGAAAAAAAAAAAGTTTTATGCCATTTGAATTTTACCACAATAAAAAACAATTGGAAAGGTGAGCAGGTGCCTTTGAGTGTGTGTGTGTGTGTGTGTGTGTGTGTGTGTGTGTGTGTGTGGTGTGTGTGTGTGTGTGGTGTGTGTGGTGTGTGTGGTGTGTGTGTGTGTGTATGTGTGTGTCTGTCTGTCTGTCTGTCTGTCTGTATGTGCGTGTGTGTAGGTATATGTTGGGATGGAAGGTTCCAAGGATAACAAAATCGCAGAAGATCGGTAGACAGGGACCCCCACTTCTGAGCACTTGGGGATTGAGTAGGGACAGGGGAGGGCCAGACCCTAAGGAGTGGATAGAGGCCACATCACAAGAGGACATACCACAAGGAGAGAGTCAGAGGAAAGAGGAGAGAGTCAAGATAACCTGTGCAAAGGGCGCAGTAGCTATACTAGGAGGGCTAGCCTAAGGTTGCTGACTGGCAGCCTGCAGTAGTACTCTGTCCCCAAACAGTTCTTTAAATAGCCGCCAGTGTCATAGACTCAGGAAATTTCATTAAATGCATAAACACATGCATTCCTCACTTCCTGGGGGACCTGTCAATCCAGAGCGTAAGCATTCAGCTTTGGCACCATCTTCCGCCTCCCCTATACTGAAGACCAATCTCCAGAAGTTATTGGTCCAAGAAATCCGAACAAACAATGACAAAACAGTGTTGTTGTCTGGTGCGGCGGTGTGACACTGTGATCTCAGTGCCTGGGAGGTGTAAGCAGAAGGAACAGAAGTTCAAGGTTAGCCTCAACTACAAGCACGTTTGAGATGAGCTACGTGAAACCCTGTCTGAAAAAAAACTAAATAAAACAATTAAAATTTAAAATCTTGCTATTTCCCCCCAAACCTACCTTACTGTTTGAGCAAATAGCCCTGAACAAGGACTGGTTTTGCCCTGTTGAATAAGATCATTCCTCACCCAAGCACCAAGACTAGGGCCCAAGAAGGAGTACTTTCCCAGCAAAGGATTGTCAGGAGCCACACCTGGAAACCTTGAACCCAGAAGTCCTGACTCTCACCCAGGGAGGTGTGGGCAATCCAGGCTTTGAGAACTGTCACCTTCCTCACCTGCGGCAGCCCTGGGGGTGGGGCTGGGGCTGGGGCTGGGGGTGGGGGTTGTATCAGTGGAGCCCAGAACCAGAAAAACCGAAGGACCAGGAAAGAAAGTGGCCCGTTGTCATGGAGTTTTAAGAAAGCAAACAGAAAACCTGAAAAACTATTTACTCAAATGTCCACAAATTACCTCTCACCATCAAAATGATAAATGGTGTTGGCTCCGCCCACGTTTTCGTCAGTCTGCATTTTGTTATTTTCTTCTTTTGTTTTGTTTTGTTCTTTTGGTTTTTGAGACGGAGTTTCTCTGTGGAGCCTTGGCTGTAGACCAGGCTGGCCTCAAACTCAGAATTCTGCCTGCCTCTGCCCCCTGAGTGCTGGGATTTAAACCATGCATATGTATGCTTTGTCTGCATGTATGTCTGTGCACCTTACATGCCTGGTGATCTCTGAGGCCAGAAGAGTGCATTAGATCCTCTGGAACTGGAGTTACAGACAGTTATGCATTATGATGGATCCTGGGATTGGAGCTCAGGTCCTCTGGAAGAGCAGCCAGAGCTTTTAACCATCAGGCCATCTCTCCAATTCCTGTTATCATCTGAGACAGGGTCTTACTATGTAGCAGGGATTGGCCTGGAACTTGCTCTATAGACAAGGCTGTCCTTGAACTCAGAGACATCTGCCTGCCTCTGACTCTTGTGTGAGAGCTGGAATTAAAGGCATGTACCACCACATCCAGTTGTGATTTTTCTCTTAAAAGTAGAGTTCCCTTGGCCTTGATTTCCTATACTCCAGCAATCTTCCCCTCCTCAGCCTCCTGACCAACTGGTTCTATAATACCAGTGTGCATCACCGTACCTGGACTCAGCAGGCATTTTCAAAACTGTCTACAATAAATAGTTCTTACTTTTGTGGGATGGGAGGAGTGAGATAGGGTCTCACGTAGCTCAGGCTAGTGTAAATCTTACTGCATCTGGCCTGCATTCCTGACCCTCTTGCCTCTGTCTTCCGAGCATTTGGATTATAGACAAACGCCACTACACTGGTTGAAATCTATTACTTTTCTTATAAGCAAAAGTGTTCAGATAGAAAAGAAATAGATCATCAAACAATGACCTCTCCTTTGGAGTAGAGAAAGTAGAGATAGAAAAGAACCTAGAGTTGTGTCTAATGACATAAGCCCGTAATTCCAGTTGCTTGGAAGCTGAGGCAGTAGGATAGCAAATTCTAGGCCGGCCTGAGCTACAGAAGGGATGGCCGAGCTGCACTGCTGGAGGCCCAGGGAAAGGGGACACTCCAAGAATTGACTCTGGGCTGGGCAGAGGGACAGCATAAGTCCGAAGAGCCTTGAGACCTGCAATGCTAGGAGCTTGGTGATGTGGCAGTGCCACCAACAGAAATGGATGGGAGGCAATTTCAGGAGAAGCAGACAAAGAGCACAGGCCACAGTCAGCAGAGGGAGATGCATTTCTTTAGCATCCATTGCTTATTTACCTCTGCCTGGCCTTACAGGGGAATGATTCAAGGATGGTTAACAGGGTCTGTAAATTATGAAATAGCATGGTAAGGAGTAGAAACAAAAACAAAACAAAAGCAAAACAAGGACATAAAACAGAGGTCAGGAGTGAGGCAAAACCACTTAAGTCGTTGTGTCTGGGTCACATGGAGAAGCTCTGCTATGGTGCTGTTGAGACCCCTCTTGAGGTGAGGGGTCTGTGCTTGGCAGAGGCAATGGAGACCTTGGGTTTAGGGAGTGGTAAGCGTGCAACCCAGGAGTAGCAGAGATGATTATGAGAAAAATCAGACAGATGGGTAGATTTGTGAGAAGAGAACCAAAGAGAAGGGGCAGTGACTGAGGAGAAGGAAGAAGAGGATAAGGAGGAGGAGGAAGAAGAGGAGGAAGAGGAGGAGGAAGAAGAAGAGGAGGAGGAAGAGGAGGAGGCAGCAGGAACATGGTTGGCAGGAATGATAGTCAATGACCAGGGAATCACAGACTTTAGACCTTTCCAGGCTGGGGACAAGGTCACTGTCCATCATTGATGCTTGAAAGAGAGCAGGGGATAGAGTCATGGCTGGAGGCTCTTTGTTGTCAGGGAAAGTGAGAGGAAGCCTTGCCTTGGTTTCAGGCAGGAGGTTGAGGAGAGGCCTGGGATGGGTGTTAGAAAGAGCATCAGGCTGTGGGAGGTTAGAGGTGCAGGGAGAGGCCACGGGTAGGAGAAACAAGCACTGACAGAGAAGGCTACATGGTTGGTTCATCCTAACTTGGGTTGTCTTCCCTGAGACTCCTCTCTGATTAAACACCTCCTTACAGATGCCCCCCTCTGCACATAATTTATGGTTTTGGGTTGGCCATGTTGACTATGTGGTTTATCTGTGGCCCCAACTGGGAAAGAAATACAAGAAATAAAGAAGGTCGAGTTAGATGACAGGATTTTTCCTGTTCCACATTAGTGACATTAGTATTCAATGACAGGCTCTAGGGTCCTCTCCTCTCTCAGTCCAGAATCATGAGGCTTTCATTGTTGAGGAGCTAAAACCCAGAGAGGGGCAGTGACAGGCCTAGGGTCACACAGCCAGTATTTGGACTTATCCAGGCTGGGAAGCCAGTGCTCCAGTCTCAAAGTCTGCACTGTGGTAGTCTCACCTGTAGACAACTGTTCAGCTTTGGATTCTGTCCTCTCTCTGGAAGTGGGACAAAGAAGCTAAGAGCCAAGAAGCTGTCAGGGCTGGTCCCAAGCCCCA